>NC_142027.1:94732904-95045737 GCF_982192425.1 Myodes glareolus | reverse complement strand
ACCCCGCATCAGACCAAGGTCTGATCTCCAAAATATATAAAGAACTCAAGAAACTAGACTTTTAAATTTTAATTAACCCAATTAAAAAATGGGGCTCTGAACTGAACAGAGAATTCTCAACAGAAGAAATCCAAATGACCAAGAGACACTTAAGGTCACGTTCAACTTCCTTAGCGATCAGGGAAATGCAAATCAAAACAACTTTGAGATACCATCTTACACCTGTCAGAAAGGCTAAAATCAAAAACACCAATGATAACCTATGCTGGAGAGGGTGTGGAGTTAGGGGAACACACATCCATTGTTGATGGGAATGCAAACTTGTGCAGTCACTGTGGAAATCAGTGTGGCGGTTTCTCAGGAAATTCGGGATCAACCTACCCCAGGATCCAGTAATACCTCAAATTTATCTTTTACTTTTGTCTGCAAATAAGATAAGGTAGCTAGTGCTTGAAGAAATTTTGGCATTAGTGTAAACATCAATAAAGAATAGGCTAAATTAGCATACTAATAAAATGGATGTGCTTGTTTATTTTTAGATAAATCATTAGATGTTGACTATTATGATTGGTATTTTGATTTTTTTTAATAGTTGCCAGTGCAGGGGAATGCTGTAGGAACTACAAAATGGCGGAAGCATGTTCGGGACTATATCAGAAATCAGTAACTATTTTGTCCTAAACCATAAAATTTGTGTAGTAAATTTTTACAAAAATCTCGTCAGCATAGTTTTTTAAATCAAACAGTCTAACAGCAAAATACAAAGATATACTAATTTGATGCTTAAGTGCTGGAGAATGATAATAGGAAGATATGAAAAATCTTTTTTTTCTACAGTTAAACTATATGTTTCTGTAAGTTCAGAAATCTTGATATGTACAGTAAAATATTAGTTTGTAACAAGTCTGAATCTAGGTGTTTCAGGCAATGTTTACTAGTGCTGCACAGCATCACAACATGCAGAGTGCACGTGCTGTGCTCAGAATCACGCTTCCTGCTGCTGAGCAGTGCAGCACAGGTACACACTGCCAGGGACATCTCAGCTTCCTTCTGCTTTTGATTGTGAATACATGAATACATTTTCCATTGTTAACCATTCAGAAACCACTATTGTCATATTTTCTTACTCCCCACATTCCCTAAAGCTTTGCCATAGGACAAAGGTGTGCACACTACAGTGAGGAGAGGTCTCTCCTTTCATGGACGATGCGTCTTCACAAATAGGATCCAGTGGCTGCACCTGTTAGTGTTATGCTGTTCTGCTTTTTCTTTCCACTGTATAGTATATTTAGAACAATATTTCTTGCAATCACATTATGGCTTAAGTTATGATTTGTAGTTATTACAGAGGGCCAGAATCTTTTGCTTTTGATTCACCAGAATACTTTAAACAGTAGCTTAGTAGCAAGAGCTTGTGATCCCAGCATTGGGAAGATGTGGTCAGGCAGATAACTGGAGCTCGCTGACCAAGCAGCCTAGTATTCTTGGTGATCTCCTGGTCAGTGAGTGGTCCTGTCTTAAAAGAACAGGTAGATGGCGTTTGAGAATCAGCCTTGGAAACTGTCCTCTAACTTCCACATGTGTGCATGCATTGACACACACAAGCACCTGCATGCACAAAAATGTATATGTACACTTACACACTAAGTTAGTTAACTGAGTAAGTAGTTAATTAATTAGCTAATTAAACTACTTTTCTTCTTTAGTAAAGCAAGTCTTTATATTCTTCATTTAAAACTTTTTCTTTTATTTTGTGTATGTGTGCGTGAGTGCATGTATGCTTACTTCTAATTTGCTATCCTCCTGCCTCAGCCTCTTGAGAGCTAAGATTACAGTTGTGTGCTACCATACCCAGCCCATATATAAATATCTTTTTTTAAGAGTCAGAGGCTCAATGGTAAAAAGCTCTTACCAGCATCTGAGAAGTTGTAGGTTTGAGCCTCAGCACAGGATTGTCTTTTGTCTGTGTGTTGGGGGTGTGGGATCTTCAAAATTGAGCATGATCCAAATACATTATGTGGAAGCAAGAAGATCAGTAAGTTCAAGGACAGCCTTAGCAACAAGAGGCCCTGTCTCTAAATCAATGCAGCTTTTATATTGTATTATACAACTAGAAAGTGGAAAAGCTGGAGTGAAAACTGCTTTCAAATCACTCCAAGAAAATTCATCTTCTATTTTAACTGTTATTTTCTTTATTCATACATGTATATAAGAAACATGTGTACATGTACAAATAATATAGAAATAATATAATTTCATGCATGTTTGAGAATAGTATGGGTGGGGACCAGGTGGAAAGGGAACATTTGGTCAGGCTGAAGCAGGAGTGTTCTAGGTTTCAGGACCAGTCAGACTGGAGTGTATAGTGAGACCCTGTCTCAGAAACATGAGGGGTGCAAGAGGGAAAGAGCGAGGGAGGGAGGGGAGAGCGCTCAGCACTAAAGAGCACTTGCTGCTCTTCCAGAGAACCCAGTTTCCATTCCCAGTACCCACCTGGCAGCTCCAGTTCTAGGGGACCCAATCTCTGACTCCCTCAGGCACTGGTCATGCCCATATACACATACATACATGCAACCAAAATTCACACATAAAATCAGAGTCCTACTTAGAGAGAGGGGATGTTTATGACAAGATCGGGAAGCAGAACTGAAGAACTAGCAATGGAAGTGTTTCAATTCCAGGCTCAAGGCATCCTTTCTAGAAAACACATCTTAAATTAATAAATTCTTCAACTCCATCAAAGACTCCAGAAGGATATAATATTACCTAAGTAAACATGAAGTACATTGTAAGCAACTTCCAAAACTCTAGGAATGACAGAAACATCACACTGCTTGGACAGTCACCCAAAATTCTTCTGTACCATTGGGACATCCGTCTTCAGCATGCAGGCCCATAGTATCCAGCAGACTTTTTCATGAAGCAGGAAATATCAAAGACAGTTCTGCCTATATTGGCAGTTTGTCAGTCACTTTCTTCTGTGTCCTGTAGAATGTCTGCAGAATTTTTTATGAAGCAGGAACCCTAAAGGACGGTCTCACCTTTAGGCAAGTTCAACAGTTATTTCTCTGTGGGTCCTGCATGTCCAGTTCATGAAGCAGTCCAGGCAAGAGCAGTTTCTTGCCTGTTGGGAGCCACCTGGAGGCACAGGTGGTCCTGCAGTTTGGAGGTATACCTGGCTTGGCCGCGTGGGGCTGAGCACCCTTGCCTGCACCCTTGCTTGCAAATGCTCAGACCAGCAGAATGGCATTAACCAATCAGGACAGCGTTCAAGCCTCTCCACCGTTTAAAAGCAGCTGCCTCGGGACTCTACTTCCTCTCTCTAAGCTTTCTCTTGTCCCTGCTCTATCTTCCCTTCCCCCAATTTTCCTCAATCAAAGGGCTCCGAATAAAGATGTGACCAGGGAAGGAATTCTCGTTTTTAGTGGCGTTCATTCCTGCTGGTCAGGATGCGCGCCTCACTTGCCCAAATGGCTAACCACTCTATAAGGAGCCTCTTCAATGCCCATCTTCCTCTTGAAGTACTTAGTGCTGTCAGGAGCAGATGTGTCTCACTGTCATGAAAAGTCCTAAATTCTTAAAACATTTTAAATGGCATATTCTGTAGTCTTTGAAAGGTTTGAAGAATTCCTATCCATCTGAAATGCATCTCTGTACATCTAGACAATCTAACTAACATGACTACAAGCTTGACTAGTGTAGATGATTCTCTATTAACCTATATTTCTTAATTATACACTACATTTTTAAATTAGCTGCACAAACACAAAACCTTAATCAAGAGCAAAAATATACATATAATAAAATTGATCTTAAATTTGTATCAAAAACCAAGATCCATACCAATGTGAATCTCTATAGCATATCCCCCTTTAAATGTAAAGAAACATTTATGAACAATATTTGGGAATATGGGTAGTTCTCTTCCTGCTTTTTCTTGGGTGACGTATTTTGAGGAGTATTTACAGTGACCTTTTAGGGGGTATTGGTCCATCAAACTACATTAGTCTGGAAGGATTCCACAGGCTCTCATCTTCTGTGGGAACAAAAGAAGAACCTCTTTTCCAAAGCAACATATCCTTAGACCCATATTTTGATTTCAATATACCTTTAAAATATATATATATGTTGGTTTAGTTTAGCAGTCCCCAAAATCAAATGTCTCTCTGCAGTCAAAAAATTCAAAGAAAGCACAATAGTATACATAATCCAGACTCCCTGTGTATATTCCATCTTTACGTAGCTTACACTTTCATTACTCCTTTTAATCTATGACTGTCTGGACTCTGTCTCTTTAAAGACTTTACCTTTTTTATAAACCATTTACTTCTTTTTTTTATTTATTTTTAATTTTATTAAATTATAAAAAGTTTCCATTTACGCCCCTCCTCCCAACGCCCTCCCACTCCCCCCCTCCCTCTCCTCCTCCCTCTTTGTCCCCTAGGGAAGTCAGGGTCTCCTGCCCTGTGGGAAGTCCAAGTTCCTCCCCCCTCACTCCAGGTCCAGGAAGGTGAGCATCCAAACAGACTGGACATTTACTTCTTTTTATAACTGTTTATATTCTATTTCTTCTCTCTCCCAAACCTACGTACATTTATCCAACATTGCAACCCATTTAGAAGTCTTTTATGTCTGAATGTGTTCTATTGTGTATCTGTAATTCTTTACTGTCCATGAGTGCTTCTTAAAATTCTTCTTAAAAACTTAAGCTGTGCCATTACTAGGGTATATATGGTGCTTTCTGCTTGCTCCACCCAGTCCAGCATGGCGAAGCTGTTTGCTGCCTCTGAGAGCCATGCTCACATCCCCCTTTTTAACCACACAGCCACTCTATGTTGCCATTAAGCAAGTTGTAGCACTCTGTTCACAAACATCCATTTAAATGCTCCATAGCCAGGCCTCCAGAAAGAGTCAGAGTTTGTGCTGACAGCACAGCCCAGAAAGCTGGCATTTCAAAATGGTGCGGCTTTTTTTTCTGCTACCGCCGAACCATGAAAACCTCTCTTAAGGGAGCTGCCACAGGCAGCCAGCTTGAAAAAAAAAATGTGGCTAAACTTTGTTTTCCTGTGTCTAGGATTCCTTTCCAAGCTTTCTTAGGTTTTATGTGCATATAGCTACGTTGGCACCAGTTTGTTGAAGGAAGGCTACTAGTTAGTTCCCAGTCGGTCGCTTAGCCCTGAAATAATCACACAGAAACTGTATTAATTAAATCACTGCTTGGCCCATTAGCTCTAGCTTCTTACTGGCTAACACTTACATATTAATTTAACTCATTTCTAGTAATCTGTGTATCACCACGTGACTATGGCTTACCAGCAAATTATCAGCACATCTGTCTCTGGCTGCAGTTCCATGGCTTCTCCCTGACTCTGCCTCCTTTCTCCCAGCATTCAGCTTAGTTCTCTCCCCTCCCCCGCCTAGCTCTGTTCCCCTATAGCTCTGCTATAGGCCCAAAGTCTATATTCTCTTTGCTCTACACACACACACACACCACAATTGAGAGCACAGACTTTATTTTCTTTAAAAAAAATGATTTGTTTTTATTTTGTGTGTGTGATTGTTTTGCCTGAGTGTGTGTGTGTGTGTGTGTGTGTGTTTATGTGTGTGTGTGTGTGTGCACACTGTCCCCTTGGAGGCCAGAAGGTGCCAAATCCCCTGGAACTAGACAACAGAAGGTTGAGAGTTGCCTTGTGCGGGGAACCAATCCATGATGCTCTGCAAGAGCAGCAGTGCTGTTAGCAGCTGGATAACCTCTTTATCCCCCAAAGAGTTTATTCGTAAATTTAGCTTGTATTGGTCAGAATTTACCGTAATAGAAATTAAAGCATATAGTTCATTTTGAGTTTTTATTGTTGTTTGTTTTTATTTGTATTGCTTGGCATTTATTGTTGTTTGTTTTAAGGGGATGTTTTGTTTTGTTTCAGTCAGAGTTGTTTCTGGTAGCCCTCGCTGATCTCAGAACTCAAGAGCCAAGCTGGCAAGATGGATCAGTGAGTAAAGGTGCTTGATGCTCAGCCTGATGGTCTGAGTTCAGTCCCTGGAGCACACAAAGGCAGAACATCCTCCAAAGATTGTCCTCGACCTCTGTGCACATCCTCCCATGCCCCCACACATGTAAAAGAAAATAAGCAAATATTTTTTACAAAGGGGATTCTCTCGTGTCAGACTCCTGAGTGCAGCACTGACAAGCATACACTACTATGCGTGGCTCACCAATACTGTTTTTTATGAAGAGCGGTATTTTCATGTTTCTGCAGATCTCTTTTTAAACTCTTTCATTGCATTTTATTTATCGTGTGTGTTTATTCCCACTCATGCCACAGTTCTCTAGTGTAGGTCCTGAGAGTTGGTTCGCCCCACCCACAGTATAAGGCACAGGACCTGAATTCAGATCGCCATTCTCAGGGCTAATTAGCTGCTTTTACCCACTGAGCCATCTTACCAGCCCTGCTGGTCTCTATTGTCTGGTTTAATTTATCATTTTAGAGTCTCTGGAAGACTCCACTTGTATATAAGAGGATAAAAAGTAGTGAAAAAAATCTTAGAAAAGGCTCCATCATTCTCAGCCACATGCTCCATTTCCTAGATTTGCTCACTGGGGGAGCACAGAAATAGGCAACAAGAAATTAGCAGCAGCATAGGAGATACATAAGGAGAGTTTCCAGCCAAACATACACTAGGTTTGAACAAGTCTGGGCTGTCTGAGGATGAACTAGGTCAGTAAAGGAGAACGTTTCCCTGCTTGTTATCATTCTGTCTTTTTTGCTAATGTGATTTACATCTCCAAGAGCAAATTCTACGCTGTCCACACCCAACAGAAAGGCTTAGATTGCTCTGTAGTTAGTATTGGTATTGGGTTTTAGAGAGAAACAGGGAGAAAGAGATCTGACAGACATGGAGACAGAAGTGTTTATTAACCAAGAAGCAACCCAGTCTGTAGAGAGCAGACTCTGCTTTCTCTGGTGGTGGGGGGGGGGGGGGGGAGTGTTGTGCCTGCAGGAAACTGGCCCAAGATCAGCTGACTGAAGAGGCTATTTTAAAGGTCCTGAGGGCATTCCTGGATAAGGGATTTCTGGAAGAACAGTGGGCCTCCTTAATTAGGGTAATAGTACTTTCTTGTCTGTCAGCAACCCTTCACTGCTAGCAGGCCAGTTCCCAGAAGTGGAGAAACTTGGCTCCAGGGAGAGCTATGAGGGGAGGTGTGAGTCCTGAAGTGAGAGCCCTGCAAGAGGAGCCAGCAGGTGAGCAGACTCAGATCAGGAGCCTGTCCCCAAAATAATAGAGCAGATCAGCCAGTAAGTGACTTTAGCTGACCATCCAGCACACAGAAGGGGTAGGCTGTGCATACCCTCCAGTGGACTGGAGCTGGTGGTAATCTTGGCTGCTACTACCTTGGTTGGTTCCTTTTCTAAATGCCCTTCATCATCTGCCAGTCAGTACGAGTTATAGCATGTTTTATGAGGCTAAAGGTGGCTACTAGTTTGCTATATTGTTTAAAACTCTGACTAGTATGGTGGCGTGTGCCTGTCGTTCCAGCGATAGGGAGGCTGAGGCGGGAGGATAGACATGCTTTTAGGGCTAGCCTGGACTACATCTTAAGATCCTGTATCAAAATGAACAACATAGTAATGCTTGTTAAATTAGAGGGCCCATGCTATTTCTCATCTCTTTATATGTTTCTAATATTCTTCTTTGATATTTGCTTCTGCCCACACATTTCTGTTCAGTCCAAGGAGAAGGAGTCTCCCCTCCCAGGCTACACATCTTTTCCTTTTCTACAAAGTAGTTTTAAAATATTGGTGTTCTTCTGGTGGTTTTAAAGAAAATGACCCCCAAAGGGAGAGGCACCATTAGGAGGTGTGGCATTATTGGAGGAAGTGTGTCATTCTGGGGGTGGGCTTTGAGAAATATAAACCCTAACTGAAACAGTTCTTTAGGTTTGTAGTGAATCTGTTGGGTTTTTTTTCTTTTTTAGTTGTGGTAATTTTTATTATTACCTATTTAATTTATAACTGCTTCCTAAAGGTCTGTGTAGGTTATTTTCTCATCATTGTTTGTCTTTCATGGGTCTCACTCTTACAGAAATTTATCTGTTCCTTTTATGGTTTCCAATGTAGTAGAGCAACGGTATTTTAAAATAGACTTTCTTTGATATCTGTTGTGATGTCTCCCTTTTTATCTCTAATTTTATTTATTTTGGTTTTCTCTTTCTTTTGGTTAATTTGGCTAAGGTTTGTCAACCTTGCTTATCTTTTTCAAGAATCAGCCCTTTCTTTTATTGAATGCTTATATATTATTGTTGGCACTCTTTCTTTGTTTCTGTCTCATTAATTTCTGCTCATAGATGGCACAGGTAAAAAGTCCTTGCTGCACATGGGAGGATCAGAGTTTAGTTCCTAACACCACATCAGGTAGTTCCCAACAGACTGTAACTCCAGCTCCAGGGGACCCAACACATTCTTTAATAATGTGTTCACAATACAGCTTACATCCTGTGTAATATATAATAAACTATTGAAACCTATAAACATTTAAATAATTATTGTGTAAATGCTTTAAGTTTGGAACACTGAACGATAGAATCTGTGTTTTCATCATGATTGAGTTATGTGTAGTTCCTAAGTCATAATGCTTAACAACTAAAATGTTTACACTTTACTGATTTGTACCGTCAAAGCTACTGTGACCTTTCAGAGTGGAGCATGTTTTTCTTGCTAAATTTTATGGATGAGTGAGGAAAATAGCTCTGTTTGTTTTATAATAAGTATATGCTTTCCTTTCACATTGTTTCTACAATCACTATTTCCCCAATAGAGGTGTTTCTGCTCTTAGGGGAGAGGTTTCCTGAGTGCAAGTGTAGCTCTAAAGAGAAAGGTGTTTTGCCAGTCAGGGACCAGTGAATACCACAAAGTCACAACACAACAAGCCTCACACAAGAAATAAAAACATACATGTGCTATCCTGATTTTAATTATTCCTGCCCATCTACTGTTTTGGGTTTTGTGGGTTTTTTGTTTGTGGAGAGGGGGTTCCCAGTGTCTTAAGATGTATTATTAAGTTATTTGAGACCTTTCTGATTTATTTATTTTTTTTTAGTCTATTTATTTATTTTTGGGTTTTGAGACAAGGTTTCTCTGCAGCTTTGGAGCCTGCTCTAGAACTAGCTCTGTAGACCAGGCTGGCCTCAAACTCAGAGATCCACTTGCCTCTGCCATCCAGTGCTGGAGTTAAATGTGTGTGCTTTTATTTTATTTTTTTTAAAACAACCTTTTTTTATTTTGCATACTAATCCCAGTTCCTTCTCTCTCCCCTCCTCCTGCTCCTTTCCACCTTCCCCCCATTCTACTTCCCATCCATTCCCATGGGGAATCAACAAAGTCTGTAGAAGCAGAACCAAGGCTCTCCTCCCTGTGTCTACACTGAGCAAGGTATCCCTCCTTAGGGAATGGACCCCAAAAGGCCAGTTCATACACTAGGGATAAATACTGGTTTCACAGTCAGTAGCCCCACAAACTGCCCAAGTCACATAACTGTCACCCACACTGAGAGGACCTAGTTCAGTTCTATGCAGGTTCCCCAGCTGTCAGTCCAGAGTCAGTGAGCTTCCACTAGCTCAGGTCAGCTATTTCTGTTGGTTTCCCTAACATGGTCTTGATCACTTTGCTCATAATAGTGCTCCTCCCATTCTTTAACTGGACTCCAGGAGTTCAGCCCAGTACTTAGCTGTGGATCTCTCTATCTGCTTCCATCAGTAACTGGATGAAGGTTCTATGGTGACAATTAAAGGTAGTCATCAATCTGATTACAGGGGAAGGCCAGTTCAGTCACCTTCTCCACTATTGCTTAGATTCTTAGGTGGAGCCATCCTTGTGGATTCCTGGGAAATTCCCTAGTGCCAGGTTTCTTGCTAACCCCATATAGGTTCCCTCTATCAAGATATTTTTTTCCTTGATCTCCCTCTCTGTCCTTCCCCCAACTCTACCTTCCCAACCCTTCATGTTCTCCTCTCCCCTCCCTTTCTACCCTCCACATTCCCTTTCCAGCTTTTCCCCTTCTTTCCCCTCCCCACACTTCCAATTTACTCAGGAGCTCTTGTCTATTTCCCCTTCCCATGGGGAATCCATGTATGTCTCTCTTAGGGTTTTCTGACTTCTCTGGTGTCGTGGATTGTAAGCTGTTTATCCTTTGATATATGTCTAATATCCACTTATGAGTGAGTACATGCTATATCTATCTTTCTGGGTCTGGGTTACTTTACTCAGAATGGTTTTTTTCTACTGCAATCCATTTGCATTCAAATTTCAAGATGTTGTTTTTTACCACTGAGTAGTACTCTATTGTATAAATGTACCACATTTTCTTTATCCATTCTTTGATTGAGGGGCGTCTAGGTTGTTTCTAGGTTCTGGATATTATGAATAATGCTGCTGTGAACATAGTTGAGCAAATGTCCTTGTGGTACGAGTGTACATTCTTTGGTTATATGTGCAAGAGTGGTATTGCTGGGTCTTGAGGTAGATTGATTCCCAATTTTCTGAGAAACTGCAATACTGATTTCCAAAGTACCCGTACAAGTTTGCCTTCCCACCAGCAACTTACTCTAAACCCTCTTCAGCATAAGCTGTCATTAGTGTTTTTTAATTTAACCTTTCTGACTGGTGTAAGATGGTATCTCAGAGTTGTTTTGTTCTGTATTTCCCTGATGGCTAAATATGTTGAGCAGTTCCTTAAGTGCCTTTTGGGTATTTGAGATTCCTCTGTTGAGAATTCTCTTCACCCCATTTTTAATTGGATTATTTGGAAGTTTGATGTCTAGTTTCTTGAGTTCTTTGTATATTTTAGAGATCAGCCCTGTGTCAGATGTGGAGTTGGTGAAGATCTTTTCCCATTCTGTAGGCTGCCATTTTGTCTAGTTGACTGTGTCCTTTTCCTTACAGAAACTTCTCAGTGTAGCACAAATAATAAAAATCCAGAGACAGATACTAGAGTTCAGCCTGAAGGTCAGAAAAGCAAAGCAGTCAAGTCACTAGAAAGTCAACGTCTATGAAATCTTCAGACTGAAAGAGAGCGAGTTCCTGTCTCAACTCTCTAGTGCTGGGATTAATGACATGCACCACCACTGTTCGGCCTCTATGGCGGCTAACTAGTGTGACTGCTGGGGTTAAAGGTGTGTGCCACCACTGCCTGGCCACACTGTGGCTGACTAGTATGGCTGTTTTGCGTTCTGATCTTCAGGCAAACTTTATTTATTAAAATACAAATGAAATATCACTACATCTCAGTTTCAGCGGTCCCATTTATTAATTGTCGATTTATTAAGTGTCTGTGCTACTGTTATATTCAGGAAGTGGTCTCCTGTACCAATGTGTTAAGGCTACTTCCCCCTTTTTCTTCTACGAGGCTCAGTATGACTGGATTTATGTTGAGGTCTTTGATCCATTTGGACTTGAGTTTTATGCATGGGGATAGATAGAATCTATTTGCATTCTTCTACATACTGACATTCAGCTATGCCAGCACCATTTGTTGAAGATTGTTTTCTTTTTTCCATTGTATATTTTAGCTTTTTTGTCAAAAATCAGGTGTTCATAGGTGTGTGGATTAATATCAGGGTCTTTGATTCGACTTCATTGGTCCACCTGTCTGTAAATTCCCCTCCCAAGACTGCCTTTATTGTATCTCATTGGTTTTGATATGTTGTGTTTTTATTTGGGTCTGGGACTGTTTTTTTTTCTTCTTTTATGAGACACACTTCATCATTCAATAATGTGCTGCTTAATCTTCCTAAATTTATGCATTGTATAAGTATTACAGCTCTGAGGGGAAAGACTTCCCCAATAGAGGTGTTTCAGCTCTGAGGGGAAAGGTTTCCCAGTGCAAGTGTAGCTCTAAAGGTAAAGGTATCCTGGCTGTCAGGAACCAATGAATACCACAAAGTCACACAACACAACAAACCTTACACAAAAAATTATTGGGAGAGACACAAGAGTGTGGCTGCCTCTGCTCAGGTGACAAGCAGTAGGGAACTGAGCAGAAGACGGGCTTAAATAGAGATTTTTGGGATGGTGGGTGGCAGAATTTTCCAGGATGGGGATTGGAGGGTTTACACACTCAGGCATTGGTGAGTTTTGGTGGGTTTTGAAATGCAAAAGTAGTCATGGACCATCTGCCCTACACATTATATGTTGTTTCTCTTGCTGTTGATTTCTAGTCTGCAGTCATCAGATAAAATGCAAGCAGTGTTTCAGTTTTCCTATATTTATTGACACTTAGTTTTTTGTCCAAGTAAGTGATGTTTTAATAAAAGTCCATGGATTATTGAGAAAAATGTATATTATATAGTGTTTGGGTAGAATGTCCTATAATACCTACTAAATCTGTTTGATCTTTGAAATCATTTAATTCCAATGTTTGCTGGGTTTTGTTTTTTTGTTTTTGTTTTTTATTTTTTTTTCTTGGCCTACATGATCTGTCTAATGATGAGAATGGCATTAATCTCTGACTTTATATATATAACAGTATTTGTTTTATGAAATTGGGTTCACCTATCTTCAGTGCCTGCATTTCTAAAATTGTGATGTGCTCGATCAAAAAGAGGGGCCTTCTTAATCTCTTCTGACACAATTTGTTTTGCAGTCTGTTTGGTCAGATATTAGAATGGTAAAGCCTGTTTCTTTCATTTGCTTTGAAGACCTTTTCCCAACATCCATTCTATTTTAGGACCTATCTTTAATGATGAGTCATTTCTTAGAAGGAGGTAAAATGAAGATCTTGTTTTTTATCTCAATCCTTTTTGTGGAAGAATTGAAACTATTGATATTCAAATTAATTATTTAAGAGTGTGTATTTCTTGTCTTTTTGTTAATTTTTTAGTCTATTGTGGTTCTTGGTCATTTGTTTCTTATCAGCTGTGTTCTTGTGGCAGCGTACAGGTAGACATGACCCTGGAGAAGTAGCTGAGAGTTCAACATCCAGATCCACAGGCAGCAGGAAGGGACTGGCTTGGGCTTTTGAAACCCCAAAGCCCACCCCCATGACACACTTCCTCTAACATGGCCGCACCAACTCCAGCAGAGCCACACCTCCAACCCCTCCTGAGTAGCGCCACTCCCTGTTGGCTAAGCATTCAAATCTATGAGCATATGGAGGCAAATCTTTTTTCAAACCCCCACAGAGTCCTTGGAGCTGGAGTTACAGATGGTTGTGAGCCTCCCAATGTTGGCACCAGGAACCAAACTACTGAGCCATCTCTCTAGCCTCTGGGTGTATTTTTGAGACACAGTATTTTCAAATTACAGTGAATTTATTAAAACATAACCCCATTGTACTTAAGTTGAAAAAGCATCTGTATGTATGTTTTTGAAAAATATGTTTGGGCTTTTAGATCAGTTGATAACATTGTTTGCCCAACATGCATAAAATTTGGGTTCCATCCCAAGCACCACCTAAATAGGTTGTAACAGAGCATTTGGGAAATGGTGGTAGAAGGATAAGAAGTTGAAAGCCATCTTTAGCTACCTATGGAGTTTGAGGCCAACTTGCGTGACATGAGATACTATCTCAAAACACAAAAACAATCAGCCATTGAGTAAGCTCAATTCCCAGGACCCACGTAGTAGAAAAGTAGAAAGGGAAAACTAACTTCTGCAAGTTGTAATCTAAGCTCTATGTGCACACATGGGTGAGTGCCCATGCACACACACACACACACACACACACACACACACACACACACACACACACACAATATGTATCATATTAGGTCTCACTGTGTATCCCTGACTGGTCTAGACTTGCATAGTTTTTCCTGTCTCTGCCTCCCCAGTGCTGTGATTGAAAAGAATGTGATACCAACCTAAACCTTTTTTCAGAATTCACAAACCAAGGGTTAGCTAAATGACTCAGTGAATAAAAATGCTTGCCATGCAAGCTTGGTGTCCTCAAACCACAAAGAATGTGAAAAGAGAGAACCAACTCAGCAAAAGTTGTCCTCTGATCTCTGTGCATGGACCCACATAGACATCATACATACATGGTATTAGAAATAATTATATGTAAGGCATACATTTTAACTTTAAATGTTTATAAATTTACATATATCATTTGTGTGAAACAATCGTGTGTGTATATATACATACATACAAATGAAACAATCCAAAAGGAAATATGAATATTGCCTCCAAACCCTTCTCAATTAAGCACTCAAAGACATATCTTTTAGTCACTAGTATGTACATAAGGACATTTTATTTGTTTCTTGTCTTTCATTTAGCAAGGTATCTATGTCCTTATTCTCAAGGTTTTTGTTTTTACTTTTTTGTTTTGTTTTGTTTTTTCAAGACAGGGTTTCTCTGTGACTTTGGAGCCTGTCCTGGAACTAGCTCTTGTAGACCAGGCTGGTCTAGAACTCACAGCGATCTGCCTGCCTCTGCCTCCCAAGTGCTGGGATTAAAGGCGTGCGCCACCACCGCCTGGCCTGTTTTTACTGTTTTTAATATTTATTTTTATTTTATGTGCATTGGTGTATTGCTTGAATGTATGTGTCTGTGTAAGGGTGTCAGATCCTTTAAACTGGAGTTACAGATAATTGTGAGCTGCCATGTGGGTGCTGGAAAGTAAACCCAGGTCATCTGGTAGAGCAATTGGTCCTCTAACGGCTGAGCCCTATTTTTGATGTTCCATTTTGGTTTTTTTTTTTTTTCTTGCTGTTGATAGTCAGAAGTCTTCAATCCCTTGACCTTCCTACCTCAGGCTCCACGCACTGGAGTCGAGGTTTTTCTGCATATTTGTTTCAGAGATGACATGCTATGTCCAGGCTCATCACAGTGTAAAGAAACGGTCGTCTTTAAGCACATGAACTGACTGGTACTTTATTGGCAAATGTTGTTGATGAATACTTCCAACAGTGTCTCTTCTTATCCCAGGGCACCAGGGCTCTTCAGTTTAATTGACACCATGTGGCCCCCAGTGATGCCTCTGGCCGAGTCTTCCTGTGGCCAGCCCAGTGAAGAGGTAAGACGCTCAGCCTTGGAAAGCTCCTTGCCAGGAACTGAGTTAGGCACTCCTACTGTACTCAGATGGTTGTGTCTTTCCTTGGGCACACTGGGCAGCTAGTTCCTTTGTCTGGAGTGATGTGTGAGTGTCATCTAGGACAGACTACAGCTCCTCTCCAGTGCCAATATTCTGACGGTTCTTTTCCATGCTCCTCTGGTAAATTCTTGATGAATTTTAGTTTGTATTTTGGTTTTGTGAGAAATACAACATGGGCCTCAGTCTGGAACCTATAGTGACGTTAAACTCAAAGTAATCCTTCTTCAGCTTCCCAAGTATTAGAATTACAGGTGTGTGCCTGCAAACTCAGTCATGATGCAGTCCTCACTCACTGCTGCAAGTCAGTCTTGATAGCCTCATTCTGAAGCCGACACTGTGCCTTAAATTACTCTGCAATAGTTTATAAAGTTAACACTCAGTTATTAATTAGAACAGATGCTAGGTAGAATCCATAAGTAGTCAACAGACATTTCTCTTTTCCTCACCACATTGTTCCTTGTAGGGACTCAGAAACAGGAAAAAAAAAAAAATCAAGGAGTTTCTTCTACTGCCCCTTGGGTTTGCTCATCAGAGTGACTGCTTTAGTCTACAGAGCCCAAAGCACCTCTCTCTAGCACAGACACACATATACACTTCCCTTTTCTTCTTCCTCCTCTCTCAACACCCATCTTGTCTGTGGTGTATGTGTGTGTGAGAGAGAGAGAAAGAGAGAGAGAGAAAGAAAATGTGTGTGTGTGTGTGTGTGTGTGAGAGAGAGAGAGAGAGAGAGTGTGTGTGTATGTGTGTGTGTGTGTGCATATAACAGGCATATGTAGATGCTAAAGCTTGCTGTCAGAATATCTTTCTTCAGTTGCTTCTCCACCTCAAGTGTTTGAGAGAGGATCTCTCTCTGGAACTTGCTCTTTTGGTTGGATTGCCTGGCCACTGAGCCTTTGGGATCCTCTGGCTCCACCCCCAAGTACGGGTGTTCCATCACACCAGGTTGTTCATGCGCTGGGGAACTGAATTTTGTGGCAAGTACTTGACCTACTAAGCCATCTCTCCAGCTTCTTGTAGCTGGCTTTTTAGCAGAATGCTGCATGTATGACATGTGAGCCTGTGCCAGGGAGCGTTATCGTCTCAAAATTCCTGTCTGCAGATTCTGAAAGGAGCAATTTCTAAGTGGTACTTGAAGTATACTCTGAGGAATAGAGTTCTTCACCTTCTGTTTTGTTTTAACACTGGGCCTTGTGTATCTTAGGATGACCTTAAAGTCCTGGGACCCCTGCTTCGTCCTCCCAAGAGTTGAAATTGCAGGCTTATGCTACCATGCCTGGCATAAATACTAAATCTAAAATGAAATCTTAAATCTGCACAGAAATATTCTTATACATAGTCCCCCAGATGCACAAAGTAACCCATTTCTTATCTAGGCTTCCCATTAGAACATACATCGTAAAACAAATTGTGTGTGTGTGTGTGTTCTAGCCTTAGGAACTGAAGCTAGGGCCTTTCCGTGCATGATGCTCTACACTGAGTTATGTAGGTCTCACTAAGTGGCTCAAACTGGCCATGAAGTTCTTCTGTATTCCAGGTAGGCCTTGAACTTGTGATCCTTGTGTCTCTACCTCCCAAGCTGAGATCCCAGGCCTGCACAATTAAGCCAAGCCTGATCATGAGAATACTAAAAAATTTACATTAATGGTATTCTTTGGATCTTTTGTTTTTGTTTTTTGAGACAGGGTTTCTCTGTAGCTTTGAAACCTGTCTTGGAACTAGCTCTTGTAGGCCAGGTTGGCCTCGAACTCACAGACACCTGCCTGCCTCTGCCCCCTGAGTGCTGGGATTAAAGGTGTGCGCCACCACCACCCAGCTCTTTGGATCTTTTAACAAGATGTTCTACTCTCCTTTTTCGTTTATACTAAACAGATAAAGACTTGCCTGCCTCCCCCTACCTTCTGTTATATCTTCTCTGCACACCCAAGCCTGGGACACATCGATACAATTGAAGGGGACCCCATTTCTGAGCTCTACCAGCCTCCCGTTGTCCACTGCTTACAGGAAATCCTCCAGGTAATGACTGTGGCTCTAACAGGTACTTCAGATGCTTCTGCTGTTCCCATACTTCCTGTGATGTTTCCATCTTTGCCGTTCCAGAATGATGAGCATGGCACTCGCTGCAGCTTCTATGCCAAAGTGGTTTATCAAAGACCACAGGTAATATTGCCATGTCTGTCTGTCTGTCTGTCTGTCTTCCCCTCTCTATGAACAATCTCTTAGAAATTAGTGGTATGCCGTAATAGAAAAAAAATCTCTAAAATCTAGGTTAATCCATAATTTACCCTCCTCATTTGGAGCCGTCCTTCTCTGTGCAAACTATATGGAACTCCTTTGGGTTTGGTTGTTGCTGTTGTTTTAATTTTAGTTTCTTTTTGTTTCTCTTGGGAATCTATCACAGACAATTTTCCCCTGATCCATAGTCAGTGAAAAAGCTATAGAAGTACCAAAAGAATATGCTTCTTAACTTCTAATTGAGCTACTGGTGGGTTGCATATATATAAATAAAATTTAAATTGTGTCATCATAAACAGAGTATATTAGCTTCTTCCTCAACTATAATAGAGGGCAGACTGTTCTTATAAAGGGCCGTATAGTCAGTATTTTATGATTCTTGAATCTTGCAGTTTCTGTAGCAATTAGTTGGTTTTACTCAGCAATTTAAAAGCAGCCATGTTGGCATTTATAAATGAGTGAACAGGAATTCTTTTTTTTTTTTTTAAAGCCCTTTCTCCAAGTCTAAACAAACTGAAGGCTGGCTCTGGTTTTCAGTGAGTCTGTAGAACACCTGGTATATGATGACACCGTGATCATCTGTGACTTCGTGTTATTCCAAAGTATGTTCTAGGCACAGAACTATGCAGATTCGTGTGACAGATGCCATTTGCCCTTCAGGGAGATGCTGTAATGCAGAGGCTCAGAGTGAGGAAGACAGGGTCATATATTCAGCAAGGAAAGAAACACAGTGGCAGAGGAAGACATTGAGTTCTTCACTTCACTAGATCAGGGTACTACCTCATGGGTCTGGGTAGGTATGTTGACAGTCTTATATGCAATAAATAGATTCCAATAGGCCAGGGCAGTCAGCTTGACTCCCAGTGGGGTGTGTGTTAGATGACCCTGTGCTTAGGAACAAGTCAGGGATCCAGAGCTATTGTCCATGTTCAAATACTTTTTCTGGGTTACATGTAGCTATAATACACTTTAGGCTGGGCGGTGGTGGCACATGCCTTTAATCCCAGCACTAGGGAGACAGAAGTTAATGGTTCTCTGTGAGTTCAAGGCCAGTCTGGTCTACAGAGCAAGTTCCAGGACAGGCTCAAAAACTACACGGAGAATCCCTGTCTCGAAAAATAAACAAACCAAAAGAATTCTTTAATAGATTTTATGTTTTAGAAGAGTTTTGGGTCTGCATCAAAATCAAGAATAAGAGAAAAAATCTCCCGAGTATGTCTTGTCTCGTATATGTTATCAACATGTTCACAGAGTAATACATTTGTTAGCAGTTTACACAGTCACCTAGGGTTTGTAGTTAATAATATTTGCCGTTATAATTTGGGACAGAATCGTTGCACTACCTGTTAAAAATGCTGCAAGATCCCCGACGGTTCCCAAGCAGTGGCTGGGGGTGGGGGGGTGCCTGGTCCTGAGCGGCAGATCCCTGGCCTGGAGAGCTGCCATCCCGGGCGGAGCCCATCTGGTCCTGGCTCCCAGCGAGTCCCCTGAAGGTGCAGTTTCCCAGCGGCAAGCAGCTGAGCAGGCGGTGGGTAGAAGGCACATAAACAGGCACATCGTACAGAATAGAATTGAATATTTATTACTTAAAGGAGAGAAAGAGAGGGGAGAGAAGGAGAAGAGAAAGGAGAGAGACAGAGAAGGGAGCAGGGGAGAGGGAATGATGAAAGCAGGGGCAGGGACCACCGGGAGTGGGCATGGCTTGTCTCTTAAAGAGACAAAAACCATAACACTACCATAGATGTCCTTGGTGTTCTTCCTATTCATCCCTTCCTCCTTCAGACCCTTTAGCAAACACTGAAACCCAGAGTACAACATGGTCTAATCAAGGAGTACACAGATTTTCAGATGGACTTTTTTCTTTCCATAGGAAGCATTTAGGCATCCATGTCTCCTAGTGACTTGAGGGCTCACTTCCTATAACACTCAGGAATAAGTGTTCCATTATCTAGCTGTATCAGAGCTTATTTACCTACTGTGATGGTCAGTAATTGATTGTCAACTTGACAGAATCTAGAATCACCCAGGAAACAAACCTTTGGACATATATGGGGGAGTTTCTTGATTGGGTTTCTGAGATGGAAAGGGGTTAAATATAAGAACTACCATTCCTTGCACTGGGTCTTGGCAGAATCTCTCCAGCCTACAGAATGGACAAAGGCCACTGCAGCTGTGTTCCAAGGCGAGTACACTCAATCTTGATCACAACTTACCAGCGTTGTCCTTGCCGGTCTTGTGTTATAGGCATAAAGGGTGCAGGAGCCTCCATAAGGCCCATGGCCGGCCCATAAAGCAAAATGAATTTGATTTGATCTCAGAAGTCTTCAGTAGTTGTAACACTGTACAAAAGTATAAGTGAGGCATTGCTCCTGATACTCAGTCTCTTAGCCATGAGCCCTTGTAACATAAAAGGTGACATACAATGAAATGTTCCAAAATGGAGGAATGTGGGCATGACAAAGAAAGGTCAGACCAAAGCAAGACTGAAGCCCAGCAGTGAAAACACCAAATCCTGAACCTCTAACTCTGGCATCTGGAGCTTCTGATGGCATCTTCTGAGCTCAAAAAGGCTTGAAGGAGCCTGCCCTGCCAGCTCTGTACCACAATACACAAGACCTCTTTCTTGGCCCATCTCTACCCCATGCCTGCAGACCTCCTCAGGACACCCTGTGGTCCTGGTATCTCCGCACCTCAGTGCTTTCATGCAGTGACCCTTCGGGGCCTCCATACAGAAACTGAATCAGCATGAGTGAGCTGAGCTCCAACATTTCTTTCTCACCCTTCTGACTGCTGGGGCAGGAAGACCTGCCTCGCACACTGGCCTTCCCACCATTGCCTTCCCTGCCATGACTGACTGTGCTCTAGAACTACAAGCCAATAAGTCCTTTCTTCCTCCTGAAGCATCCTTCCTCAGGTCTTCTCTCATAGTAATGAGAAAAGTAACACGTCTCCCAAAAGATCTTGTTTGTTCCCAAGTTTAAGCAATTACAAATAAAAGATTTATTTTAAACAAATTTTAGCTATTGGATGTTGATGTCTTTTTATGAAAGATAGTCTTATTATTAATTTTTTATGCCCTGGTAGTACAAATAATTTGGTAATTAATTTTAAAAAATAGGGGGCAAAAAAATAGGGGTCAAGGAAAATGGCTTAGCAGGCAGGCCCCATGTAAAGAAGGAAGGAAGAAGGAGAGAAACGATTCCAGAACGGTGTCATCTGGCATCTCTGCCTATGTGTACACATGCATCCCAACAAGAACAATAGTGATAATAAAATGTAAAATTAAACTAAGCAAAAATTAGAAGATACTGGTCTCAGTCATTTGAAAGACAAATCTCAAGTATTGATGAACAGCATTTATAGTTTTTACCCCTAGAGGGAAAAATATAGATTCCTGTTTTGGTTTTGGTTTTTCACTTATGGCTGAACATTGGTTCACTATACCACAGCAACAAGGTCTGTGTTTTCAACAGCTTGACAGTGTAGGAAGAGAGGAAGGAAGGAAAGAAGGAGGAAATTAAAGAGTTTTCTTCCACGTCTAAGACTGACAGTGCTATGTGGGTTTGGGTCGGCTGGAAGCCTCTGATCTCCTGAGGCATCTCTGATGAGCCTGGCACCCTGCTCGGAGGGCCTAGGAATTAAAGGTGATCAACAGGGACATGTCAGAGTCCTAAGTGACCTTTCACAGCTGCGTCACCTCTAAGTCACAACCTCAGGGGAGCTGCACTGTAGCCCCCTCATTTTTCATTCACTGGGTTTTATACAATGTGTTACTGTTCTTCATTTGGTATTCACATCTTTTCAGATGGAAGCTATCTCCTTGGTTGTCTGAGCATAGTCAACATATGTGGTGTTTTATGAGAGATGTCTTTCAGAGGTTCCTCTGTTGGAGTACTTGGTTTCCAGTTGGTGGTGCTGTTTGGGAGATCCCTGAAACCTTTAGGAAATAATAGTTTTTCTGGAGGAAGTATGTCACTTGGGGTAGGCTTTGAGATTCATCTCTCCCCCTTCCTCTCCCTCCTTCCTGTTTGCAGCTGAAATGTGGTCTCTCTGCTTCCTGATTGCCAAGACAGCCCCATACTCCTGTCACCATGCCTTCCCTGTCATTATGCACTGCGACCCTTTGGAGCCATTAACTAAACAAACTTTCTCCTCCCAGTTACTTTTATAACAGCAACAGAAAAGTAGCTGATCCTTAATTTGAATTCTTATTTTCTGACACAGTAAGATGTTTCAATCTAACCTTTGGTGGTTTGTTTTTCATTGATTTTGCCTTTTAATATGTGTGTGTGTGTGTGCGTGCATGCGTGCGTGCGTGCGTGCGTGCGTGTGTGTGTGTGTGTGTGTGTGTGTGTGTGTTGTGCAGGTGCATAGGTACATATGGAGGGCAGAGGACAGCTTCTGAGATTCAGTTCTGCCTTCACCATGTGGAAGATTGTCTAGCTTGGTATCAGGCTCCTATGTCCACTAAACCATATTTTCAGCCTGCTCTTTGGGCTTTAGACTTTAGAATCAGTTCCTTTTTCAAGGGGTGCTAGTGAATTTT
The DNA here is from genome assembly GCF_982192425.1 of Myodes glareolus. Classification (NCBI taxonomy): domain Eukaryota; kingdom Metazoa; phylum Chordata; class Mammalia; order Rodentia; family Cricetidae; genus Myodes; species Myodes glareolus. The sequence goes on along the minus strand of NC_142027.1, from coordinate 95,023,869 downwards.
AAAGGAAAAAAATGATATTTAAAAGCCAATATCTGGTTCTAGGTAGTCTTGCTTCTATTGGAATGTAATTTTTTTTTTTCGGCCTTCTCTGTGACCAGAGCAAGGAGACAGATGTGGATGTGTCACTGTGCACACCTGGTTTGTCTGTCTAAAGTCGTGTTGCACACCAGCACCTCCCACCATAGACCATTTCCTCTAGAATTTCCTCTAGACTTTCCTGGATAACTTCCTCTCCAGCAGAATGTGGTGGCTTGGAGATAGAAGCAGGAAGATCAGGGGTCCAAGGTGACCCTGGGCTCTACAGGGAATCTGAGTCCAATCTGGGCTGCATGAATTCAGTCTCAATAAATAAAACCTTCCCTTGCCAGTGAGGAGAAAGCTGGGTCTGTTCATATTCACTCTAATTTATTTTATGTGATCAATCCCTAATGATCTAATCTACCCTTTTCACCCCAGCCCACATCTCCTAAACATGCCATCCACTCCAGCCATATCAACTGAACTCTTAAACCAGCCAAGCACTTAGATCCTGGGCCTACACTTTCTTCTTGACTTGAACTTTTACCTATTGATGTAAGTTTTTGACCAACTGGTAGAGGCAGAAGGCCAGTTTACTAGAACTTCCTAAAGTACCACAACTTCTGCAAATGAGTGTGTGTGTGTGTGTGTGTGTGTGTGTGTGTGTGTTTATAAAATCCAGAAAGGGGAAAAGAAAGACAAAACTAATAAAAATGAAGCCTGCTGCACATGAAGCAGGTTTGACAGCTGCTTTATACGTCCTCTGCATGGTCACTCGATGTCTGTCCCTAACCCGCGGGAAACAGGTGGGTATCCAAAGAGACCATGGGTCCACTGAACAGAAGACATTGGACTGGGAGGGAAGGAAAATGCCTTCTCCCTGAGGACTCCAGGGGACAAGTGGAAAACTGCATGTGAGGGTTGTGTTGTGCCCTGTAGAGGAGCACTAACAGCCACGGAGAGGGCGGGGCTGCATCCGTGAGTGCTAGTAACCTTGGTGTATAAACTTTATTGTACGTTTTAAATTGTGTTTGAAATCATATATTAAAATTTGAGTATAAATAATCACTAATACTGCTTTTAAAGGTTTTGAATATGCACAGTTAATAGGGTTTTCTTATTTCAAATTGTAGCTAAAGAATCTCTTGGCACAAAAGGAAATCTGGCTGCTGGTGACTGACATCACCCTACAAATACAGGATGAAAGGGACCACTGCCTTCCCAAAACCCTGCCAATCTATGTAGCTCCCTCATGTGTGCTGGGCCCAGGAGTTCTAGAAGGACTTGCCATGGCTGTGCCTCCTAACATACTCTTCAGGGATGCTCTTCGAGACAAGGGTATGCTGCTTTCTCTTGATTGCCTAACTAGAATGGCTGCTTCGTTCCTGTACTGTGGCCCCCTCCTGCTCAATACTGCTGGCACCTTCCCAAAGCCCAGTGCGAGCCTAGCCTGGAGGAGGTACAGAGGCCATTGTACCCGCCGTTGACTCTCATTGACTTTGCCAACCTGGTATGAGCCAGCACCCCAAGTTGTGGTAGACCCTGGAAAGACACTTTTGGCCACTTGACTCTGTTGACAGCACCTGTGCATATGTGGAAACCACCTACAGTCATGGCCTCGCTGTCTCTTCTTAAAACAAAAGCTAGAGAACATGGTATATGTCTGGCCCTGTAACAAAGGCCTGTAACCCCAAAACATGGGATGCTGAAGTGCAGTATCATCAGTTAGAAGCCAGCATAGGTCACACAGTGAGACCCTTTTTCAAAATAATAACAGTAACAATAATAATAAGGTAGGCTTTAGATCAGTCCATACCTTTTCTTGGGATCAAACACTTGAACTTTTTTTCCCATTTTATTTGTGTATATCGAATACTATAAAATTCACCCTTTTCAATTGTATTTGAATGTGGTAGCTGTGTTCTTTTTCACCGTTGTTCACTGGGGGCTTTGAGATGTGCTTCCATGTGACACTGACACGCTGGGCATGCCTCCATAAGGAAGTGACAAACCCACCTGTGCCTTTTCTTCCTACACGGCTCACAGTGGCCAGTGAAGGAGACTGGCTGGGGTACGCATGCTTTCCTTCATTGCATGAATAATCTGAACTATCTCCATGGCAGGTCAGATTGTTTGTGTTGAGCGGACAGTCCTCCTACCCCAGAAGTCCCTCTTGTATGGACCTCCTGGTGCTGGTTCCTGTGACCTGCCTGGCCCAGTGACACTGGATGAACTGGGCTCCCTCACACCTGTCAACTCCATTTGCAGCGTGCAAGGTGGGTAGCCCTCTGACTGAAAGCAGAGTTTCCATTGTCTTACGTGTTGTGTTATTTTAAATACACTGCTCAATCAGTTTTATTGGGTATCTAGTTCCAGACATTAGATATATAGGGAAAAAGTAAGACTAGAGTCTTATTGTGGACTGGGAGTCCATATAGAAAGATGTAGGCCAGGTAAGTGCACAAACAAAACTCAGTGTCTCAAATGGTGCTCTCACCTTGCTGCATAAAATTTAGGAAGGCTCTCTAAAGACTGGATCCTTGAGCCTATGAGATGGCTCAGCAAATGAAGGTGTTGCCCCCAAACCAGTGACCTCTGAATTCAGTCCCACCATTGACACAGTGTAAAAAGAGCACCAGTTCCCACAAGTTGTTCTCTGTACTATGTCTGTATACAATCACAAGCGCGCGCGCGCGTGTGTGTGTGTGTGTGTGTGTGTGCGCGCGTACGTGCGTGCGTGCACACATGTACAAATGCAAAATAAATAATTTTTTTAGGTACCCGAATTCTTAAGTTAAGATCTGAAAGATACACCAATGATTGGGACAAGGAGCAGGACTCAGAAGATAGCCAACAGGAGAGAGCTGACAAGCCAGTGGAGAAGGGCGGGGAGACTGAAGGATGGAGAGAGGTACCAAGAGGAAGCTGAAGGACAGCTAACTGTCAAGAATATAGTCTGCTGTGTACAGAAGTGGGCAGCTTCAATATTGACAAAGTCACAAACATAACTGTCTGCACACTCAGAGAACACCCTGTAATGATAGCATAAGGAGTGGTTTGAAAACTAGCTTTGAAGACTGGAGAGGACACGGTCTGGATTCCACCCTGTAGGTTCAGGGTCCAGAGAGACAATAATGCAGTCACAGAAAAGTAAAAAAGACAAAGAGAGCAGTGGATTTTATTAGAAAGAATATTGATGGGATTGCTGAATTACTGATCAAAAGGGAGCATATTTGCAGAGAGAAGCTTCCGCCTCAGGCTATGAGACACTGGCAGATCTGCCGAGGCAGGCATAGAATGTGACACTTGGAGAGCATACCTGTGTCTTGCTTGAGACTTCGAATATTTTCTTGTTAGTGATTGCTATTGTTATTTAGCATATACTGTGCATAATAGTGGATATCATCATGACATTTTCATACACATGTATAAAGTATTATGATCATGTTCATCACTTATTACCTTCTCTTTACCCCACTCCATTCTCATTGCTCCCCTTGTTTGGGTGGTGGTTTGTTTGGGAGTAGTTATATTTTTAATATTTATTTTATTTTTAATTTTGTGTATTTGTGTGTATCTGCGAGGGCGTGTGCACATGAGTGCAGACACCATCAGCAGCCAGAGGTGTCAGCTCCCCCTGGAGCTGGACCTGTGACAACTGTGAGCTGCCCAGCATGGGTGCTGAGAACTGAACTTGGGACCTCTCCAAGAGCAGCACACACTTTGAACCACTGAGCCATCTCTCTAGAGCATTCAATTGTATTTTTAATGAGATTATAAAAATAGTTGGTTTGGGTGTTTTTGAAGCAGGCAGAAGAGATGTTTCAGCAGCTGGTTAGATACATAAATCCCGAAATGAAAGTGGTATTGGTGCTTTCTTTTTTAATTTTATTTTAAAAATGTTTCATAGTAAAAGTAATGCATACACATTGGAGTTAGGTAACACTAAACTCATGGGATGGTAGCAACCTCCTACTACATATCTCCTGTACACTTGTCTGCTGTGTCACACACACACACCACAGCCCTGGAGGAGATGAAGTGTTCTCAGCAGGAGATCTATCTAGAGAGCTGGAGGTTCACACAGCCATAGGTAGGGCTTCATGGTCAGACTGTTTCTCCCCCAGCACACACATAGGATGTTCCAGTACATTCTTGGATGTCATTGCCAGTAAAGGAGAATTTTAGGGACCAAATCTGTGTTTTGCGGTATTTAGTTCTGTGACGTTCCAGAGATGGAACCCAGGGTCTCGCTCTTATTAGTCATGTATTGTATCACTGAGCCACATATCTAGCCCTCATGAACCTTATAAAAACCTTTACATGCTTTATAGTTCATTCACTCAGAGTACTTTAATATGCTCACAGCGTTGTATAAGCATCACTATAATGTTGGAGCAAAACAAGCGATCCAAACCCTGATACATGCTGCCTGCCACACCCTTAAGAAATTGTCAGTCTGCTTCTGTGGATTTGCCTGTTCTGGAATATTTGCTGTTGTTGAGGATTTGAGGCAGGATCTCCATGGCCTCTGAGGTCCTCCTGTCCTCTGGGCCTCCATGTCCTGAGTGTGGGTGGCAGTTGCAGGCATGCACCTCCATGCCTAGTTTGTTGTTTGTCAGACATTCTCTTTCGTATGTTCACATGTATGCCTGGAGCCTGGGAATGTCTGAAGAGGGTGTTGGGTGTCCTGAAACTGGAGGTATAGGCAGCTGTGAGCCACTTTGATATGGCTGCTGAGGACCAAACCCAGGTCCTTTGTAAGATCAGCAAGTGCTCATAACCCATCTCTCCATCCACTAGTTATTTTTTTTTCATAAGGTGTCCTACTGTAGCCTAAACTATTCTGTAACTCATTGTGTGGTCCTGCTAGTTCAGCCTTCCAATTACAACCACTACACTCAGCTCCAAGCTTCCATTTTCATTTCCGTCACCATTATCACACATGCATGTGCATGTAGGATGTACACTTGTGGAGGTCAGCTTCGTGGAGTCAGTTCTCACCTTCCCTTTACATTTTCCCTGTTGTGGAACTCGGACCATAGGCTTGCACAGCACTTACCACACTGAGGCGCCCGTCTCCTTGGCCTGGCTTCTGTTTCTCAAATGATTAAGTGTACTTTATGGCCCAGGATGTGGTCTTTTGTAGTGAATGTTCTCTCTAAGCATAAGAATGTGTTTTCCTGCTGCTGGATAAAAATATCAAATATTCAGTTCAGTCAATAGGAGTGTTGGTTTGGTGTTATGCTTGTGAATTTATTGTTCCGACAAGTTCCATCTCTCTGTTCCATGTGTGTTTTGTTTTATTTTATTTTATTTTGGTCTCACTATCGCCCTGGCAGACCTGGAGCTTTATAGACCATTCTGGTCTTGAGAGCCACCTATTCTGCCTCCCAATTAAAGGCATTCACCTGGTTCTTCATGTATTTTGATGCTTTGTTTGGTGCATATACGTTAAAGAATTGACCCTATTATTGTTACGTAACAATTATTTTTAGCCCCAGTAATTTTCAGGACTCAGAGGTTTGCCCTGTCTGAAATAAAAATTATTGTGGAATGCTCTTACTAGGCTTAGCATTATGACATGTCCTACTCCCTCCCTTTATGTATTGATAGTTTCTTTTAGATAGCATATATTTGGTTCTTGTTTTAGTCCATGCTAATAATCTGCCGTTTAACTTGTATAGTAAGATTATTTGCATTAGAAAGGATTAGTGTTGTAGCTGATTAATACAGCTTTTCCAATGTATTACTGCTGGATCCTTTTTCCTACTCTATTTCTAGGTTGTTGTATTGTTGTTGCTGCTGCTGTTTTCCCATTTGCATTGAGCATTCAGTGTATTCTATTTCCTTTCAGTATTTCTAATTTTTTTGAGACTTAAACTCTTACCTGGACATGATACTGCATGCCAACATAAGCTGCATAGTGAAACCCATAAAAATTAAAATGAACTAGAGTCTTTCTAAAAGGTACTAGTGGTTGTCGTAGAGTTTCTGGTATACAATTACAAAACTCAGGTCGGCTTTCAGATGGCACCGCTGTCCTGTTTCCTGGGAAAATGTTACTAGCCAGGCATGGTGGTTCATGTTCGTGGTCTGCACTTGAGAGGCAGAGGCATTAAAGCCGCCCTAAGTTTGAAAGCAGCCTGATCCACATTAGCCAGTCGGGGCTATATGGCCAGACTTGGTATCAGAAAGCAAGCTATGCACACACCCAGTTACACCACTACTGTTCTTCATCTTGCTCGTAGGTGTAAGTATTGAATACATGTTATTGTCAGTTTTGAAAACCTATTAGATCAAAAATACCTTGCTTGTCAATTTAATTTCATTGATGGTCTGTTTCCTATAGACCTACATTTCTGACATTTTCCTTTCATCTCCGCATTCTCTACTAACATTCACTGTGGATTTCCTGTTTCCAGGCCAGCTCCAAAGGTGTCCTGCAGGCCTGTGGTGGACAAGCCCAGTGTGTAAACACATTGTCGTGGAGCAGGCTACTGCCAGGTTCCCTGAGAAGAGAAAGCAAAGTAGCAAAGATTGGCTCTACCTACCAGGAGGGGTGCCCTCAGTAAAGTGATGGTAGAGAGTGGACTGACCCTGCCAGCTGTCCATGGCCTCCCAAAGGCTGGTAGCTAACCTTGGGGGCAAAGTCACATGAAGATGGTCTGCACTTCTCTATGACAGCAGTGCCCCTTCTTGGGTTATTCACTGTCTTGCCCTGCTGCCTCCAGGCCCAGAGGCTCTCAGATGGGTCTTGTTCTTGGTGTAGTTCCTTCTTCACATCTACCCTTTGAAGGCCCCTCTGTAGAAAGGTGGTCTAATAGCTAACATGTAGCCTTCCCTGAGCCTGTCTGTGAGAGATTTCTGTGTATCAGCCAGAGTAAATAAAGGCTTTTAGCAGTGAGTGCAAGAGATGAGACAGGCTTTTCTTTCAACACTCATGTAAAATAATGCTTTGGATACCAACTGTTCAGTGGTCTACTTCCCATCCAGCCCTCAAATCTGGCTTAAGACTGTATGTGTGAGATGATTTCCGGGGGCTTATAAACTGCAGATAAGGCACATGTCTTCAGCTCATGCCATAAGTGAAAGGAGGATTACCTAATCCCATGGAAAGGTCAGATACCTGAGTAAAGTGGAGCTTGGATTAGTAGCAGCCTGCTTTGTAGTGGTCCATTTTCAGAAAGGAGTTGGAAGTAAGCCTGAGAGCTTGCCCTGGGCTCGATTCTCGGTGCTGAAGGAAACTTGGGTGCAAGAAGGCCAGAGTGCAGGTATCCACTGCTATTTGAGATGTTGCCTATGTCTCCCTTTGGGTTCCTGCTGTATCTCCACAGCTAAGGAGCTACGAGCAGAGAAGAACCCATTTTTAAGGGTGTAGCCCCCTGATATAGCCAACCTTTATGTAAAAAGTCACATGTTCGAGAGCACATGGCAGCACAGACTGCATGATGCAGGGTGACGTGAAGTTGACTGGGAAGGGGAGGAAAAGTGGAATGATAAAAGTACATGGCTTCAGGGCTGGAGAGATGGCTCAGAGGTTAAGAGCATTGCCTGCTCTTCCAAAGGTCCTGAGTTCAATTCCCAGCAACCACATGGTGGCTCACAACCATCTGTAATGGGGACTGGTGCCCTCTTCTGGCCTGCAGGCATACACACAGACAGAATATTGTATTCATAATAAATATATATATATTCTTATTAAAAAAAAAAGTACATGGCTTCAAATAGCCAATAGAAATGAAAAATACTTTACTGTTTTTCATCCACTTGACAGACTTTTATTATAGTTACAAAGACTGTGTCATTAGTTGAGGCAGGCTCTTCAAAATTGACCTATTCTTATTTTTTAGAAGTCATTTAAGTTTGCATTGTATGAACGTATTTTAATAAACCACGCCTTCTAGTTCTCCTGTAATTCTGCTTCACTGTCTGTAAATGCTGTTTCCTGGTGCTTGTTCTAGTGGAGAATGACATTTTGCTTCAAAAATGTGAATGGGGGCAGGGAATATACCTCTGAAGTGAAATGTTTGCCACATGCTAGGTTTGATCACCAGGACAAACAAGAACTAGAAGATAAAGACATGGAAGAAGAAAGAAGGGGCAGGAGGAGTGATTCCTCCTCTGGTTTTGGAAATTCAGCCACCTCTTACTTGTTCTTCTGATATTGAAATGACTACAATTTGACAAGGATGGTCTGAAGTATACCAGTACATCCAGGGGACATCTTCATCTCTACTGTGTACTGCCCACCTCATGGCTGTATTGCTTACCTGTCTTGGTCCTGTTCCGTCAACCTGCATACCTAGTTCACTTCCCTGACCCTTGAGCCAGCTCCTGGGCCGCATTCTTCAGGGGCCTGTTCCAGTTAGACTTTATCTTCTAGTGTTTGTACTCAGTGTTTATCTCTTTCACCTCCCTTCTTCCCCAAATGGACTGATCATGTGAGAGTAGAGACTTTGTTTCTTAGACCCTTTACATCCCATGCTGTGATAGTTTGAATGAAAATGGCCCCATAGACTCACAGGCAGTGGCACTATTAGGAGGTGTGCCTTGATGGAGTAGGTGTAGCTTTGTTGGAGGAAGCATGTCACGGGGCAGGATTCCAGGTCTTGGATGCTCAAGCAAGTCCCAGTGGCACAGTCTCTTCCTGCTTGTCTACAGGTACAGATGTAGAACTCTTAGTCTCTTCTCCAGCACTATATCTACCTGCATGCCACCATGTTTCCTGCCACCATGCTTCCTGCCATGACACTAATGGACTAAACCTTTAAACCTATAAACAAGCCCCAAATAAATGTTTTTCCTTTACAAGAGTTACCATGGCCATGGTGTCTTTTCAGAGCAGTAAAACCCAAACTAAGACAGAAGTTGGCACCAAGGACTGGGGTATTGTTATATTAGACCTGACCATGATTTTATTTGGAAGAATGTGGACTTTGGGAGTTTAGATTAGAAAAGCAATTGAAAGCTTTAAGTGGGGCTTAATGGGCCATCCCAGTAGGAGCCTGGAAGACAGTGGTGCTGAGGGTTATTTGAACTGTGGGGATCTGGATCAAGAGGTTTCAGAGGAGAATATTTGTATGTGGCCTAGAGAATGTTCTTGTGTTATTTTGGCTAAGGACATGGCTACGTTTTCCCCTTGTCTGAATTGTCTGCCTGTGACTAAATTGAAGAGTTTTGGATTAATGACATTAGCAGAGGCAATTTCAGAACAACCCAGTATTGACTTTATTACGTGATTATTATGGTCACTGTTAAGGCAGATCTATAAAGAAAAGGAACAAGCTGAGCAAAGAAAAATACAAAATGTACAGTTCAAGGAGTTAAAGGGCACAAGGAAGTGGAAAGGAGCTAAATCCTGTGCTCAAGGAAATAAACAGATGAAAGAAAAGCCTGATGGTGGTGGAGTAAAGGGAGTGGCGGCCTCAGTGCAACACCCTACCCAGCTAAGCTTCCATCTGTGAAGAGAATTAAAGCAAAGTTTACTGCCAGGTGGTGGTGGTACACACTTGTAATCCTAGAAGTAGGAGACAGAGGTGGTAGATCTCTTAGTTTGAGGCCTGCCTGGTTTAGAGATTGAGTTTCAGGACAGCCAAGCTTGGGCAATGAAGGAAACCATCAAAACCAGAAAATTGGTAAAGATATATTTGAAAAGAGGGAGCCATATTCCAGCCCCAGCAAGCAGCAAAACTTGACAGGGGTGTCCCTGAATGGAGGCCTAGAGAGGCCATTGTGTGAAGCTGTGAAGGTGAAGTCTGGATTGACTTGGAGACCCCAAGTTCTTGGCAATGCCAGAGCCGTAGGACACCTGCTGAGGAGAGCTGCTGACAGGGTGTGGGGCCAACCCAGGAGGAAGAAGTGTGCTGCAGTCAACAAAGCTGAAAGGAGCTGGAGGTCCGAAAAAGCACTTTGATATCAGACGTGGAGATACAGAATTTGGAGTTTGCCCAGCTAGTTTTCAGTCTTGCTTTGGTCCAGCATTTCCTCACTATGCTCTCGTTTAGAATGGGTATATCCTGTGCCATTATATGTTGGAAGTATGTAGTCTTGTTTTTTATTTTGACTTGACAGGAGATTACAGTTAAGAGATTGCAGAGTCTCAGAAGAGACTTTGAACTTTAGGTTTTTGGACATTGTTGAGACTGTGATAGACTATGGGGACTTTTGAAGTTGGACTAAATGCATTTAGCATTATGATATAGTTATAGCCTATGGGGGCCAGGAGTGGAATGTGAAGTTTGGATGAAAATGGCCCTATAAGATCTCAGGGAGCAGCACTCTTAGGAGGTGTGGCCTTGCTGGAGTAGGGGTGACTTTGTTGGAGGAAATATGTCACTGGGGTCAAGGCTTTGAGTTCTCATATGCTCAAAGCAATTCAGTGTCTCATAGTCTCTTCTTGCTGCCTGTGGATCCAGATATAGAACTCTTGGCTCCTTCACCAGCATCGTTGTCTGTAAGTGTTACAGCTTTGATGGAAAAGTATTCTGGCAATGCAGAGCCGAGGAATATCACAGGTCCCAGTAAGTGTAGCAGCATACAGCCCTGCTCCTACGGGAAGGCTTCCCCAAGGAAGTTATTACAGTTCGGCTCCAGTTCTGCTTCTGTCCTGCTGAGTATAAAACAACTGCACTCCGCTAGGGGAAGGTTTCCCCAGTGAAAGTATTACAGCCTTGCTCTGCTCAGCTCTGCCCAGGCTCCACTTCTGCTCCTGGGAAAGAAGGTCTCACCCAAACCTCATTCAGGAGATTTGTTAGGAGGGAAGAGCGGAGGAGGATGCCGGCCTCTGTCAGGAGGAGAAAGGCAGCAGCACACTGACCAGGTGCAGGGCTTCCTAGGGGCGGGGTTTTCAGGGTGGGGGTTGGTCAGATTTCAGTCCTTTGAGCTCAGATTGGCTAGATCTCGTGCTTAGGGATTGATTGGTTTTCTTCTTAATTGGTCAGGGCCAAAGTATGTTTCTCTCACTGGCCCTTTTTTGCCTTTTGCTCTCATTTCAGGGCCAGGACATATTTCCTTGACTAAAGTGCTTTTCTTTGGCACTGTTTTCAGGGTCAGGGTGTGTTTCTCTGGGTGCTGCATGTCTCTGACTCCATAGCTGGGGATTGGTAATCCTGTAATAGCAACTGGTTGAAAGTCTGGTTAGAAATCCTTTGGATCTGTTGTTGAAGGAATCTAGACAAGAAGTTTATAAGGCTGGATGCAACTAGAAAGATTAAGAAAAGGGGGCGATGAGGGGCTAAGAAGGTATCATCCCGTTCCATATTGGACTATGCACTAGCCAGAGGCATCAAGCTGTTCCTTATGTTATTGAAGATCTGTCTGAAGTTGTTGGATCTTATCTTTTACTATACCTGATTGGTTAACAGAAGCACCGTTCTTCCCCAAGAAAGAGACAAAGACCACCTCTCTGCTATTAGTAAATTTAATCCTCTCTAATTTTGTAGTACTATGGTGGCCAGCGAGTCTATGTGATCCTGAAGGGTGAGGATGTCCCGGATGAATTGCGAGGAAAGCCGATGGATGGTAAACAGGGAGTGGTCAAGCCGCTGCTCCAGTGGCTGCGCCTGCAGTTATGCCTAGAGCTGCCAGAAGGGGTAGAATCTGAGTGGTTCGTTTGTCACCCATGCTGCTGTAAACTCAGTGATGGGAACTGGCAAGGCTTCCTCACCAGGTACCACCCCTAATTAGGAGAAAGGAACACCAGGACGTAAGTCCTACCACCTAGAAGGTAGGCAGTGGTATACTTGTGTGCCTCGGGGAATCAAGGCATTGTGAATGTTTTGGCAGCAGGGCTGGGTTGTAGTACTAAGGGTAATGGTATTACAGTCTGCAGAATCCAGAATGCCCACATGGCGTGTTCCTAGGGAGGTAAAGCAGTCTGCAACACCAAAGAGAGAGATGTGGAGAGATGAGATGTAGTAGTGATATTTGGCTCAGAACAATTTACCAGTGACAAGACAGGAGAATCTAATAAGACAGTGGATGAAGGCACAAAAGGTGATTGTGAGTTTGACCAGGAGGGACACACAACCAGCATTCTTATAAGCAGTCAGGCAAGACACTATTCAACAGCTGATATGCAGAGGTTAAGATTTGAAACGAGATGGTGTGAGGGGGAGGTAGAATCAGTATCATCAAAAAGGGGTGATATTAGGGATGGAAGGACCTTTGAGGAGCTTTGGACCACTACTTCTACTGTGTTGATACCTAGGGGCTTAGAGAGTGGGATGTGTGCCCTCTGTATTGGGACCATGCCTGGTGGGTGGCTATAAGAAGTGCTATAGTAGAGATTACCAATGGGGTGCTATGGGTCTTTAATTAGAATGTTAAAAAAATTCCCCACTCTGCATAAAAGATAAAGAGAGTGCCTTCCTGAATATGCATTATATCTCTTACAGGACCAATAAGGGCAGCCTCTATAAGTTTCTGGCTAGCATCAACAGTAATTTCTAGTTTGATCATAGAGAAAGCAAGCATAGGGGCAGGTGTTTCAGAAATGGATTTGGGTCTTATAGGGATGAGTACCTCCTGTTTGCAGATGATGAGTGAGCAGTGTCCAGACCCCAGCATGTGAGTGGTCTGCGTGCCCTGCTGAGTTAGGCCTCCTGAACCTCAGATCTCCATGTAGAGTTCACTCTTGACGGGTATGGGCAAGAAGAAGTAAGAGAAAAAGTGAGACATGACCCTGCAGGGTCTTCCTTGGGTCTTGGCATTCTTCTGAGACCGGGCCTGGGTATCTTCTGAAACTTAGGAGAACTAGGTCCTGTTGGGGTTGAGATGTAAGAAGGGGAATTATCTTGAGCTGATGGTATAAAGGTTTGAGACGAGAGAGATGAATCCAGCAAGGGAAACCCTTGATCTTAGCGCAGTTGGGGTCATAAAGATGACCCTGAATGAGTCTGTCCATTCTGGAGAAAGAGAAGGGGGATTGTGACCTGGAGGAGAGGGCCGAACTAAATCCCTGATGTTAACTGAAGAGAGAAGGGGATCTGGGAGTGCTAAGACAGTGTGACAAGGGGATGAGCCGGTGATCAGGGAGAGGTGACACTGAGATAGGAGACTAGGAGGTATAATCAGTCATCCATATATGAACTCAAAAGAGGAGATGAGGAGGGGCTTCTTTGGAAGGACTCTTAGTCGCGTAGAGTCAGAGGCAGGAGTTTTATCTAATCTGAATGAAGTTCTTGGGAGAGTTTGATAAGGATATTTTTGAGAGAACAATCAGTTCGTTCAACTTTGCCTGAAGACTGGGGATATGGAAACACCATGGGATGTTAAGGGCTTTGGCTACAGTTTGCGAGATCTGAGAGGTTGGAACTCTGACACGGGGGACGATCTCCCTAAAAAAGGAGATTGAAAACCGTCGGAGATCTTTTATTAGTGGTGGGGAAAGCTTCTACCCATCCTGAGAATGTGTCCACCATGATTGAAAGGTATCTGAAGTGTCTTAACTGTGTGCATATGGGTGAAGTCAAGCTGCCGGTCTCATTCAGGGAGAGAGCCCCTGGCTCCATGAGTGGGGAAAGGGAGATTCCATTGCCCGGAAGTAGGATTAGAAGTTTGACAAAGTTTACAAGAAGCAGTTATAGTCTTTAGATAGGATAGATCCTCAGAGGTGGGCTGTAAATAGGTTTTGATAAAGCAAGACAAAGCCTGGCTATCAGAGTGAAGGATCTGGTGCAGACAAGATAGAATGTGTTGACTATCTGGGTGCTGAAGACTGGACCTTAGTTCCTCTCGTGTTTGCACAGTGAGCCGGCTCCCCAACCGTGTGACTGCATATGTTCTTAGTCACAGTCAGCAAGGAAACCAGAAAGATCACGAAGAAAGGAACTAACAAACTAGTAAGAAGTAGAGCTAAGTAAGACAGGCAATTCCAGAGGCGAGGAAGTGGGTCAGTGGTGACTCCAGCCTTTCTTCTCACTAGGTGCCGTGGTTGATGTAGATGAGAGCACTGCTTTCTTGTGGTCTGCATGTGACCAGTGTGGCAATGGGAGATTGGAACAGAAGCCAGAAGATGGGTAAGGCTGCCTGAAAGCCCTGGGGCCCAAAGAACACTGCAGTAGCCCATCCCTAGGGTCCTGTGACCTTCTGTCCTACACATGGGTTCCCCAAGCACAGAAGGGAATCCACTCTGCTGGACTTCAGGATAGAGACTGTGGTGTCTTTGCGGGTTTTCCACTGTCTTTGCAGCTCTCCCTGTCCTTAAAAGTGTAGAACTGAGCTTTGTGCTTAACTCCTTCATTATTAGGAGAGGAAAGAAGTACAAATCTGAACAGGTAAGACAGGCTGCGTGGCATGTCCTAGGAGTCCTGCAGACTTTACCCAAGGGCAGAGCAACTGCATGGTATGTTTGCAGAGTCGATCAGACTTTTCCCAGAGGACCATGAGCAGCTGTCAATAGACATCTCTCTTCTGCCCACTTTTATTACCCTTCTGGGCTGAGGTCAAGGCTAACTATTTTTCTTGGCTATGGTTTCTGTGCTGTGATTACACCATGACCAAAAAAAGGCTGAAAATGAAAAGGTTTATTTGGCTTACACATTTTAGTCCTTCACTGAAGGAATTTAGGACAGGAATTCAAACAGGGTAGAAACCTCCAGACAGGAACTGGTGCAGGGGACTGATGCTTATGGGCTTGCTCCCCATGGCTTGCTCAGCCTGCTTTCTTACAGAACCCAGGACCACCAGCTCAGGGGTGGCATAACCAGCAATGAACTGGGCCCTCCCCATCAATCACCAGTTGAGAAAATGCTCTTCTGCCTGCAGCCCAGTCTTAGGAGGCATTTTCTCAGTTGAGGCTCCTTCCTCTCAGATAACTGATCTGTGTCATGTTGTCATACAGCTAGCCAGCACACTGCCAGTACTGTTTTTTCTCTGAAGTTGCTTCTCTGCCTCCCAGTGGACTGTGTCACATCACAAACCAAAGAGTCCCCATCATTTGTCTGTTTCCTAGAAGCCAAGAGTGGGACTGAGAGATGCTCAGCAATTCAGAGTGTGGGCTACCCTGCAGAGGACCAGACTGGGTTCCCAGCAGCTCACAACTGTCTGTGACTAGTTCCAGGGGCTCTGATGCTCTTTTCTGGTTCTTTAGGTGCCAGGAGTGTACGTGGTGGACAGAATACGTTCAGGCCAAGCATCCATATACATAAAATAATTTTTTAAAAGAGACAAAGAGCATACATCTTGTTGATGTCTACTGGGTTGTTGGCCTTGTGTGTACACAAGACACTTCTGCATTATTTCAAAGAAGCAAGGCAGCGTGGGTTCATGTGAAATCAGTGTGGGAGTGAAGAGGCCAGGGTTGATGAGCAAGTTTGCGCTGCTGGAAGGGTGAGACCTTCACTTCCTGGAAGGCTGTGTTCCCCCCATATTCCTCATGAATAAAGGCCTCGTTGTGTACCCAAGGGTCCCCTCAGCAGCTCCCAACTATTAATCCATCAGAATAGTCCAGTCCCTGACTGCTTTTGTCTGGTTCCAATAATTTAATTCTGACAGTAGAGTTAGTGAGTCACTAAACACCTATGTTTAGAGGAATCTCTTTGCTGTAGGACTCTTCTGATATGTCCCTCCCTCCCTTGTTGCTTGCACTCCCATGTCCCCTCACATGCTAGGGGCCTCTTCTCCTGTGGGGACTGTTCACGACTGGTTTTGTCGCCACTTCAAAAGAGGAGCCTGCACGTCTTTCTGGACTGTCCCACGAGACCCAAGAGTACTGTGAAGGTCAAGGTAGGAAAAGGGACCTGGAGCTTATGCTTGATTCTGTGTGTCTACTGAGGCTGGAACAGGGTACATGTGTGTTCTCTATTTTGCCTTGTGGCAGACTCTATGTGCCAAGAAGGAGATGTGGTAAGAGCTGCCTTCAGTTCTTAGGAAGGAGAAGTAGGGTCACCTACCACAGTTTCTCTGTGTAGTGTTTACAGACAGCTTAGATTCGGGCTATCCTCAGACAGGAGCACCTTGGGTGAGTGCTTGCCCCTGGTGGGTGTCACTGAGCCCTTCTTCCCTGTCCCTGCAGCTGTTGGAGAGAAGTATTTCTTCACTGCTGATGTCTGCTGCCTCCACGGACGGGGTAAGTATGGGCGGCGTAGGGGTGCAGCTTGAGTCCGTCCTGTGCTCTTGGACCTGTGTACAGCTGCCCCTTAGGAAGATCCCTTTGCTCTGTATGTTCATCAACAACAAATCCTACTATAAGAACACAAGTCGCTTGTATTAAGACATCCATCTTGCCACCGCCATGCAGTGTAGAATGGCAGGGTCAGAGCCTTCCTTGCTTGGAGATGGGATCCTTTTCAGATCAACCTTCAAACAGACTCTGGAAATCTTCCTCTGTGGCTTCTGCTAGAGACATACAGCCTAGGGACTAGAGCTTCTTCCCAACTTCCCAGTCACAAACAGGATTGCCGAAGAAAGGCTCTTTTAAATTAGTGTGTGTGTGTGTGTGTGTGTGTGTGTGAGAGAGAGAGAGAGAGAGAGAGAGAGAGAGAGAGAGAGAGAGAGTTTGTGAGAGACAACTTGTAGGAATCGGGCATCTCCTCCTGCCCTGTGGTTCCCAGGGATTGGGTGAACTCAGGTCATCAGACCTAATGGCAGGCACCTTTGCCTACTGAGCCATCTTGCTGGCCCTGAGGCCTTTTTAGTTTATACTGCAGGATATTATGGACTCTGAATAACTGAAAACATTGTTACTATTTCTCAGACCGTTTGGGGTTGCCTACCTTGAGAATTACTATATAATGACACAATAAACTGCGGCACGTGCCTCCAAGAAGAGAATTACTGCCTGAAAATTGGTCCACACAGTGGAACTTCTGTTCTTCGAAATGCCATTTACCACGCAGAAGCGTTAAGGACTCTGTAGGGAGCTGAGGATGTGGCTCAGGTGGTGGCGTGCCTGGCTGACACGCACAGGGTCTGAGTGTGGTAGTGCACAGCTGCAAGGTCAGAAGTTCAAGATCAGCCTTAGCTACATAGCATGTCTGAAACCAGCATGTGCCTGCATGAAACCCCCCCGTCTATAAGTCAGTGCACTGCAAGGAACTCATGGAACTGATAACCCAGAAAAGGGTGTCAGGGACCTGCTACCTGTAATGACATCAGTTCTATTAAGCTGACCAGAGCAACCTTGGCTTCCAAACAGGAGTGCTTTCTTACTGGTCCCCATGGTCCAATTCCAGCTTGAATGTGTGGAGTGTTGACCCTCCTATCAGGTTTCTCCTTAGCCCCTCCTGCCTGCCCGAGCCCCATGCCAAAAAGGACAGCCGAGACACAGAGCCACCACTAACCCTCTTTCATCTCAGCGAGCACTGTCATGAAATCAGAAGATGCATAAATAGGCTGTGAGGATTGTTGGTCTGAGCTGTGGTTCTCAGGGCTGACTTCACAAGGTGCCAGTTTCTGTTCCCCTGGTATAAAACCGCCAGCCGTACAGCTCTTTGGTGGCCTTGTACTCTGTCCTGGAACCTTCATCTGAGCTGCTGCTTTGGCAGCGAGTTAGCGCACACAGCTGACTTTCTCATTCTGTGAAAGTCAGCAGTCACCGTGGCCTAAGAATTTCAAGCCCATTGCTCACACACGGCCCTCGCTGTTGCCCACCTCCATGAGGGACTCACCACAAGGTCCCACCATGGTAGCTTTTCCCTCTGCAGAAGGGACAGCTGGTAGTTGGTAGTTAGCCAAGACAGGAAGCATGAGACAGAGACTTGAAGAACTTACACTGCTTCAAAGGGGACAGAAAGCAGTGTCTATTTGCTGAAATGTATCTCCTGCTGTTTGGTCTTTATGGGAGGAAGATGAAACATTGGATGCCATTGGACCAGGAGAACACAGAGACTGATGTTAGAGGTTTCTGGTGGGTGTAGGTGCTCAGGTGGGTGCTTGAGAAGGTGGGCCGTAGTTTACTGAGTATGTCCTGTGGAAAAGGCGGGGGACAGCGTGGAAAGTCCTGCTTCAGGGTGAATAACAAACCCTCGACCATCAATAGCTACATTCTGTCCGTGATGCATCAGCCCTCTGACTCAGTGGCCACCATGAACCCTGATGTCCCAAAAAGACAGTGTCTAGTACCTTCTGTAAGATAATACCTCTTTGGGGATCAAAACACCAGGAAACATTGGCAGAAATCCTTCTTTTCTTCGGTTTCCTGCTGGCTGAGGTATATTGTTCCTCCAGCACTTAACTTCTCGACCAGAATGCTCTGGTAGCTGAAAACGTCCTTGTAAGGCTTGGAAAGGCCTATGGGCATGTGTTCCTGTGTGTGGAAGTACGGGGGTGAATGTGCTTGTGTGTGAATCTGCTTGGACACTGCCTGTGTGTGTGTACTAGCTGTGCATGCACTTGTGTATGAGGAGTCTACTTGGACACTGACTGTACATGCATATACTCTCCCCTATGGTTGCACACTTGTACATACATGTGCACAGATGTTAAATGCAATGACATGGCGGTCATAGCACTTGGTGTCACCTTTGTAGGTGCTCTAGATTCAGAGTCCACATCAATGGGCAAAGGACAAGCCACGCCATGAGTACATTTTAGCAAGCTCTCTACACCATCCTCTGATCTGGAGCGGAGCCTGACACACGATGGCAGACAGCTGCAAGTCACCCATTCTAGACTCTGGGGGTTTCTGGTGAGGATGCACATTTACAGAATCCCAGAGAATCCAGTTAGGGAGCTCCAAAAAACCATACTCCCATCCCTGAACCAAATGTACTGTTTCTGGTTATGATACAGGAATGCGAAATGGTATGTGTTCGCTGTGCTCACACTGTGAGTGTGGAAGCGTTAAGATTAACGTTGTTGTTATTGCTGTTTCTCACTAGTGACATTACAGACGTGGGGTTGAAATCTGCTCCCTCGACTTTTAGAAAAGGCACACATGTATTACATCTTTAAAAAAAAAAAATAGAGACCCAGGGAATTGACTGTAGCTCAGGAGAATAGTAGTAGCCCAGCATGCAGAAAAACTTGGGTTCAATCCAAGCACTGTCAGATTTTCTCAAAAAGACACGAAATAAATGAGTAAATACTAAAAATCAGATGGATACACACACACACACACACACACACACACACACACACACATTCATTCATTCATATGGACAGTGCATGAATTTGCTGATATGAATGTTTTAAATTCACCATGTTCATTTCCCAAAAATACATATGATTTATTAAGTCTCTAGGTGATGGAACTGAACCTAACATTTTACATAGAAATAATTTTGCACTGACCTTTATGAAATCCAGATTCCATATTTATGAGCTGGGCGTGGTGTTTCACACCTGTAACTCCAGCACTTGAGAAGTAAGGTAAGAGAATCGGGAATTTAAGGGCATCCTCAGCCACATAGCAAGTTTGAGGTCTGCCTGAGCTACATGGCATGAAACCTTGCCTCAAAAGAAAGCAAAAAATTCATACTTTTACCGGAGGAATACATGGGAATGCCTGGGTCACTTTTTCACACTTAAACAAGCACTGGGGAAGGAACGCAGTAAGAGACACTGGAGGAACGCATAGTCGGCCCCCTGGCACCCTGCTCCCGCCACCTGTTGGTGCCTGGTCTGGTGCTGGTGCTCAGTTCAGACCTCACCCTGGAGCAGGCCACGCCCACCTGCAGTGAAGACCCACCTCCTGTGAAGCCTCTGACCTTCCTCTTCTGCAGGTCTCATTTTTCCTGTCAGGCTTTTGAACCAAACTGTAGACCTTGCTTATTTTGTATTAAGGAATCCAAAACTTTACAAAGTAACAAGTAAGCTACTGATCCTCTACAAACAAAATACCCAGCCCTCTGCACACATAGTCCTTTCTGGGCTGCAGTGGGATGTTTCATCTCTGTTCCATGGCTGGTACCCTCAAGGCAGGGCTGCAGTCACAGAAGCCTCCCCAGTGAGGACTCCTTGCCAGCTTCCTCATAGTGCCTGACTGGGCTTGCCACCCTTCCTGAGTTTAGGACATCACTGTGGCCAGCCCAGACTTGGGGTGGCACTAAGGACACAGGTAGAATGCCAGGAGCCAAAATCTGTGTTGACCACATTTTCTGTCCATCTCCTTGACCCAAAGGTCTTGACCATGGATGGCCTGAATTCATATGTACAAAACTAAATCCTAGCTGGGCGATGGTGGTACACACCTTTAATCCCAGCACTTGGGAGGCAGAGGCAGGTAGATTTCTGAGTTTGAGGCCAGCCTGGTCTACAAGAGCTAGTTCCAGGACATGCTTCAAAGCTACAGAGAAACCCTGTCTCAAAAACAAAACAAAACAAAAAAAACCAAACGAACAAAAATGCTGAAGGGGATGACCCTGCCTTGTGCAGAGGACAAGACAGGCCAGGGTGCTATCACACGGCAGTATCAGTCCCATCTCCAAGTGTGAGTTTTATTTTTAATCCCACCCTCACCAAAAATGCTCTGAAGTTGGATCTGTAAAAGCCCAGACAAGGCACAGCCACATCAGAGATAGAAGCCCTGTTACCCAGTACCTGTGTTTATGTCTGAAGATGAAACTTTCTCAAGATTTACTTGAGAAAAAGTCACATTACCACTGCGTGGAAAGAAATGGTTAGCCCCATGAAATTCAAGAAGAAATGGAATCCAATTGAAGAGGGAAGTTTGGGGCAAGCACCAGGAAATCCTCTGACCAGAAGTGTTGCTAGATTGGGGAAGTGTCCCCAAAGGAAGTGGGAGACTTGCAAGCCAAAAGCCCAGCCCCCATGGAAGGACAGCACTTCCTGTACTTATTGTCTTCCAGATCCTGTGCTAGGCCCCTTATCCTGGTGCCCGAAACAGCCAAACATCAGAATAAAGTGATAAAGTAGTTCGTTTGTTTGCTGTAATAAAGGGGGCCTTTATAATACACCTCACCCAAGCACCCCAGAAAACTGTTTGCCATTGGAAGGAAGGGCCTTTGCCCTGGCTGTGGCATTGTTGGGAACAGAATGTTCGGAGTCCGGGACTGTTTGCTTTAACCAGCTTGCTTCTGTCACTGCAGAGTTATGAAGTGAAGAATGTCCTTGGGAAGGAGATGGGACCTTTACTCTGCTTTGTCCAGTCCGTCACCCCACAGCAGACCGGCTGCGTCACACTGGAGGAGATTGAGCTTCTGGATGCAGGAGGAGCCAACCACCCTCCTTCCTGACATCTGGGAACTTTGCACGAAGGGTGGGGGCTTGTTTTGGGGAGCTATGTTAACGCCACAGAGTATTTTAATGGTTTTTAAATTTAATAGGTTTCTATTTTTCCTGGTAAATAGATTAATAGGATGGTTTTGTAAATTAAAAATCAAAATACCTTTATTATATTTTTTAATTACCTTCCTCTAAGTTTGAGAACATGTTTCTAAAGCTTGAATATCTCTGTGGTCTTCATTTTGCATTACTTAGGCAATATTACTGATTGATTAGGACGTAGCTTTATACCTATGTGTGTACATTTTTTTCTCTGTGGTATTTAATGTTAAAGCTTCAAGCAATATCTCCTATTGAGATGTTGCTGTTCGGCTGTAATAAACAAATGTCCAACCCAAACACTTTGTGATTCTAGTGTTCTTGAGACTGCCAGAGATAGCACTGTCACCCATACCGTACAGCTGAGCTGTGTTAAACAAGCCTCTGTAGCTCACTCCAGCACACACCTGCCCGAGGGCAAAGTTCATACTCACAGTGACCCACTGTCCTGTGCTTTGGACTGGATTTGAATTACTAACGAAGCTACATATTTGAACCCTGAATTTATTTTTTTTTCTTCTGCACAGTAACTTAATAACAAGGCCGTGTTCCTAAGACATGGTTTTCTTAGGAGAAATGTACAGAGCTTTTTTTTTTTTTGGATTAAACCCTCAAACATTACAATTAAAGGTGTTTGGGGCTGCCCCTTTTATATTTTACAATCTGACTTTTTCCTGGTGCACAGTTTGAAAACTACAGCACGTCCCTAGGATTGAGGAAAGTGAAAGCAAAGCCCACAGGCGAAGAGGAATCCGGTTTCTGGCTCTCCGGGGCTTTCTTCCACTCTCACAGCTATTCTCTGGCCAGCCCCAACCCAGGTCTGCACACTCTGGGATCGCATCTTAAAACCTAACATGGAGTAACCATGCTTTCCCATGTCCCTTCCGCTGGCAATACAGAGCATGAGGCCAACTCTGCGAGGCTTCCAAAGCAAGCAAACTCATGTCTCAAGTCTCCTTACCCCGTGTGGGCACCACACCTGGTCCTGTGGCTCCCAGGTGCCTGCTTTTCCCTGGTGAAGTCCTAGTACATTGTGTGCGGGAGAGACTGAATTTAGGAAGCTGCAGCGATTTAAATGCTTCTTTATTCTTACAAATATTGTAAAAATGAATATAAAAAGCATGCGCAGTCTCTTCCTCTTATCTACAAAAGTCTGTCGGAAAGTCTTCTCTTTCTACAAATGTACCTTAGCTGCGATGGTAATAAGACGTAGAAAACACTACCATTATAAAAATAATTTAAGGGGGAAAGACTCATAGCTTCTCTCGCAGTCCAGTGTCCAAGCTGCAGCTTCCGGTCGCTCGCAACGAAACTGCAGCGGCTCTGGCGGCGTGTGCTCCTGGCCGTCGGGGGCTGAGGTATCGGTCGTTTGGAGTCTCTGAGCCCGGGCAGAGCGTTACCGGCAGTCGGCGCCGGTGGGCGGCAGAAAAGGCGGGCTGGGCAGCTGCTTGAAGAACTGCCGGAGGCCGGCCAGGTCCCGCGTGAGCTGCTCCACGCGCTGATGCAGCTTCTCGTTCTCGGCCGACAGCTCCACCAGCTTCTGCTGCATCTCCTGGTTGCGGCGCTTGGCCTTGTCGCGGCTCTTGCGCACGGCGATGTTATTGCGTTCGCGCCGCTGCCGGTACTCTGGGCTGCCGCGATCCGGACCCCTCTTGCCCGCGCCCTTCTCTCGGACCGGGCCCGGCGCGAGGCTCGGCCCCGGGCTGCCCCGAGGGGGCTCGGGCGACGTGGGCGGTGTGGGCTGCGCCGGGGCCGGCAAGCTCACCACTGTCTGCGCGCACACGGCCACTTGCGCGGGCAGCAGGGAGCCCGGCGCGTCGCTATCGCCCCAGTCGGGTTCGCGCTTGAGCGGGCCCCGGGTGGCTGCACCCGCGCCTGGGGGTCGCGCGGGGCCGCCGGGCAGCAGCTCCAGGCCGCCCGCGCCGGCCGCTTTGTGGTTGCTATTGAAGAGGTCGGCGAAGAGCTCGTCGTGGCACAGCTCCAGGGTGGGCACGGCGGCCATGGAGTCGATGTAGGCGCTGAAGTCGATGGCGCTCTCGTCGTCGTACATGGCAGGGGCCGTGGAGCCCTGCTCCCCCAGCTCCCCCTGCTCGGGCCCGCGGTCCGGTTTGCCCACTCTGCCGGGTTCGTAGAAGGCCGCGGGCTCCGTGGGCCAGGCTGCGCCGCGCACGGGGCTGTCCAGGCTGAAAAGCGCGGCGCTCATGGCGGCGTCGGCCCGGCCTGGAGTCCGAGTTGGGCTGTCACCTCGCCGGACCGGGCCGCCGCCTTTTCTAGCCCCAGCTGACGCGCACGCCCCGCCCCGACCCCGCGGGTCGGGGACCCGAGAAGGGAGGGACCGCCCGCGCTGCTGGGAACGAACCGCCCTCTGCCCGCACTCCCGGCCCTCCCTCCTTCCTGTTTGTGCGGTTTGGAGCCTACTTAGTGCTCTGAGCCTGGAGCGAAATGAAAATCAGGATTGGGGCCCCGACGCGCGCGAAGCGTGCCGCCTTCGGTCCCCGCAGACGGCAGCCCGAGTCCGCGGGTGCTATCCTGGGCGCCTCCGCCGCGGGGCCGGGAGCCAACCTGGGGTCGGGAAGTCGGGGTCAGGAGTCGGGGTCCCCGGCTCAGCCCCCGCCCGTCCCGAGCCAGTGCTCTTCTCGGGGCCGCTGAGACTCAGCCACACAGCCTGAAGATGGACGGACAGACAGACGCGACCTCCCCGCTGTCCTCAGAGCCACAGCAGAGTGGCGGCCACCCTGAACATGGGGCACCTGACAGCGTTCTGGTGCGCGCCGGCTTTCTTCCAGGTCTTTGAGGCTCTGCCACCTGCTGGTAGCGAAGTAGCTCGCGGTTCCTTTTCCTTGCTAATTGTTCCCCAAAGAGTTGTTAGTTTAAAGTAAAGTAATTGTGGCTTTGCTAACAGAAAGGTAAGATGATACTCCAATACCTATAAAGAGATGTGAAGTTGCCAGCTCTTAAAACCGCATAAAAAGATGTGTTGCGAAATTCATGAAAAGATGGAACTTGCAATGCCAGCTACTCGGAGCAGAGGCTGTAGGGGTGGTTGAGAGCTCGTGTGCTTGAGTTCCCATCTCAAACGTAAGTCAGGAAATTCAAATTCAGGTATGTCCTTCGTGCCCCTCTCCTTAACTTACCTTTCCCAGTCACCGGGTATTTTGACCGACGTCAGCTGGTCCACCATCACTTCCCCAGGAGAATCTTAATGATGGCCTGTGGAATATTAAACGGGTTTTCTGGAAAAGGGTAAACGCAGTTGAGAATCTTAAAATGGTCTCGATATCGATGTTGTAACTAATTACCTGCTCAGTTTAAAGCCAGCGTGGATGTGAGCCCATGCACAGAACTATAACAAACTTGGTTCTTAGCCCTGAAAGCCATGTCCGTAGAAGCACGACAAAGGCCCTCTCTAATCGATTAGGGAACACTCTGTCCCTCGTGGAGGCTGTTTTCAGTGAGACACCTTCTGTTTCTGGTACTTGAGTCCACTCGCTGCACTTGGGAAAACTGAATTGTGTTGACAAGACAGTGGGAGCCGATTAGAAGGACTTAGCTTAGGAGGCCACTAGCAAGCACCTTTGGGATTCACCTTAATGCTATGACTTCTGCCTGCAGAAACCTGCTGGGCCTGAAGCCCGCCTCCCCCCCACCCCGCCCCCATTCTAGAAAGAAAGGAGACATGACAGAATAACAAAGCAGGAATGTTTTGTGACATTTGAGAACCAACAAAGACCCTTTAAAAATAACAATCCAGGTGCTGTGACAGTTGTTTGAGATTCTTTCATGACTGTCCGCTAGCTCTCAAGGGTGCTTTATCACTGTGACAAATCCATCTTCCTGGTCCTCATTTAAACTGTTCTCAGCACACCTGTCAAGGAAGCCTTCTGGCTAGGATCCTTGATTTTGCCCGTGTTCCCCACAACGTTCACACATGGACCACAGTGGAGAGGCTCCAATGACACCCACTCCATGTGAACCTTCGTGAAACCTTGGTGTTTAGGAATTCAGGAGACTAGCAATGCTGAGAGGGTTCTAGAGTCCTGGAGCACCGTCAGAGTGGGGTCAGTCTGGTCACCCGGAATGGCCAGCTAATCTCCCCGAGACCCTGTCTGTGCATTTCACACACGCGAGAACAGTTCTCTGGGTGGAATACCCAAACGTGAGGCATTTCTAACAGTCCTAGGTAAATCTAGATAGGAAATTGAGTTTGAAGGAAAGTAAAACTTAGCTGACATCAGTGCCCTCACAAATCAGATTATACACTTAAAAATATTTCCATTTACTGTATGTGTGTTTGAGGGGAGGAGAGGAAGGAAGGGAGGAGACACGTTGTAGCATGCATTTAGAATTCAGAGAACAGTCAAGGGTCAATTCTCTCTTCCCACCATGTAGGTTCCAGAAATGGAACTCAAGTTGCCAGGCTTGGGGGCAAGTGCCTTTACCCAACGGAGCCATCTTGCCAGCCCCAAATTAGATGCTTTTTAATAAGCCTTTTGCCCTAGAGCTAATTTTAACTATATTTTCCTGTGTTGTGGCATAATTGTCTGGTTTATAAATATTATTATTTCCAAAAAAATGTGTTCTTCTCAAAATAAATTGTGAAGTTTGGAAAAGGGGAAATAAGAGTCCCAAATCAAACCAACGGGACTAGGATTGCTTGTTCCTCATGTTTAGTAAGCCCGGCTTTGTTTAAACCCACCATAAGGACAGATGTGGTGGCACACACCTGTAATCCCAACATTCAGGAAGCACAGGCAGGAGGATTGCAGATTTGAAACCAGCTTGAACTACATATTGAGGTCATAAATCAAGAAGAGAAAGTTGTAATATGTGGCGATTTGAATAAAAATGGGTCACATGTCTAAATACTTGGTGGAACTGTTTGGGAACCTTGTTGGAGGAAGTGTGCCACTCTGGGGTTGACTTTGAGGTTTCAAAAGACTCCAGGCATTCCCAGCATTCTCTCTCTGTCTCCTACTTGCAGTCGGAGGTGCCGGCTCGTAGCTGTTCCTGATGCTATACCTTTGCTCACTCCTCATGGACTTTAGCTCTCCAAAACCGTACAACCAAATAAAGCTATTTCTTTTATAATTGCTTCGGTCAGCCTCCTGCCAGGGAAGTAGGTAGACTGACTGCACCTCTCCTCCTGCTCCTTCAAATCCAGTCCCTGTCACCGGCTCTGTAGTGGAACACCTGCCGTGGTCTCCCTTTCCTCTCTGACCCCATCCCCAATGGATCAGAAAGACCTCCAACCTGCTTCCCCCAACATGTCCCATTATCCCAGCTCCCACAGGCATCTGCTGTGGACACTCCAGCTGAGCAGAACAGGGAAACAAGCCAGCTAATGGCAGACCTTCACCGCTCAGTCCTCTCCTCCACACCCAGTCCCCTAGTCTCAAAATACCTGCTGCAGCCTTCCTCCGCTGCCCATACTTCCTGTGGATCCCGCAGCCCTCCTCCTCCTCCTCCTCCTCAGACCTCCCAACCCTCATCCCCAGCAGGCACTTCAAGCTAACCCACACACTTCTGCCAGGGAAGCAGGGCGGCCGACTGTAGATCTCCACCTCTCCTTCTGTTTCTCCAGATCCAATCCCCCAGTCTCATCCCTGGCTCTACAGCAGATCTTCTGGAGTGGCGTCTCTTCGCTGTCTACTCCCATCCCCAGAAGACTAAATAAACAGACCCTGGTTGAATGCTCTGCTTTCCTCCCTCTTGTGAAGCCCCTCCAGCCCCTCTACTATCCCCAGTCCTAAGTCTCAGCTCCCAAGATCCAGAAACACATTGTGCCTGGAACACCCAGTGGCCACACCTATCAGGTCCACAAAAAATCTTCCAAGCAACACACTCTCCTAAAATAATCAAAGAAATAAACCAAGAAACAAAGCACTCACCCAACAAAGAAAAAAAAATCAGGGATCATCACCTAGAGCTATAAGCTTCCCAATCCCAGATGCCCAGATGCCAACACAGAAATAAAATTGGTAATAACCAGTACAGTTTCCACTAGATCACAGCAATCCTACCACAGCAGGCTCTGAATATTCCAATATAGCTGAAGCAGAAGGAAAAGGCCCTAAAACAGCCTGTATGGATAGGATAGAGGTTCTTAAAAAGAGGAAATGAATAAATCCCTTAAATCCAGGAAACCGGTAGGGTGGCAGGGGGGTGGCAGGGAGAACAGGAGCCTGCTTGGCACTGTAAGGATTGAGAAGGAGAAGATCCACAAGCCTGCCTAGGGCACCATTGTGGTGAGTAAATACATGGTGGGGTATGAGGGAGGGCAGGGGCAGAATGGTTCGTGCCCTGTGCAGAAAGGCAGATCTGAATAGGTGAAGGTGGTGAGGAGGTGGCTGAGGTGGGTGACCTGCTTGCCCCCTGGGGCCATGGTGATATCCTGGCCTGGGGTGCTGCCAAGGGCCATGTCTGGGTCCTGACCCAGCCACAGCTGTGGTCTGTGTTGATGTCCATGGCTCCTGCTACCACAAAAGTCCAAGAGGACAGGACTGCGCAGAGAGTGGGCCTTGCACCTCTCCTGGACACCATAGTAAAGCTGGCTCTACCGATGGGAACCAGCCTGGAGAATGTGAGCATGGCAGAGCTTGCCCCACGACTTGTCTGTCATTTGGTGGCACAGCCCAGGGAGAGATGCCCCCCTCACCCCTCACCATTTGATGCAGACAAGACCCCAGGGTCAAGAGAGCAGGAGAGCTGGGCCAGCCCCTCATGGGCTGCAGCACTTAAGAGAGCCAGTCCGGCACCTCGTGTAGGCAGCACAGTAGAGCTGACCTGCTGGCAGGGGCACTGTAAGCTGGCCCTGAGGGCATGAGAGTGAGAGAGCTGACCCCATCCCCCTCGTCTGCCATGTGGTGGTGTGGGTGAGGGAAAGGTGCCCTCCGCCTCTTGCCCTTTGCCCCCTGCAGCAGGCTGGAGACACGAGAGTGAGAGAACCGGCCCTGTCCCTCACCAGCTGCAGCACTTGGGAGAGTGGCCCATGTACCTTGCCCAGTGGTGTAGGTGCCAGTGAGCCAGCCCCAAGGGTGTGAGAGCAGAAGAGCGGGCCCCGCCCTTTGCTGTAGACAGCTGCTCCACATCTCTATGTTCAATGAGTTGTGTGGGTGGTGCCTTCAACAACCTACAGCTTTGGGATTCTCATGCATACTGAAGGGCAGTTGAGGCATCCAGCCTGTCTACTAAAAATCGCTGGACTCGTGGACCCTTGTCAACTTGACATTGGAAAACCTACTGAAAGTTTAGAAAGTGTGACCTTTGTGACCTTCATTTCTTAGGTCATTAAAATTTTTAATTTTGTCTAAAAAAACATGTAGAGCGTAGAGATGAAGCTTTAATTCTCTGCTTTGATCATAGATGGCAGCTGAGTGCTATAAATATGGCTTGGTTTTCCATGGTCATTGCAGATATTGATGATGGATGTTGTATTAGTCAAAGTTCTCTAGAGTACAGAATTTATAGAACGAATTCCACATATATCATATATATTTCATATGTATCATATATATATTTCATATATATATACCTTATTAGAATGACTTAGGAACTGTGGCCCAGTTAATCAGTAGCTGCCTATGTACAGAAGACCCAAGAATCCGAGTTATTCAGTCCACAAGGCTGAATGTCTCAGCTGATCCTCAGTATACCCCAGAACCCCAAAGTAATAGGCACTAATGTAGTGATATTTTATTTATGTTTTAATAAATAAAGCTTGCCTAAATATCAGAAGGGAAAAACTAAGACACTAGAGGTCAGCCAGTGGTGGCACACACTTTTAATCCCAGGATTTGGGAGACAGAGGCAGATGGATCTCTGTGAGTTCAAGGCCACCCTGAGCTAAACAAGACCAATGCCGAAACAAATCCAGATGGTGATGGCTCACACTTTCATCCCAGCACTAGAGGGAATATAAAATGGGAGGGGAGAGAGACTTTGGCTACTTAGACCACTTAGTCGCTGTCGTCCAGCCTTGGGAGAGGTAAGACTTCTCTAGTGGCTGCTTTGCATTTCTGGTTTTTGGGCTGAACCCCAATATCTGTCCCTGGGTTTTTATTATTCGTGCTACACACTAATGTCAGTGAAGGAACGGACTTGATAGTGAGGCGGGGAGGAAGTGGTCAAAAGAGAGCTTCTCTCTTTCTTTCATGTCCTTATAGAGGCTTCCAGCAGAGGGAGGGCCCACATAAGAGGCAGGTCTACCCACACCAAAAGATCTGGATTAGAAGTAGGTATTCCCATATCAAACTTAAGTGTGCTAGTCACTAATATTCCACCAACTGATGTTACAGCACATGAAAACTCAACACAAATATCTGCGCAAAAGCATCATTAGCAGAATGCAACAGAAGCACTCACGGTAATTACAATCTCCACTTCTGCAACTGGTCACATGACCTTGGCTGGCATTATAGCCACCGCCCTCTACTATCCATTCTGTAATGAGGTTCAGTAAGAACCTCAGTAGGTCTTGGCTCTTTCCCTGGAGAAGTGACTCAGTCCTTCATTTCTGAAGTGTCTGAGCCCTTTGTCATCCCCCCTGGATTTGGGTTATTGTAGTTTCCCATTGACTTTAATAACAGGACACAGTAGCACCAAGAGACACCCTAAAGAACCTCCTACACTGCAAACATAATCTTTCTTACCTCTATTACAGAGAAGCAGTCCAATGTCCCCCATTGTAATCTGGGTCAATCATCCCTCCTAACACTGGTATTTCTTTCTCAGCCTGCTGGCTCAAGGGCATCAGAAGCCCATGGTAGCCAGGAGAAGTCTGAGCTTGCAGTTCAATGGAATGCTTGTCGCGGCCCCCGGCAGCAACACTTCCTCATCTAGAACCAAAATGTCTAGGCCAGTAGAACTAAGGTCATG
This sequence comes from Myodes glareolus, assembly GCF_982192425.1. Lineage (NCBI taxonomy): Eukaryota > Metazoa > Chordata > Mammalia > Rodentia > Cricetidae > Myodes > Myodes glareolus. The sequence goes on along the minus strand of NC_142027.1, from coordinate 94,993,749 downwards.
AGAAAAGGAAGCAGAAATTTCCCGAGTGGGTCACTGCAGGTGATGGTGAGAAGAATGATCCCCTTTTCAACCCCTTGCTCCTGGAGCCATGAATATTGACGGTGTGAAAGACTACTACATATTAGAGGCTGACTCAAAGCGTCTGCTGCCTGCGAGGGAACCTGCCCCAGTTTTCCAGGCTGCTGCCACTTGACTGGCATTGTAGCAGTTCCTGTCTTTAGTCAACCTGCCACCAGGTTACTGTCTGGCCACCTCAGGGAATGGTGTCATATCTGGGGCTCAGTGTTGGTGTTTGCTGTTGGCCAATCTGGCCCTCAGCAGCATCCGTATCCAGGTCAGCCTTGGTGAGTGGAAGTCTGTGTTGCTGACCCCATGCATAACCCCGTCTCCGCCACCATGGCCACTTTGTTCATGGGCTCATTCGGCAGTGACAGGGATGGCTGGGAGAGAGACTGACTGCCCACAGAATGGGTCATCCTACCTACTTGATGGTTGAACTCCTCCTCGGCTGAAGTCACCTTTTGATGAGCATTCGCATGGGACACAAGGGTCTTCACACCCTTTTACAGAGAACTATCCAGACTTCTTCCACATATGCTTCCTCACCAATGTTCCAATCATGTTCTTTTCAAACCCCTGACCATCCAGTCAGTTCATTGGCTGCAACCCGTGAATCTGAACAGCTGCACATCTGGCCATTTCGCCCTCTAAACAAAATGCATGGCCCTGACTACTGCCCACAGTTCTGCCTGCTGGGAAGATGTCCCTTCCCCTGTGTCTTTCGGGGGGTGTCCCAGTTAGGGGTTGCACAGTTACAGCTGTCCACTTCTGGATGGCTCCTGCATAGTGAGCAGAACCATGAGTAAACCAGGCCCTAGCGTCATCTTCCTTGGGGAAACAATCATAAGACCCACCCCATGAGGTGCATGTTTGGCAGCAGACAGTCTTATAACAGGAGTAGAAACCAGAGGCATTTGATCAACTTCTTCATACATCCTGATGTGCCTTCAGGACCCACTAAGGCCCGATCTCGTATAAACCACCTCCACTTGGTAATAGACTGCTGCTGTGCATGTCCTACTTTAAGACTTGGTGAGTCAGACAACACCCTGCTCATGATGGGCAGCCCAGGTCACACGGTAACTTGGTGATCCATTGTCAAATGTTCAGTTTCCACTAAGGGCCAATAGCAGGCTAAGAGCTGTCACTCAAAGGGAGAACAGTTGTCTGTAGATGATGGTAGAGCCTTGCTGCAAAATGCCAGATTCACCTAAAGGGGTAAAAGCTCAAAACAACGTCCCACCCCTATCTGTCGCTGACACCCCAAGTACCACTGGGTCTGCTGGATCATGCGGTCCAAGTGGTAGAGCAGCCTGCACAGCAGCCTGGACCTGTCGAAGAGGCTTCTCCTGTTCCAGACAAAGCTTGCAATGTTCCGAGTCACTTGGGGTGTAGGCCAGAGTAACACACCCAAGTGGGGAATGTGCCCGGATCCAAATAGACCCACTAAACATTGTGCTTCTTTCTTGGTGGTGGGAGGGGCCAGGCGCAATCACTTATCCTTTCCTTGGGGAGGAATATCTCTGCATGCCCCACACCACTGGGCTCCTAAGAATTTCACTGGGTTCTGGTTGAATTTATTTCCCATCCTCTGATACACATGCGTTACCACTAAGTCCGAAGTGGTGGATTCCTCCTACTCACTTAGTCTAGGCAGCATAATGTCATCAGAATAGTACAGCAATGTGAAATCTGCGGACGTGAGAGATGATCAGGACCCTTCTAAGTTGTGACGCAGGGTTAGAGAGCTAATATATCTTTGAGGTTAAACTGTAAAGATACTGCTGGCCTTACCAGCTGAAAATAACTTGCCTCTGGGGGTCTGGATGGAGAGGTACTGAGCAAAAGGTGTTTGCTAGATCACTAAGTGCATACCACGTACCAGGAGACGAGTTAATCTGATCAAGTACAGCAGCAGTATTCAGAGTCACTACTTGATTGAGTTTGTGATCGTCAGCTAGCATTCTCCAAGGTCCGTCTGTCTTCTAAACTGGCCAGATCTGACATGTGGTGGGGACCGCCACCCCTGCATCTTTCAAGTCCTTGACAGTGGCACTAATTTCTACAATTACTCCAGGGACACAAGACTGGTTTTGATTCCCTACATTCCCTGAGGTGACGCTAAAGGCTTCCATGCAGCCTTTCCAACCATAACAACCCTCACTCCACAGGCCAGGGAACCAACGTGAGAATTCTGCCAGCTTCTAAGTGTACCTATCTCAAGTATACATTCTGAGACTGGAAAAATGACCACAAGATGAATTCAGGAACTTACTGGACCTACTGTGAGCCAGACTTTCATTAATTGTCTGACTTGTTTGACATTAATTGGCAAAAATTTCATTAATTGTCTGACTCCATAAGCCCTTACTTTAACTGGAGGCCACAGTGTTTCTTGGGATCTCCCAGAATGGGTGTCAGTTCAGAACCAGTATCCAACAGTACCTGGAAAGTCTGGATGTTTGCTTCCCCCCAGCATACAGTTACGCTTGTCCAAGGCCTCAGGTCCCTCTGGGGAAGAACTGAAGAATAGTAAAAGTAAAACTTGTAGGTATTTTATCAAAGTCCTTCCTCAGGGGAACGTGGCTGTCCCTAAATATAAAGAGCTTTGGACCTGCAAACTGACCCAAGATCCCCTTTCAGTATGATCCACCATAGCTTTTCTTTATTTGTTTGAGAATTTTTCTACCTAAACAGATCAAACAGATATTCAGTAGGCTGCCTATCTGGAAATGCTGTGATCGATTACCCAGTACCAAAGGTCCATATTAGTCATGTCACCATGAAGCTCACTTGACTGTGCTGATCATTGTGAGTCAGGTCACTTATGGACTTTGTCTTGTCTGTGCTGCCGATTATGATGACTGTGATCACCTTGCCTTTGGCCATTCGGTGCTGCCACCTGGCCCTGGCTACTTCAGGGTCCATTAAACCCAGTGTATTTAATTAAACAGACCAAGCAGCAGCATCTCCAACACTCAGGTCTGGCATGAGGAAAGGGGCGACAACAAAGCTCTTCAATGTGCTGGTTCCCTCTCGCCATGGTACGTCTTATAGGATCAGTGAAGGATGTGTCTTCTGGGCCTTCCCGTTGCAGAGGGTTAGACCCACAGCAGATCAACACTGGCACTGCAATTTTCGAGAACTTTAAAATCCATTCATCAGTATTAAGCCAAAGGCTACCAGGCATCTCTCTATCCCTCCAAAGGGTATCTTTTGCTTCAGCCAACCATTCAAACAAACTTTTGACATCTCTTTTTTTTAAATGTACGAGCTTCCATATTAAACCTAGAATCTCCACACGGAGGGCCCAAACCAATAAACTCAGCCTGATCGAGTTCTGTGTTCCATCCACCATTATCCCACATCCTTAAAATCTATTCCCACACATATTTGCCAGACTTCTTGACTGAGTTTGCAAACTCATTAAGCACTTAGTAGTACAGTGTGCCTACTCACAGACTACACTGTCAACCTCCCTTCTAAGAGTCTAGATTTAGAGGTAACTGTAGGGGGACCCCCTCAGGGACATCAGTATTGTCTTGCCTGGCATTTCCTTCAGAGAAAGTCACTGCTAAAGTAGCAGACAGTGAAGGATTAAATGCCCTTATTTTCAATGCTGACACCCTCCAAAACTGGGACATGGATTCTCACTGTAAGCCAGCCAACCTTATAATGAGGGCTTTGGTTTGATTTTCTACAACTTGAGCTCTGTGGCTGCTGGAGAGAAGATTCTCTCCCAGGGCTCACTTAGAACCCTTTAGACTGTCTACGTGCAACTGGGGCCGGTCAATTTCATCATTAAGTTCATGGCTGTCCTTCATTGTCTCCAGAGATGCTAGAAGTTGGTTATTTTGTCATGTATCTCATCATCCTTGTCCTTTGTCAGAGATGCTAGGAGCAGCAGCATTTCCTTACTTTCCCACAACTGTCAAAAGTTGTGTATACAGAGTCACCAAGTCCATTGCTGCCCACAGTTAGCAAATCAGGATAATCAGATGCATTTATCTCCTTAAGTAAGTTTGTAAACTAGTTCACACCATGGGCTTTCAGTCCTCTCTGAGCTCCCAGGAGAGGCTTCAGTAACTGGAGAGTCTTTGGTAACTGTAGGTGTTGGTCAATTAGAAAGCCTAGTTCAGATACATAAAAGATTCATCCTCACACTTCTGTTGCTTTAGAACTACTTCTGGTACCAAAATTTGTATTAGTATAGGTTTTCAGAGTAACAGAACTCATAGAATTAATCTCTCTCTCATATATCTATATACGTATGTGTATTAGAATATGTCCATTCTAGAAGGCTGTGGTCCAGCTAATTCAACAATGGCTGCCTATGTACAGAATGTCTAAGAACCCAGTAATTGTTCGATCTATGAGGCAGGATGTCTTAGCTGGTCTTCAGTATATGCTGGGATTCCAAAGAAGTAGACGTTGGTGAAGGAATGGACTTGCTAATGAGGACAAGAGGAAGCAATCAAAAAGAGAGAGTTTCCTTCTTCCAACAGATGGTGTGGCCCAGATTAGAGGTGGGTCTTCCTACCTCAAAGTATCTGGATTAATGGTGTTCTTCCCACCTCAAAGATCCAGGTTAGAAGTGGATTTCCCCACTTCAAATGTTGTAATAAAAAAGAAATCCCTTCCAGGTTTGCTCACCCATTTTGGGGGTTTCAGTTAATTCAAAATGCAATCAAGCTGAAGACCAAGAATAGCCATCCTGGAGGTGCCATTCAGTGGCTTCTAAAGTAGCATTAAAAGGCAACTGAAATGAGCTTTATATGTAGCTGTAAGGCGATATGCTAAAGCCATCTTCTATGTCCACTGTCACATGACTGGTGCAGTTACTGATGATGCTCAGGTAATAACAGCTACAGAGAAGGACTTGGAAAATTAGCAGAAGGCAATGACGTTGCTTCCAAAACTCATTTTGAATGCAGCCTCATTGCACAGCACATCAAGAAAATGTTAGCAAGGGGACGAGACAGCTCAGCAGGAGATGGTTCCATTGTTAAGAGTACTTGCGCTTCCAAAGGATCTGAGTTCCGCTTCTAACACCCACGTGAGTCAGCCCACAACCACCTGTTTTCTTGTTTGTTTGTTTATGCTATTTGGGGCCTCCCTGACTAGGTAATAGGCACTATCTTCTTCCATACCCATACTAACCCACTGTGGTGGTTTGAATAGTAATGGCCTCCACAGACTCATGTGTCCGAATGCTTGGCTCATATGACATGGCACTATTAGGAGGTGTGGGCTTGTTGGAGTAGGTGTGGCCTTGTTGGAGGCATTATGTTATTGTGGGTGCAGGCTTTGAGGTTTCCTATGCTCAAACTGTACCCAAGGTGGCTCACAGTCTCCTATTGCCTGTTTCTTCTCCAGCACCATGTCTGCATGCATGCTGCCATGATGATAATGGACTAAACCTCTGAAACAATAAACCAGACACTTTATAAGGGGTGCCATGGTCATGGTGTCTCTACATAGCAAAGGAATTCCTAAGTAAGGCACCTACTTCACTAAAGTGTCTTTTACAGAAGGTGGAACAATCTACATTTGATCCTAGGTTGTCATAATCTGGTAGGGGTTGAGCTCACCTTACCATGGGATAGAGTTTGCCTTGACCAGCTGACATCTTAGCTGGGGGACCTCATAAAGGTGAAAGCAACCATGTGATTAGGCATCATCTTTGCCAATGATATAAAGAAGACAAATGAGATATAATTTCACCACGTTTTTTGGTTAATGTCACTACGTAGCACAAGCCAAAAAGGCATCCATGAAACTTCATGCTCCCACTGAATACTCTGTGTTAGATTTCCAAGGTAGCATAAAGAGACAAAAGGCAGAAAAGAAACTATAGTCTGGCCTGTACCAGAAGATCCATCAGAGAGGTGAGTGTGGTCCCGACTGACCAGCAGATGCCCCGGAAATGGACCACAGACACCCTGCAACCCCCTAAATGTTCTAGTCATTCAGTAGTGGCTTCTTTCCTGGGATACTGCCTCTCTGCTCCTATCCCTTCCCAGCTTGCTCCCAGGCACCCCTGCCCTTCTGCGGGGTCAAAGGATCCCCCAACTCAGCCTGCTTTGGAGCTGAGGATCTGGGGAAAAAGTGGGGAGTGCAAGGGTGCAGGAGTTCTATTGTTTCACTGAGCCTGCACACAGCAAGCCCGCATTTTTTGTCTGCGAGGTTCCTGGCCAGCAAGTGGCCCTGATCCTGTACCAGAAGATCCATCAGAGAGCATTTGAAAGAAGAGATGGGCAGGCGCCAATCAAAAATTCCTCCAACAATATTAAAAACAACATGATAACACCAAAACCCAGCGAACATACAACAGGAAGACTTGAACACCCTAATCCAGAAGAAGTAGAAGAAATAGACCTTATGAAAGTGATAGAGTCGCTTAAACAGGATGTAGAAAAACTCCCTTAAAGAAATGGATGAGAAGAATAACAAAAAGATTGAAGAAATGAATAAATCCCTAAAAGATACCCTAGGAAACCAAGAAAAAACAATCAGATAATGGAAACTGTTCAAGATTCGAAAACTGAAATGGAGGTAATGAAGAAAACACAAACCGAGGCCAGCTGGATATGGAAAATCTGTGTAAACGAACAGGGACTACAGAGACAAGTATAACCAACAGAATACAAGAGATAGAAGAAAGAATCTCAGATGCTGAAGACACCATAGAGAAAATAAACACACTGATAAAAGAAAATAGCAAATCAAACCAATTCTCATCACAAAACATCCAGGAAATCTGGGACACCATAAAAAGACCAAACTTAAGAATAATAGGAGTAGAAGAAGGAGAAGAATTATAGCTCAAAGGCCCAGAAAATATATTCAACAAAATTATAGAAGAAAACTTTCCCAACCTAAAGAAGGATATTCCTATGAAGGTACAAGAAGCATACAGAACACCAAATAGACTGGATCAAAAAAAAAACCCTCGCCATATAATAATCAAAACACAAAATATACAGAATAAAGAAAGGATATTAAGAATTGCAAACAAAAAAGGTCAAGTAACTTATAAAGGTAAACCTATCAGAATTACACCTGACTTCTCTATAGTAACCACAAAAGCCAGAAGGTCATGGATAGATGTGCTGCAGAAATTAAGAGACCATGGATGCAAGCCAAGACTACTATACCCAGTCAAGCTTTCATTCACCATCAATGGAGAAAATAATATATTTCAGGATTAAAAACAAATTTAAATAATATGTAGCCACAAATCCAGCCTTACAGAAAGTAATAGAAGGAAAATCACAACCCAAGAATCCCAACAGTGCCCACAATAACTTAGACATCTAACAACCCTTCACCAGCACAACTCAAAGAAGGGAAACACACAAACTCTACCACCAATAAATAAATAAATAAATAAATAAATAAATAAATAAATAAAAATAAACAGAGTTAACAACCACTGGTCGTTAATATCACTTAATATCAATGGACTCAATTCATTTATAAAAAGGCACAGGTTAAGAGATTGGATGCGAAAACAGGATCTAACATTCTGCTGTTCACAAGAAACACACCTCAACCACAAAGACAGACATCTACTCAGAGTAAAGGCTTGGGAAAAGGTTTTTCAATCAAATGGACCTAAGAAACAAGTGGGTGTGGCTATACTAATATCTAACAAAATAGACTTCAAACTAAAATCAATCAGAAGAGATGGAGATGGACACTTTATACTCATAACAGGAACAATTTATCAGGAGAAAGTCTCAATCCTGAATATTTATGCCCCTAATATAAAAGCACATACTTATGTAAAAGAAATATTACTAGAACTCAAGGCACACATCAAACCCCACACACTAATAGTAGGAGACTTCAACACTCCTCTCTCACCAATGGACAGGTCAATCAGACAGAAAACTAACAGAGAAATAAGAGAACTAATGGAGGTAATGAATCAAATGGACTTAACAGGCATCTATAGAACATTCCACCCAAACAGAAAAGAATATACCTTCTTCTCAGCATCTCATGGAACCTTCTCGAAAATTGACCACATACTCGGTAACAAAGCAAACTTCCACAGATACAAAAAAAAATATTAGTAACCACCTGTGTCTTATCAGATCACCATGGAATAAAGTTAGAATTTAACAACAATTCTACCCCCAGAAAACCTACAAACTCATGGAAACTGAACAGTCAACTACTGAACCACCCATGGGTCAGGGAAGAAATAAAGAAAGAAATTAAAGTCGTCCTTGAATTAAAAAAAATAAAGACACAACATACCCAAACCTATGGGACACTATGAAAGCAGTACTAAGAGGAAAGTTCATAGCTCTAAGTGCCCACATTAAAAAAAACAAAGAAAGCTCACATTAGAGACTTAACAGCACAACTGAAAGCTCTAGAAAAAAAAAAAAAGCAGACTCACCCAGGAAGAGTAGAAGACTGGAAATAATCAATCTGAAGGCTGAAATCAACAAAATTGAAACACAGAAAATAATCCAAAGAATCAATGAAACAAAGAGCTGGTTCTTTGAGAAAGTCAACAAGATTGACAAACCTTTATTCAAACTAATCAAAAGGCAGAGAGAGAACATGCAAATTAACAAGATCAGAAATGAAAAGGGGGATATAACAACAGACACTGAGGAAATTCAGAGAATCATTAGGTCTTACTACAAAAGCTTATATGCCACAAAGATGGAAAATGTAAAAGAAATGGACTTGTTTTTAGATAAATACCATTTACCAAAATTAAATCAAGACCAGGTGAGCAATTTAAATAGACCTATAAGTTGTGAGGAATAGAAGCTGTCATAAAAAAAATCTCCCAACCAAAAAATGCCCAAGACCAAATGGTTTTAATGCAGAATTTTATCAGAACTTCCAAGAAGAGCTGATACCCATACTCCTTAATGTGTTTTACATAATAGAAACAGAAGAGTCATTGCTAAACTCTTTTTATGAAGTTACAGTCACCCTGATTCCAAAACCACACAAAGACCCAATCAAGAAAGAGAATTACAGACCAATCTCACTCATGAACATCGATGCAAAAATTCTCAATAAAATTCTGGCAAACAGAATCCAAAAACACATCAAAAAAATTATCCATTACGATCAAGTAGGCTTCATCCCAGAGATGCAGGGCTGGTTCAACATACGAAAATCTATCAATGTAATCCATCATATAAATAAATCCATCATATAAATATAAATAAATAAATGAAAGAAAAAACCATATGATCATTTCATTAGATGCTGAAAGAGCATTTGACAAAATTCAACACCCCTTTATGATAAAGGTCTTGGAGAGGTTAGGGATACAAGAATCATACCTAAATATAATAAAAAGCAATATATAGCAAGCCGACAGCTAACATCAAATTAAATGGCAAGAAACTCAAAGCCATTCCACTAAAATCAGGAACAAAATAAGGCTGTCCACTCTCACCATATCTCTTCAACATAAGTGCTTGAAGTTCTAGCAATAGCAATAAGACAGCCTAAGGAGATCAAGGGGATTTGAATCAGAAAGGAAGAAGTCAAACTTTTGTTATCTGCAGATGATATGATAGTGTACATTAGTGACCCCAAAAACTCTATCAAAGAACTCCTACAGCTGATAAATACCTTCAGTGATGTGGCAGGTTACAAGATCAACTCAAAAAAATCAGTAGCCCTCCTATACACAAAGGATAGAGAGGCAGAGAGGGAACTCAGAGAAATTTCACCTTTCACAATAGCCACAAATAGCATAAAGTATCTTGGGGTAACTCTAACCAAGGAAGTGAAAGATCTATTTGACAAGAACTTTGAGGCTTTGAAGAAAGAAATTGAAGAGGACACCAGAAAATGTAAGGATCTCCCATGCTCTTGGATGGATAGGATCAACATAGTAAAAATGGCAATTCTACCAAAGGCAATCTATAAATTCAACACAATCACCATCAAAATCCCAACAAAATTCTTCACAGACCTTGAGAGAACAATAATCAACTTTATATGGAAAAACAAAAAACCCAGGATAGCCAAAACAATCCTATACAATAAAGAAACTTCTGGAGGCATTATCATCCCTGACTTCAAACTGTATTACAGAGCTACAGTAATGAAAACAGCTTGGTATTGGCATAAAAACAGAGAAGTCGACCAATGGAATCGAATAGAAGACCCAGATATTAACACACAAACCTATGAACATCTGATTTTCGATGAAAGTGCTAAAAGTATACAATGGAAGAAAGAAAGCATCTTCAGCAAGTGGTACTGGCATAACTGGATGTCAACCTGTAGAAGAATGAAAATAGATCCATATCTATCACCATGCACAAAACTCAAGTCCAAATGGATTAAAGACCTCAATATAAATCTGACCACACTGAACCTGATAGAAGAGAAAATGGGAAGTAGACTGCAACACACGGGCATAGGAGACCACTTCCTACATAAAACCCCAGTAGCACAGACAATAAGGACAAAAGTGAATAAATGGGACCTTCTAAAACTGAGAAGCTTCTGTAAAGCAAAGGACACTGTCATTAAGACAAAAAGGCACCCTACTGAATGGGAGAAGATCTTCACCAACCCCGCATCAGACAAAGGTCTGATCTCCAAAATATATAAAGAACTCAAGAAACTAGACTTTAAAATTTTAATTAATCCAATTAAAAAATGGGACACTGAACTGAACAGAGAATTCTCAACAGAAGTTCACATGGCCAAGAGACACTTAAGGTCATGTTCAACTTCCTTAGTGATCAGGGAAATGCAAATAAAAACAACTTTGAGATACCATCTTACACCTGTCAGAATGGCTAAAATCAAAAACACCAATGATAGCCTTTGCTGGAGAGGATGTGGAATAAGGGGAATATTCATCCATTGCTGGTGGGAATGCAAACTTGTGCAACCACTTTGGAAATCAGTGTGGCGATTTCTCAGGAAATTTGGAATCAACCTACCCCAGGATCCAGCAATACCACTCTTGGGAATATACCCAAGAGATGCCTAATCATACTACAAAAGCATTTGTTCATCTATGTTCATAGCAGCATTATTTGTAATAGCAAGAACCTGGAAACAACCTAGATGCCCCTCAATGGAAGAATGGATAAAGAAAGTGTGGAATATATACGCATTAGAGTTCTACTAAGCGGTAAAAAACAATGACATCTTGAATTTTGCATGCAAACGGATGGAAACAGAAAACACTATCCTGAGTGAGATAAGCCAGACCCAAAAAGATGAATATGGTATGTACTCACTCATTTGTGGACTCTAACCATAAACCAAAGTCATTAAGCCCATAGTTCACAAGTCCAGAGAAGCCAAATAACAAGGTGAATGCAAAGAAAACCATATATAGATCCTTCTGGAAATTGGAAGCAAACAAGATTGCAGGGCAAAAGCTGTGAGCATATGGGTGGGGACAGGAGTGGGGGTGAGTTTGGGGGAAGGGGAGAAGAGGAGAGGGAAGGGAGAAGGGAAGGACTGGCAAGAGCTTGGGAGAGTGGGAGGGTGGAGATGGAGGAAGGGCGGATATAGGAGCAGGGAAGAAGATACCTACAGTAAGGGATCCATTTTAGGGTTGGCAAGAGACTTGGCTCTAGAGGGGATCCCAGGTGTCCATGGAGATGTTCCCAGCTAGGTTCTTGAATAGCAGAGGAGACGGTGCCTGAACTGTCCTTGCCCCACTATCACCCTGATGTTTATCTTGAATATCACCATAGAATTTTCGTCCTGTGATGGATGGAGACAGAAACAGAAACCGTCATCAGAGCAACAGACTGAGCTCCCAAGGTCCAGATGAAAGGCAGAAGGAGGGAGAAGATGAGCCAGGAAATCAGGACCGCAAGGGGTTGGTCCACCCACTGAGACAGTGTGCCTGATCTAATGGGAGCTCACCAAATCCAGCTGGACCGGGTCTGAATGAGCGTGTGATCAAACCGGACTCTCTGATTGTGGCTGACAATGGGGGCTGACTGAGAAGCCATTGATAAAGGCACTGGGACTTGTTTTTACGGCATGTTCTCGCTTTTTGAGACCCTAGTCTAAATGGATGTACAGCTCCCTAGGCCTGGATGTAGAGGGGAGGGCCTTTGACTTCCCACAGGGCAGGGTTCCTGGCCCTCTCTCAAGCAGGGCAGGAGAGGGAGGGAGTATGGGGGAGTGGGAAGGAAGTGTAAATAATTGAATGGAAAAATAAAAATTAAAAAAAAAAGAAGCTATAGTCTGACTTCAACAGATGATGTGTATTATCACACAGGAAATGGAGGTGTCTTTGAGGAAGACAAATGGCTGGGACCCTTTATGGGAGTGAATGAGGGGCTTAGGAATGAGGAATTTGATAGGGGCTATGTTCAAGTCACAGTCTCTTCCTGAAAGTGTTTGCCCATGGCAAGACACACTATCTTAGGAACCAGGCTATTTCAACAGATGCTCCTTTCTGAACTGACGAATAATGGTTGGGTAATGTCAGCTGTGACCTCACAGGAATCCTGTTTTACAGCCAGATGCTCAATGGCTGGTGGTCATCAACCCCCTTTTATATTAGACCAAGGAGGAACTATCAAACCTCTAAGATGTTCATTTTGCAATTTTAATATTTGTTTTGTTTTCTTCTATTTTATTAATATTAAAATTGCAAAATGTAGAGCTCACATAAATATTAATAAAATGTAAAATAAAATAATTAAAAATAAAATGTTTGCCTCTTCTCACTAGTAGTATTTCCACAATACATTTTTCTCTTCTCCCCTCCCTTCCTCTCCCCTTCCCTTCAACCCTCACCATGGTCCCCATGCTCCAAATTTACTCAGAAGATCTTGTCTTTTTCTACTTCCCATGTAGATTAGATCCATGTATGTCTCTCTTAGGGTCCTCATTGTTGTCTAGGTTCTCTGGGATTGTGAATTGTATGCTGGTTTTTTTTGCTTTATGTTTAAAAACCACTTATGAGTAAGTACATATGATAATTGTCTTTATGGGTCTGGGTTACCTCACTCTATATGATGTTTTCTAGCTCCATCCATTTGCCTGCAAATTTCAAGATGTTATTATTTTTTTCTGCTATGTAGTACTCCATTGTGTAAATGTACCACATTTTCCTTATCCATTCTTTGGTCAAGGATTGTTTTCATCTTATTACAATTTTCACATGATTCTTTTATTAGCTCCTAAAAATAGCTTAAAAGTTTTCCCAGCCACATGTCCCCAACACTGGCATACTAACAAAGAGAGCTAAGACTTTGAGGGTCACCGATCACATCAAAGACACAAAGGATAAATCATCAAGTGTTACACAGGCCAGTGAGGAGCTTCTATGGCAGATCCAACTGGGTCTCGATAGATGTTATTTCTGCCTGGTATCCCCAGGCCCATTTTCCTCTGAGATAAAGTGTTCCACACATTTGCTTTTGTTTCTGACAAATCTAACAACGTGTTTATTAAAGATCTCTATGTTGTTTCCTTTTGACAATGGGGATTTTGTAAAATTATACATACATATATATATAATCCCAACAATAATGTTCAAAATTGTAGTCCAATAAAATATGTATTATGTATATAAAGTCTATTTGTGATTATGGTTTGTTTTTTACATCATGTACTTAGCACGAAAATGAGTTGGTAAATGTTCTTGAAAACTAATATTTTTAACTGTAGAAACACAGTCTATGAGGGGAGTTATATGACTTTTCTGAGTGCTGGTGAGAAAACTCCAACAAAACAAGAGTCTTGTGACCCAAGTTTCTTCAAAAACCCTGAGTTGTTCTCAGAATGTGCTTTCATGCCTCTCCCAGATGTGGCTGATAAGAGTGGGTTTACTGCAGATGACTCGCTACAGCTGGCCATTGTTTATGTCTTTACAGAAGCCACAAGCAGCCTGTCCAGCATTTGCCATTTGTTTGCCATGTGCGACTTGTCCACCACTTGTGGTCAGTAAGCCACATGCAGTTTGTCCTTGTGATTGTCCCCTTTCCCATGTGACTCCTCTTAACCCTCAGAATACAAATTGTCCAAGGCTCTGAATAAAGTCTCTTGCTTTAGTCCACCTCAATTATCCCTTCTCCCAGGCTCCACTGCCTCTAGCGCAGTAAACAGCTAACTTGGCTGAACTTAATTTTGTTTAATTAAAATTAAAATAATAATAATAGCTAGTGAATGATCCCTAATCTTTCTTTGGAACAATTAACACAAGGTTTAAATTTAAAATTCTAAAATCTGCTTTTAAGGACAAGACATCTGATCAAAATTTTATTTCCTTGATCCTGATCCCAATTCTGGTTCTATAAACGATCCCTACCTGTTTCTTGAATAAGTGAGTGTTCCTATTCCATGATTTTTTTTACCCTATTTGAAAATGGCTTCCCATTACATAAGAATAACACACACACACACACACACACACACACACACACACCACATTTTAAGTATTTTAAGGATATTATTGACCACTACAATCTCTTTCTTTTAAAACAAACAACTTTTTCATAAGAACAAAATCTGGCATCTATCTCTTAGAATACAGGACTTCTTTCTTTCTGTAGTGATATTTCATTTGTATTTTAATATATAAAGCTTCCCAGAAGTTCACAGAGTAAAAGAGCTGCACTGATCAGCCTTACAGACCACGCAGTAGTGACACACATTCAATACAAATAGCTACACTAGTTTGCCATAGAAACTGGGCAGTAGTGGTGTATGTCTTTAATCCCAACCCTAGAGAGGAATATAAGACGGGAGGAGACAGCTCTCAGACGCAGTCTCATTCTGAGATTTCTGGAGGCAGGATCACCACTTCAGACTGAGGTAGAGGTAAGAGCCAGTGGCTGGCTGCTTTGCTCTTCTGACCTTCAAGTTGAACTCCAATTTCTGTCTCTGGGTTTTTATTAACTATGCTACATCTTCTTCTAACATTCTTTCTAAAGTATCTGCATTTGAAAAAGATAGTAAAATAGCATCCATGTAATAGTAAACTATAGATTCAGGAAATTGCTTACGTATCATTTCCAATGACTGACTTACAAAATATTGGCATAGGGTGGGGCTATTTAACATTCCCCATGGGAGAATCTTCCATCGATATCTTTTAACAGGTTGAGAATTATTTTAAGTAGGCACTGTGAAGGTAAATTTTTCTCTGTATTTTTCTTGTAAAGATATAGCAAAGAAACAATCTTTTAATAACTATAAGAGGCCATCATTTAGGCAATAGGAAAGGCAAAGGAATTCCAGATTGTAGAGAGTCCATTGGCCGAATCATCTTATTAACAGCTCTCAGGTCTGTCACCATTCTCCATTTTCCAGATTTCTTTTTAACAACAAATACAGGAGAATTCCAAGGAATGGTTGATTCTTCAATAGGTTGATCATCTTTTCTCCTGTACCAGCTGCTCTAAGCCCTACAGTTTCTGTCATTAAAGGCCATTGCTTAACCCATACAGGTTTGTCTGTCACCCATTTTAAAGATAGGGTTGTTGGTACCTCTGAGAGTTTGCCAATTGTTCTGTGTTTTTGTAGAACCTGAATGGCTGGTAACTGTTTTTTTTTTTTTAATCATACCTTACCAGAAACATGAGTTGATTTATGGTCCATTTCTGAGACTGCAGGAATGTTTATCTGGGTATTGAATTATTGTAACAGATTATAACCCCATAGATTCACAGCTATGTTACCCACATATGGCGTCAGCCTTCCTCTCTGTCCCTGTGCATTCAACCCATACCTTGCTTTGCTTTACCTGAGATTGGGTTCCAGTTCCTAAGAACTGAATATCTGCTGCCTAAAGGACCAGTTCTGATGCCAAGATCCTGGAGTAATAATATTCACTCTGCACCTGTGTCTAATATTCCTTCAATTATAAGGTTATTTATTCATACTTTGGTCTTCGATTATTTATAGGAGTTTGTCAAAATATACATTTTCTATTGGAATTTTCAACTCATCCTCCATGGTTATTCTATTATCCAGAGCAGTATGCTTGTTTATTTGTTGTTGTTGTTTTTTAACAACAGGCATTGAGGTTTTTAGTTTTTCTGGGGAGATCTGTCCTCCACAGTGACTGGAGATGACTGGATCAGTTTTGACCTGGGGGCCTGTGAGGAGCCCCCCAAGCCCAATGGTAACAGGTTGTCTTGTTTGTCTCTTTTTGATCTACATTCATTTGTTCAGTGTTGGCCTTTGCTGCATCTTCTGCATAATCCAGAAGGTTAGGGTCTTCTATTTGGGTGATGCCCAGAAGAAACATTATTTCTAGGAGTTCCCTGTCTACAATCCCCTCTCAAATGGCCTATTCTACTGCAATTAAAACATTTGGTGTTTTGATGTCTCTTCATACCTTTTGAAATGCTTCTCCTACCCAAGTCTCAGTGTTAAAGTCAAAAGACTCAACATTGGTTGTGGTAGGATCCATTTATCCATTGGTGCTGATCTGATCTTTAAGATCCCATGTACCTTTTTGCACTCTAAATTAGCACTTTCAAAAGCCAGAGATTCAATGAGTACTCATCTAGCTTCTAAATCTGCTACCCCTATTTGTTCAGCTTTAGTTAATCTTTGAAAAAAGTCACTAAATGGCTCTCTTGAACCTTGTGTAACCTTAGTATATGATTCAATCCTTTTTTCTTGTTCTTAAACCTTGTTCCATGCATTCAAGGCTGCTGTATGGCATAAGGACAAGATGTGTTCATTGTCTATAATTTGGCTATCCAGATAAGCATAATGGCCCTCACCAAGAATTTGATCTTTGGAGGCCTCAAAACCACTTACTCTACCTTGATGTTCAAGGTTCTTAGCTTCCTCTCTCCAGTAACTCTTCCACTGTAGCTTAGGACGATTTTCTAATACAGCTGAAACTAATTGAAGCCAATAATGTGGAGTAACCTTATTTCTTGAAGCCCATGTGTCCAACAACTTCCTCACATATGGTGAATGCAAGTCATGAGATACTAAAGCTTGCTTAATATCTTTTAGATCTTTCAGACATATAGGTTGTCATTTACATTCTGTATATCCTTTTGGGTGTTTACTATTTACTGGTTTTTCAGAAATAGTAACAGGATAAGTAGTTAAAACACATGGTAAATCATCTCTGAGAGGTATTGGTGATGTTAAATCTTTATTATTGTCTTTTGTCTGTACCCTATCCCATTTCTTACCATTTCTGACAAGTTCTTCAACGATTTCAAGTCTATTATCACTGTCTTTTGTAGAATTCAAATAATCTCTCAGTACCATTCTATAAGATTTTTATAATCCGTTGTCATTGAGTGAATTTTCTTGTCAAATTATCTTTATCAGTTGGGTGGTGGTGGCTCATACCTTTAATCCCAGCACTCCAGAGGCAGAGGCAGGCAGATCTTGGTGAGTTCAAGGCCAGCCTGGTCTACAAGAGATAGTTCCAGGACAGGCTCCAAAGCTACAGAGAAACCCTGTATTGAAAGCCAAAACAAAAACAAATTATGTTTATCATTTTCAATGGCGTGAATCCTTTCAGTCAACTTCTCATTACTAGTCTGTAAAATCTGTTTGATTTCTAAAAGTTTCTCATTCCTGACTCTGTTATTAAACCATTTCTTTAAGAATATGATATGAATTCTCAAGCTAATAGCCGCTATGGCTAAGAATGTATATGTCCTAGCTAAGTCATATACCTTTTTTATAAGTCCCTCCATAATAGAAAACAAAATGTTATTACGATATTATCTGCCAATATCAGATGGCTTAACGCCATTAAAGTTCTGGTTCAGATGAGAATTCTAAGGTGTAATAATGATGTGGGCCAGTAGGTATCACAATTATACTGGTAGAGCAGTCCGGCGATGCTGGAGCTCTGGTCTTACTCATTCCAATGTCACTAACCTGTAGATTTTCTAAGCAGAACTCAAAACCAAACTGAACGAATTTTTTGGTCAGGGCACCCCTGCAGTGGGTGTGCATGGGTTGTAAGAGCCAAAGGAAGCTGTGATAGCCACATAGGGTTGGTAGCAAGTCACAGGGACTTCAGGAGCCACAGAAAGCTGCAGGAGGAGGGGGTGCAGAAAACTGTGGGTAGACAGGTGGGTCAGGAGAAGAAGCTAAGTCAGGGCGGATCGGAGTTGGGAATGCTAGTTTTTCTCCAAAACCCAGATAGCTATGTTTGGGTCCAGCTTTGGCCTGTGCCAGTGGCTGAAAAGCCTTAGGAAAATGACTTTTTAAAAGTGAATTTGTACCCAAATGTTGGGTGCCAAATGTAATGTGATTAATAAACACTCAGAGACATAAATTGGGGTTCAACCTGAAGGTCAGAAAAGCAAAACATCCAGTCACTGGCTCTTACTTCTACCTCAGTCTGAAGTGGTGATCCTGCCTCCAGGAATCTCAGAATGAGACTGTGTATGAGAGCTGTCTCCTCCCGTCTTATATTCCTCTCTAGGGCTGGGATTAAAGGTGTGCACCACTACCACCTGGTTTCTATTTCAAACTAGTGTGGGTCACCACTGCCCAGTCTGTAAGGCTATCAGTGCAGTTATTTATTCTCTGAACTTCAGGGAAGTTTTATTTATTAAAATATAAATGAAACAGCCTGGTTTACAGCATGAGTTCCAGGACAGCCAGAGATACACAGAGAAACCCTGTCTCAACAAAACAGAACAAAACAAAATTAACAAATAAAATATCACTACAGTCCCCAAAGGGAGTGGCATTACTAGGAGGTGTGGCTTTGTTGGTATGGCATGTTTGTAGGTATGTCCTTGTTGGAGAAAGTGTGGCACTGTGGAGGTGGGCTTTGAGGGTTCATATCTGCTCAAGGTAGAAATCAAAAATAGAAAGTTGGTGCAGATGTAATTGAATGAGGAGGCCACGGGCCAGCCCCAGCAAGCAGCAGAACTTGGCAGCTTCAAGCACTTGATTTTGACTTTAGAGTCAAGGATAGAAGAAACAGCCTATGGAGTTTGCCTCTGTGCCAAAGGAAAGCCACTTCATGAAGCTGTGAAGTTGACGGCTGGAATGCCTTGGAGACTCCAAGATGTTAGAGATGCCAGAGTCATGAGATACCGCCAAGGAGAGCTGCTACTAGGGAGCTAAATCAGCCCAAGAGAACAAAGTGTGTTGCAATCAACACAGCCAAAAGAGTTGGAGATCTGAAGAGCACTTTGACGAGAGACGTGGAGAGGCAGAGGCTGCAGCTTTCCCTGCTGTTTTTTTTGTTTGTTTGTTTGTCTTGCTTTGGTCCAGTATTTCCTTATTCTCCCTTCCTTATGTTTTAGAATGGTAATATACATCTTGTGCCATTATACATTGGAAGTATGTGATCTGATTTTTCCATTTGATTTATTAGGGGATTATAGCTTAAAAAAAGTAGCACACACCTTTACTCCCAGCACTCGGGAGGCAGAGGCAGACAGATATCTGAATTTGAGGCCAGTTTGATCTACAGAGTGAATATCAGAAGAGTCTCCAAACTACACAGAGAAACCCTGTCTCAAAAAAAAAAAAAAAAAACACAGAGAGAGAGAGAGACAGAGAGAGAGAGAGAGAAAGAGGAATTGCATGAATCTCAGAAGAGTTTTTGAGCTTTAGACTTCTAAATAAGTTGAGATTGTTATGGACTATGGAGACTTTTGAAGTTAGAATGGATGACATTTTTTCATTATGATATAGCTATAACCCTTTGGAGGCCAGGAAGTGGAATGTGGTAGTCTGAAAGAAAATGGTCCCCAAAGGGAGTGGCACTGTTAGGAGGTGTGAATTTGCTGATATGGTATGTTTGTACTGTTCTTGTTCTGGAGCCCATCTGTATGGGAACGGATCCCTGTGGTTAATCTGGGGCCCTGGCAGGGCCTTTCTGTATGGGATAGACTCCCTCTGGTTTCTGTGAAAAGACGAGCAGGTTGTACCCATTTTCCAGCTTGGAATCCACATCTTCAGTTCAGTTTTGCCTCCAGGTGCCAGGAGGACTCTGTATGTTCTGTGTACTGTGTACTGTTTGGTTTTTGTCCACCCTCTTTCTGACTTATATGGCTGATATAAGGAGACCTGCTCAAATCACGACTCTTTTGACTTTAATATTGCATCACTTACAGAACCTTAGAGATAGGGCCAGAAGCATAAAAAGAAGATGAAGTATTTTCCTGGAAGGGATAAAACAAACAAACTTTACCTGCCTTGAACATTTTATTAAAAAAGAGACAGCCTCAGTCTGTAGCACAGTGGCGATTCTGCCAGGCTTGCCCTGGCATGCCATGCAAGCATGGGGCTGGGGCAGCATGCTTGTGTGCATGGGGTGGCTGAGCTATGCTGCCTTGTGACAATGTAGCAAGGCTGCCAGCCACAACTTGCAAGGGTTGAGTGTGTCCAATAGGATTTCAAACATCAAACAGAGTTTCTGCAGTTAATTGCTATCGCTGGAAACATTAACAATCTTTTGCTCCCATCCTGCAAGCAGCCCCCTTCCCATGCTGGTGGATGGGGCTCCAGTAGCCTGCCCTGGGGGTTGCCTGCCTCAACTTCTATCCAAACCTGGCTGTGGATTGGCTCTGTGGTTGCTAAACTATGCCAGCCATGCTGTGACACTGTATGTTAATTCTGTTCAGAAAGTTTTGTCTATTTCTCAAGAAAGTTGTATATACTTGTTTTGCTGGAAAGTTTTGTCTGCGTTTTCTGGTGTGTTCATGAGTTTTATTGCAAGCACGGTGCTGAAACAGAAATGGTTTGGATATTTTTGTTGTCTGCTACCCATCACTGCCGTGGCCACATTTATGAGCGTGGCTCACAGTTTCTCGCTGAGCTCTGGTCACTGGATTTGGGCTAACAAGAATTCAGATGTCTTTTTTGCTATAGATAATGTTGAAACTATTTTAC
Source organism: Myodes glareolus (assembly GCF_982192425.1). Taxonomy (NCBI): domain Eukaryota; kingdom Metazoa; phylum Chordata; class Mammalia; order Rodentia; family Cricetidae; genus Myodes; species Myodes glareolus. The sequence continues at coordinate 94,972,857 of NC_142027.1, read as the reverse complement.
GCTGCTCGTTATTGGAAAGCTGGCTCTAGCGTTGGACCACGGCTCTTGCTTTGCTGATCTCGGGCATATTTAAACATTCCCTCTATGCCACTCTGTCACTCTGAGCCCCTGACACAGTGTCAAGTCGAAGAAAACAAATCAAAACAGCCAAAAAATTTGGACTTGATTTATGTAAACATTTTGTACTTTACTTTTTACAAGTTTATTTTGTTAGCTATGGATAAAATCTGTTAAAAATTAAAGTAAAATTAGTTAAAAAGTTAAAACTAGTAACAGTGAAAACTGATAATTTAAAATCTCTGCATGGGTAGTTTCTAAAGGAACCATAGAACATGATTCCCATTTGGATTGCCACTATTTTTTAGTCAATTGCATGGCTGGTTTGCCAATTTTCCTGGAGTTAAAAAAAAAAAAAAGATGGATGTTATATGATTTCACCACCATGTTGATTAGAGATGACCATGTAGAATGGGCCTGACCAGGAGACAACAAGAGATCTCCAAGATAATTTGGACTAGGATAGATTTTTGTTTGATAATTCATGTCCTCTCCTAAAAGCAAGGTGTATTAAAAACAGATGTGAAATGATAAAGCTGCACCTTACCGCTTTTAAAATCAAAAGTGTACTTTGTTCTGCCGGTTAGACTTTGTCACTTAAAAGTCACCAGGTGATAGTGGTTTTAAAGACATGAAGGGATCAAAGGAAACAGCTGAGGTTTGCAAATGTACAGCAGGACGAGAGTCCCAAAGAGAGGCCAGTTACAAGGATGGAGCTTAACAGTTTTAGAAATGCCAGTGCCGAGTGAGAGTCACCAGAAGCACCAGGTACAGTGAAATGGAGCAGGCTGAGATCTAAAAACCAGGCTATGCATACGCTGTAGGGATGCTGTAGAGGGTGGGGCCAAAGAGGTACTTTATTTTTGATATTGCAGGAAGACATTTAAAAATTGAGATTTTTTTTTTCAAGCACAGTTTTTAAAATATTTAAGTTTATAAGACTACGGGATATTTATGCTTATAAAATGTTTTATATTGTTAATATTTGAACTTAAAAGGCTAAAATTAGGGTCACAGTCATAAGCAGCAAATGCTAACCAGAAACTGGGATGTTCATTTCTCACAATGCAGCAAGACAATGACCTAAGCAGTCTAGCAAAGGGCTCGGAACAGTTTCTTGGCCCATTGGGTCTTGACACTTTGGGAGTTAATAAAACCATTTGACAGGGTAACTAGGAACACCTGCATGTCAGATGTTTGCATTAAGATTAAGATGTTTGCATTGCACAACAATGACAAAACTGTAGTTGTATAATAACAATGGGAAAAAAATTGTAATGGGGATCACCACAATATGGGGAACTAAATTAAAAGGTCAAAGCATTAAAATTTTGAGGATCAGTGACTTAGAAAATGTCTTTCCTTACTCAAGGTCTAATCAGGCAATCTTATCAAAAGCAATCTACAGATCAAAATCCCAGCAACATTCTTCACAGACCTCGAAAGAATGGTACTCAACTTCATATGGAAAAGCAAAAACCCCGATAGCCCAAACAATTCTGTACAGTTAAAGAACTTCTAGAGGCATCACAATCCCTGACTTCAAACTCTACTACAGAGCTACAGTACTGAAAACAGCCTGGTATTGGAATAAAAACAGACAGAAGGACCAATGGAACCGAATCAAGGACCCAGATATCAATCCATACACCTACGAACACCCGATTTTTGACAAAGAAGCAAATATAAAATGGAAATAAAAAACATAAGCACATATAAAAATATAAAATGGACCCAGATATCAATCCATACACCTACGAACACCCGATTTTTGACAAAGAAGCAAATATAAAATGGAAATAAAAAACAAAAGCACATATAAAAATATAAAATGGAAAAAAACATATTCAACAAATGGTGCTGGCATAACTGGATGTCAACATGTAGAAGAATGAAAATAGATCCATATCTATCACCATGCACAAAACTCAAGTCCAAATGGATCAAGGACCTCAACATAGAACCAACCACACTGAACCTCATAGAAGAGACAGAGGAAAGTATACTTGAACGCATTGGCACAGGAGACTTCCTAAATATAGCCGCAGTAGCACAGACACTGAGAGCAACAATTATTAAATGGAACCTCCTAAAACTGGGAAGCTTCTGTAAAGCAAAGGACACAGTCAACAAAACAAAATGGCAGCCTACAGAATGGGAAAAGATTTTCACCAACCCCACATCAAACAGAGGACTGATCTCCAAAACATACAAAGTACTAAAGAAATTGGCCACCAAGAGAACAAATAATCCAATAAAAAAAAATGAGGTACAGACCTAAACAGAGAACTCTCAACAGATGAATCTAAAATAACTGAAAGACACTCAAGGAAATGTTCAACATCCTTAGCCATCAGAGAAATGCAAATCAAAACAACTCTGAGGTTCCATCTTATACCTGTAAGAATGGCTATGATCCAAAACACTGATGACAACTTATGTTGGAGAGGATGTGGGGCAAAGAGAATAAATACTCTGTTGCTTTTGGGAGTGCAAACTGGTACAGCCGCTTTGGATATCAGTATGGCAATTTCTCAGAAAATTAGGAAACAGCTTACCTCAAAACCCAGCAATACCACTTTTGGGTATATACCCAAAGGATGCTTAATCATACCACAAGGACATGTGCTCAACTATGTTCATAGCAACATTATTTGTCATAGCCAGAACTTGGAAACAACCTAAATGCCCCTTCACCAAAAAAAGGATAAAGAAGTTGTGGTACATTTACACAATGGAGTGCTACACAGCAGAAAAAAATAATGACATCTTGAAATTGCGAGCAAATGGATAGATTTAGAAAACATCATATTGAGTAAGGTATGCCAGACCCTGAAAGACAAATATAACATGTACTCACTCACAAGTGGCTTTTAGACATAAAACAAAGAAAAACAAGCCTACAATTCACAATTCCAGAAAACCTAGCCAACAATGAGGATCTAATCTATATGGGAAGTAGAAAAAGACAAGATCTCCTCAATAAACTGGGAGCATGGGGACAATGGGAGAGGGTAGTTGGGGAGGGAGGAGGAAAAGAGGGGGGCAGAGAAAAATATATAGCTCAATAAAAACAATAAAAATAAAATATTGAAATAAGCAAAAAAGGCTGCTAACTTATTGTAAAATGTTAGGAAATACAAGTTAATAGCTATCATTATAAATGATTAAGTTTGTTAATTGTAAGCATGCTAAATACTGCTGATATAATTAATTACAGGGATAAACCTTACCTAGTGCCCTGTATATGTTTTCTAAAATTAAGCTTAACACCGGTAACTAAAAACAAAGTTGTCTATTCAAATATATCTGGGCAACCCTCAACTACTTCAGAGATCTAAAGAATATGACATTTTAAAATGTTCATTAAAAAGTTTATTATATCAGACAGAGACTCCCAGACCCTAGCAGTGACCCAAGGTCTCCAAAGAATATTATGGGGCACCACAATGTCTCCACCTAGATTATGATGAGGCTGACCACTGGGTGAGATGCCCCAATGCAACACCTGCTGTCAGGACCTGGCCCAGACTGTGGACAAGCAGCAGGATATTGGAAAACGGATTTTATCACTTTTGCCTAGGTAAAATAAGGTTGGTCTTTTCCATGTCCCTATTCCACAGAGGAAAAAGTACCTCTCACGATATGGGCTTGGTAAAGACTGCTGTTTTGATATTTCTGCCTTCAATGCTATAGAGACCTGGGTATGGTTAACTGTGTATGGACTGGTCCCTGCCATTTTTAATAGATTTGGAAGTTTCTTGGTCTACATTCAGGTATAATTTATTTTTCTTGGAGCTCTGATAGTATTGACAGTTGGGTTAGCTATATAACTTCGTCAGCTTAGCAGCAGGCAAGCAGATTCTTCCCAAGGCTATAGCCAGCTTGTGAGCTCATTTTATATGTAAAAATCAAGCCTTGATATGGGTCTACAAATAAAGGATATATATGAGGACCCCTATAAGCTTTAAGGGTCTCGAAAATGATTTGAGATATAAATGTAAGTTATAAAAATATAAATAAACGTTTTAAGATATAAAAATATTTTAGATTTTTCCCCTTCTATGATATAAAAGTTCAGAGTTCAACATTTAATAAAGTTCTGATAAGCTGGTAAAGCAATGACTACTTACTGCTCAGTCACAAGCTCAAGATTTTGGTAGACATCTAAATATAAACTTAAAGGTGCTTCTCATCAGACCAAAGATCGCTGTGTCCAATCTGTACCTGGCTCTCAGGACAGAAGGAAACTGTGCATGCTTATGCCCCACGTCTGTAATTTCTGCTAGGACTCACGTGAGCCCACTCCTGCTGTGTTATAGGCATCCATTACCTGCTTCTTTTTCTGCTGTGTGGATTTCAGTATAGATTGGTGTTATAATATGTCTAGAACTTCTATGTCCTTCTGTAAAATAAAAGTTCATATAGACTTTAGAAAAAAATCCTGGATCCACTTCTCAAAGAAAAAAGGATTCCAGAGAATCACAGACTAAGTTTTCCCCACCTGTCTATTCCTGAGGATAATATATTTCTCTCCCCTGGAACAGATCATCCAAAGGAAATTTCTAACATTCCAACCATTGTAGATAGGATCATCTGCTAGCACACACCCATCACTTTTCACCAGGACACCCCTAGACAAATGTCAGCCAATCAGGGGTCCTGAACCTTAGAATCCCAATCTCTGCTATTATAAAAACTCCACCCCAACTGAACTCAGGGCTTTCTGATGTGATAATACATTGAACACACAGAGAGTCTGATTTCTAACTTGAATAAGAATAAAAGATTCTTTGCTTTTACACAGAGGACTTGATCCTCTAGTTGGTTTTTGGGGGACTCCGTGGTCTGAGCATAACACTATCCTGACTCTAACGTGTCAAACTGACAACTTGCTTGTTTCCTTACCTTCATGAACAAAATTATTTTAGTTTTATGAAACTCCACTTGTCAGTTGTTGGCCTTAATTCCTGAGAATCCACCTGCATCAGATATTTCCAATAATAAAACATATGGCTATGTTTTCTTCTAGTAGTTCTAGCATTTTAGGTTTCAAATTGAGGTATTCGATTCACCTGAAGCTAATTTTTGTGCAAGGTTATATATAGGTAAGGGTCTAATTTCAAGTGAATGAGAGGGCCAGGCAAATATCATGAAAGATCCCTAATAGCTCAATAACTCGGTTAAAAATTAGGTCTCAGTTCCAGCCTCCTGAAACTGAACAAGTCAATTTCTGAGGAAGACAGAAAGGGCAATCAATCACTAACACCCTCCCCCAACACAGAGACAACACACACACACACACACACACACACACACACACACACACAGAGAGAGAGAGAGAGAGAGAGAGAGAGAGAGAGAGAGAGAGAGAGAAAGGACTAAGGGAATTGCTCATACTATCATACTAGGCTGGGGCCAACTTCCACCACCAGGTACCTCAAAGCAATAACCAAATAAGGACAATGCCTGGGACTTGTTCCAACTTTCCCAAGAATGGAAAAGCTACAGCCTTAGCCCACCCCTGTTAGCCCTAACCAATTAGAAACCTACTAATATGATTGTCACTTGTGTGAACTAATCCTAGATAGAATGATCATATTGCTTTCAGAGTCCCTTCAGTTTTGTATAAAAGAGTCTGCTAGTTTCTTTGGGGGGTCACCAGTCGCTATTTTTGCCTTTGTGTTGGATGCGCTTCCGTGGTACCTTCTCAAGACAATAAACACTCTTGCTGATTGCGTATGTGAATGGTGGTCTTCTGTGGGTCTTCTCCAGGATGCTAACATATATGGTGCATTGGCTGGGAAGGTTCCCCCCCACCTCACCCCCAACGACTACTGTGCATTTTGAAAATCTGGCCAGTAAGTGAACGCTCTTTGTGGGTCTTGGTTCTGTCCCTTTGTGTTTTTCATTTTTCCGGGAAAGCCCAAGCTGAACTGAAGTTGGCCTGAGTACCAAGTGGATGTACTTTTGGAACTCGCACCATGTGGGTCAAGAAAGGGCTCTGATCCATCTGTATCTGTAGAAAATCTGTAGGGGACTGGGTCCCCCTGGCTGAACTGAGACAAAACAACAGGTCACTCCTGCAAAATGAGACTTGCATACAAGATAGGCGATTGTCCCGATTCTGGTTACCGTTTAAGGCACCATACCAGTTTGTCTGTGTCGTTGTTGTCTGTTTCTGCCTGTTAAATTCCTTTCTCCACCTGGGTTAGTGCTCAGAGGGAAGAGCCACCGGCCAAGGCTTACTCCACAGTCCTCTGCCTACATGCTGTGGGGACCACCTGATGCTGGTAACTGCTAGTTCATTGTCCTTTTGCCACTAGCAACCTATATAATTGGAAGATGCAGAACCCTAAATTTTCTGGAAAGCCTGCAAGGCTCATTGATTTGTTTGATTCTGTGGTTTTTACTCACCAGCCAATGGGATGACTGTCACCCGTTACTCCAGGTCCTCACCTCTTACTGAGGAGAGGGAGCAGGTTCTCACAGAGGCTGGCAAATTGGTTCCAGGTTCGGAGGGAAGGCCCGCTAACAACGCACACCTCATAAGTGCCGGTCCCCCCTGATGCAACCAGACTGGGACTTCAACACAGAGGAAGGGAGTGGGGATTAAAAATCTACTGTCAGGCTCCAAGGGGAGGGTTCCTGGCTACCGCGAAGTAGCCCACCAATTTGTCCAAAGTAAGTCAGGTGTGGCAGGGATCCGAGGAAATGCCAGAAGCCTTATTGGAGAGATTGATAGAAGCCTGTAAGAGCTGTCACCGTTGGATCCAGAAGCAGCAGAGAAGAGATCTGCAGTGAGCCTAGCTTTCGCCAGTCAGCTTCAGACATCTGCCGTAAGTACAAAGACCAGAAGGCTCTGAAGGCTGGAGGTTGGGTGATCTTATTGCATTTCTGGAAAAAGTGTTTACTAATAGTGAGTCCCTGGGAGAAAGCCACACCAAAGGACTAACAAAGGCTTTAGAGAAGCAGACACAAGGACTCACCAAGGTTCCCTTGGCTGCATCAGGCAGTCCTGAAGCTAAGAGACAGGCAAGTTAACTGGCTTTTGGAAACTCAAAACAGGGAGGGAAAGGCCTAAAGACAAGGCCAGGCAATAGGCCTAGTTAACAGAGACCAGTATGTCTACTATAGACACTGAGTCACTGGAAAAACGAATGCCCTGAATGACAGGCTTGAAAGTGGCGGCAATGGAGATCCTAGAGCTGGAAGAAATGAGAGCTCAAATGAGATGGGGCTCAGAGCCTCTCCCTGAGCCTCGAGTAACCCTAAAGGTGGAGGGGAAACCCATAGATTTTTTTTTGATAGATACTAGAACACAGCACTCCATTTTGAAACAACCCTTGGGTTTCTAGAGAGACCTATTCACTCTGGTACCCTGTTATTTTTCGGGTAATAACCCCTGTGCCCTAGAAGGACTCTACAGATGGAAAAAGTCTTTGATGAAATCAAGACTGTTCTATTAACGGCACCCACATGAGCATTACTAGGTGTCACCAAACCCTCCCATCTATATGCGGATGATAAAAAGGGAGTTGCTAAGGAGGTACTGACACAAGCCCTTAGGCCACGGAAGGGTCCAGTCACCTCCTTATCAAATAGACTGGACCCAGTGGCAACTGGACGGCTACCTTGCCTCCGCATAACAGCGGCAACAATCTTACTAGTTAAAGACTCAGAAAAACTGACTTGGGGACAAACCCTAAAAGTGACAACTCCCCATGCTATTGATGGGGTTCTTTTAAATACCGTCCTGTTAGGTGGCTACCTAATGCTAAGTGGACCCATTATCAAGCTCCGCTCTTAAACCCACCCAGGATCCAGTTCACCATGCAGTGCCTTGAATGCTGCTACCCAGCTTCCAGATCTGGCCCTGGCCCATCCTCTACATGATTGTGTGGACATCCAGACTCATCTCTATGGGATCATACTGGATCTCGAAAACGTCCCTCTGATGAGGACTGTGGTAACATGGTATACCAATGGCGGATTCATTAAGGATGGTATCAAGTACACAAGAGCAGCAGTCGCCACTGAGGATGAGGTCATATGGGCAGAGGTTCTGCCACTTGGGCCTTCAGTCTGATCGCTTGTACTAATGCACGACAGCTGGAAAGATACATCTTTACTGACAGCTGATACACATTCACTACAGTATATGGCCATGGTGCCATCTACAGGAAAGGGGATTTTTAACTGCAGAAGGAAAGACTATTAAAAACAAACAGCAGATTTTAGATCTCTTATGGTCCATATGACTGCCCAGGGAAGTAGCTGTTATGTATTGTCTGGAACACCACAAGCAAGAGGACCCCATCTCAAGGAGAAACAACCAGGCAGGTGCAACAGCACAAGAAATTACCCTCTAGAAGTCAATGGTTCTGCTGGTCTCACTACCAAAGCTGGAAGCACCCACGCTGCCAAAGTCCCCAGCTTACGCTGATCATGAGCTCTGGAGGATCCACATGTGTACAAATGCCTACCAAGAGAAGGGATGGTGCAAGACCCCAGATGAATGGATCATTCTCCCATCAGATTTCGTCACTCAGCTAGTCCGGCAGATACATCAGAGCCCTCACCTGGGAGAGAAGAAAATACAAGACCTCCTGAGGAGAGTACATCTTAATCTAAGACAGGTGAGGCCATAAGCCGGTATCCACATGCCATCTCATGAACGCAAAGAGTGGACTCGCAAGGACAGGGCACTGGGAAAGAGGAACCCAATTAGGAGCCAACTGGGAAATTGACTTCATGGAGGTAAAACCAGGCCTATATGGTTTAAAATACTTATTAGTCTTCATAGATAGATACCTTTCCAAGATGGACTGAAGTACTTAGTTTGGGTCTTCTATTTTATTCCATTGGTCTACACATGCTTCATGTCAGTACCATACTGTTTTTATTACTATAGCTCTATAATACATTTTAATCTCTAGAATGGTCATCACTCCAGTATTGGTCATTTTGTTAAGAATTATATCTAGGGTCTTTTCTAGTTCCATGTGAATTTTAGGACATTTTTCTGCTTTTGTGAAGAATAGTATGGGTTTTGATTGAGAGTGCATTGAGTATGCAAACTGCTTTTTTGGAGGGTAGAATGAGCAACTTCACAATATTAATTCTAACAATTCAAGACCATCTTTCCGTTTTCTAGTGTCTTTCTAGATCTTTATTCAGAGATTTGAAGTTTTCATTGTAGAGGTGCTTCCGTTCCTTAGACCGGTTTATTTATTGTCTTTGACGCTGTTGTAAATGGCAGTGTCTATGATCCCTTTCTCAGTGTGTGATTAGTATAGAAAGGGACTGGTTTTTGGAATTTGATTTTGTACCCTGGTACTTTGCTGAAATTGTTGATTATTTCTACAGTTTTCTGGTTAAATATTTGGGGTCTCTTATGTATAATACCATGTCATCTACAAACAGGGATAATTTAACTTCTTTTCCCATTTGTATCCCTTTAACTTCTTTCTCGTTTCTCATTGCTACAGCTAGGGCTTCTGGCACTATATTGAAAAGGACTGGAGATGGTCTTAACTTGTTCCTGATTTCAATGAGGTTTTCTCCATTTAGGATAATGTCAGCCATGTGTTTGTCTCATATAGCATATATTGTGTTGAATTATATTTCCTCCAGTCTCACCATTTAGGACTTTTATCATGAGAGTGTATGGGATTTTGTTAAAGGTCTTTTCTACACCTATTGAGATGATGGTATAAATTTTGTTTTTAAATCTATTATAATGTAAGTAATATAAATAATGCATTTCTGGTGTAAAGCCAACTTGCTTGTGGTAGATGACGTTCTTGATATTTGCCTGTATTCTGATTGCTAGTATTTTGTAGGGCCCTGTCTCCCCTTACTCCCCGGGGTGCGTCTCTGAGGACAGTTCTGGTCAGCCAGCTAAAGCTTCCTGCTAATTCTTGTGCTCACTCTGCGGTAGCAAGCCTGGTGATTTAGCTGCAGGGCACAGTCCATCTTTGGTATGGTAATTTCCCACCTGCCCGGAGTTCTCGCTGCTGTCCCTGCTCTCCACCCCCTGCCTGGGAAGGAATTCCCTACAGCGCCAGGCAGTCACGTACAGCACCAGTTCCCCCTCTGGTTGGGAGGGAGTTCCCTTACTGGGGCCAAGGTATATTAGCCTTGCATTCAGCTAAATAAAGTGGCATTCGGTGATCTCTTGTCGAATGACTCAGGTCTCTTGTGTGTGTGTGTCTTTTGTTCAATCTCCAGGCCTTTGCCCAAACTCGCGTAGGTACGGAGGTGCGCGACCCGTACTGAGAAGGGTAATGCAGAACCGGGTGGTACAGTATTTTATTGAGGGTTTTGCCTATGTTCATCAGGGATATTGGTCTATAGTCATTTTTTATTTCATTGTTATGTCTTTACCGGTCTGGGTGTTAGAGTAATATTGGCTTCATATACTAGTTGGTAGTGATACTTCTGTTTCTATTTCCTTGAATGATTTAAGAAGTATTGACTATAGTTCCTTTTGAAAGACTTACAGAATTCTGCTGTGAATCCACCTGGTCCCAGACTTTTTTTTTTTTCTTAAGTTGGAAACCTTTTTATTACTATTTTAATCTCCTCCTTCATTATGGGTCTTTTTAGGTAGTTAGTCTCTTCTTGGTTTAATTTTAAGAGTTTGGGTGAATACAGAAACTCATCTATTTCTTTTAAACTTTGCAACTTGGTGGAGAACAGGTTTTTTTTTTTTTAATTTTGCCTTTTTGGAGACAAGGTTTATGTAGCTCTGGCTGTCTGTCTTGTAACTCACGATGTAGACCAAGCTGGCCTCGAACTCACAGAGATCTGCCTACCTCTGTCTCCTAAGTGTTGGGATTAAAGGCCTGAGAGAGAGCAGGTTCTTAAAGTATTCTCTTCCAATATCCTGTATTTCTTTGTTGTCTATTGTATTGTTTCGATGTTCACTTCTGATTCTGTTAATTTCAGTCCTCTCTTCTTTCTTTTGGTTGGTTGGTCCAAGGGTCTGCCAATCTTGTTTATAAACTCAAAAACCTGCTATTAGATTGATTCTTCTTTATTACTTTGTTAATACTAGGAATCAAAATTTCCACTTCCTTCCCTCCTCCCACTTCCATCCCTGACTTCAAACTCTATTACAGAGTCACAGTAATGAAAACAGCATGGTATTGGCATAAACCAGAGACGTTGACCAATAGAATCAAATCGAAGACCCGGTTATTAATCCACAAACCTATGAACATCTGATTTTTGACAAAGAGGCTAAAATTATACAGTGGAAGAAAGAAAGCATCTTTAACAAATGGTTCTGGCATAACTGGATGTCAACCTGTAGAACGAAAATAGATCCATATCTATCTCCATGCACAAAACTCAAGTCCAAATGAATTAAAGACCTCAATATAAATCCAACCACACTGAACCTGATAGAAGAGAAAGTGGGAAGTAGTCTGCAACACATGGGCACAGGAGACCACTTCCTACGTATAACCCCAATAGCACAGACAATGAGAGCAACAATGAATAAATGGGACCTCCTGAAACTGAGAAGCATGGATATTCACTGGGCTCTAATTCCTGACTGTAGACACAATGTAACTAGCCATGTCCCACTCCTGCTTTCATGCTGTGTGTCAGGTCTTCTATCATAGGTACAGGAAATGTACTTATATACTTATCACTTGACAATGTGACTATAGGCTGATAGAAATGGACCCCTGAAACTCAGATAGTGTTGGGTGTAGCTCAGTTCTAGGATACTAGTATAGTATGTATAAGCCCCTGAGTCCCACACCTGTAGTGAAAACACACATGCACACACACACAGAGAGAGAGAGAGAGAGAGAGAGAGAGAGACAATTATAGCTCTCAAGAAACTCAAGACACTTATTTTAAAAAAGTTATAGACATGTTCAGACTTTAAACAATTCAGATGACATGCTGTAATATCTGAATATACTTAAAGAGAATAGAAATAAATTCCGGATTAAGTCTAAAAGAACACAAACAGTAAAATGAAACAAATTATATATTTCAGGATATGAAAATTAAATTCAGTAAAGAAATAGAAATACTGAAAAAAAGCAGTAAGTCTAGTAGAAAAACTCACTCACTGGAAATCTTCACAAATAGAAGACAGAAGGTCAAGGCTTGATGATAAGGTAGAGAAACTGGGTCATTCGATCCAAGAAAACAAAAATTTATGAATGGAGTATGTAATTTGGGACACAAGGAAGACTTATCTATGAGCTCTAGGTATAGAAGGAGAAGAATTCCAGGCCAAAGGTATAGCTGATAGTTTTAATAAAATTTCAAAAGAAAATCTCTCAAATTTAGACTAGGAATTGTCCATTCAGATGCTAAATGCACACAGAACAACAAACAGGATCTAAAAAGAAACTCCATACAACATGTTAGTTGAACAATAAATACACAAGCAAGAAGTCCTAAGTCATATGTAACAATAGATCCATCAGAATAAGAGCTGGTTTCTCAGAAACTCTAAATCGTAAAAAAATATATATTTATTATTTTTATTTATGTATGCTTGTGTTACTCTCTGTGTGGGTGTGCGTGTGAGTGCGCACACGTGTGTGTCTCCATGGAGGCCAGAAGAGAGCTCTGGACCCCTTGAAGTTAGAGTAACAAGCAGTTGTAACTGCTCCATGTGGGTACTGGAATTTGAACAGCAAACAGGAGAACGATTGTTCTTGACTACTGAGTCACCAATGGAAACTTTAAAAGCTCAAAAATTTTGGAACAATGCACTTCAAGTCGTGAAAGAATACAGATGCCAGCTATGATGGCTATTTTTGGCTGCCAACTTGACTACATCTGGAATTAGTTAAAACACAACTGGCTGGGTATACTTGTGAGTGATTTTTCTTAAACCATTTGAAATGGGAAGATCCACCTTTCATCTGGATCTTTTGAGCTGGGAAGATCCTTTTTTAATCTGGGCCATGCCTTCTCCTGGAAGCCTGTATAAGGACAGTGGAAGAAGGAAGGTTTGTTCTTCTCCTGCTTACCCTCCCCTTGTCAGCCCATCCTTTCCCTCACTGGCACTGGAGCCTGCTTCTTCAGGATTCCAGCATACACAGAAGACCAGCTGAGACGCCCAGCCTCGTGGGACTGAATAACTACTGGATTATTAGACTTTCTGTTGGTAGACAACCATTGTTGAACTAGCTTGACCACCGCCTGAAAAGCTACTCCAATAAATCACACACACACACACACACACACACACACACACACACACTGTAATAGGCATAACAAGCCCCTAGATCTTTTGTTTGTTTGTTTGTTTTGGGGGTGGTTTGAGACAGGGTTTCTCTGTGTAGCTTTGGAGCCTGTCCTGGAACTTGCTCTGTAACAGGAGTCTAAAGAGTCCAGCACTTAAGAATCCCTATCAGGGCACAAATAAAGACACCACAATAAGTGAAGGGAGCTAAAATCTGAGTGAGGGCTAAGAAAATTACTCACAACACAATCTTTCTATCCATGTTTCTTTCTTTCTTCCTCCTTCTCCCCCTCCTCTTTCTTTCATATTCCTTCTGTAACACACATTCCCACTAATATACACCCTTATAATCAGTAATTCCCCAACCCTCACAGGTTCCAAGGCTGAAACCCTCACAGGTTTCAAGGCCATAATTCTTTTTTCCCCATAAAATCAGGTAAGAATTCTCTCTCTCTCTCTCTCTCTCTCTCTCTCTCTCTCTCTCACACACACACACACACACACACACACACACACACACACAGATCCATGGTTGTCAGGTGAAAGGTGGGAGCGGCTTAGTGCACGTCCAGTGAGCTCCATGATGGAGAAAGTTAGTTAAGAAATGAATTAAACCATCAGCGTATACTAGAGGGGGTGGCTGGTGCTGTACTACATCTTTCGGTGGTTGATAAGAGCTAAAAGGTTTGTTTTCAGTGAAATTGTGAATAGGGCACAGATTGTTTTTTAAATCAGCACCCTGCTTGCATAGAGAATATTGGGTAACCAGGCAACCTATGTAAACAGTCAGGGGGAAGCTAAAGCTCCTGATCTGATTAGCACATTCACCACACGCTGCAATTTCTACTGGCCTAGGTTTACACTTATGGCTCTGGGCGGTAGAAACAAAGAGCAGACCCAGACCTCTAAATTATCAGTTCCGGGGCATGCTCCTGTCAGCCATTCTGATCGTGGGCATTGTGGGTCTGTGGTGCCAGCAGGAAAGAAGTCTTTCTCTGGGCTGCAGTTAATTGTCACTTCTGCTGTCCTTGAGAGTAAAACACAAGCAGTAAATTTCCTGAACTAAAATCATCAGTGAACTGAGGTGAAGGTGAGCAAAAGGAGTTAGGAATCTTTTAAGTGGGGTAAAACCAGGGTATGCATACTCTTCTATCATCTATCTAAGCAGCTATGAATCAGCAGTTTTGGGCAGGTAGTAATTCTGTGTCCTTGGATATCTGTGATATCGTAAATGGAATGCTTTTCCCCGGTCCCTATGCACTGACCAAAGGTCTGCTGAGAAAGATAACTGCAGGAAGGCAGCTCTTTGCATTTACTTAGAAGAGAGGAATGAAGGCTTGTCCGTGGGAAACTTTTCACATGTAGTTAGGGGAATGTGATCAGCAACCCCCAAAGCATAGGAAGATACTACTCAGTAGATGATCAAATAGTTCTGAACTGTGGGAATTAATCCTCAAGTATGTAACAAAAGAGGAGACAGTTACAGTGAAAATCTATAGCAAAAAGCAGCCATTTTGTTCACAAAGCAATAATCCCCAAATTCTTTGAAATTTGGTTTAAACTTTACCAAAGCCCTTGACTCTGATAAATCACTTGTTAAAAGATGGCTGAGCAATTACTGTATAATGTTGTGGCTTGTACCAGCTATGTATACCAGGCTGGCCTTGAACTCACAGAAATCTGCCTGCCTCTGCCTCCCAAGTGCTGGGATTAAATGTGTGTGCCTGGCAGGCCCCCAGATTTTAACACAACTGATGTCATGATGAAAGTACTATTCAGGTCTTAGAACCCAACATGTTTGCAGCAACACCAGATAAAAAACAAAACAAAACAAATCAAAACAAAACAAAACAAGAACAAAAGCCAAATCCCTCAAACCCATAGTTCTGGGAAAGTCCATAATGGTACTAACTTTGCTTTCTGGCTATTGTAGTTTTGTTGCTTGCTAACTGTTCTTAGTAACTGAAGTGTGCCAACTCAAGATGTGTTTTTGTGCTTAAAAGCTCACACTGCCTACAATAACTCAGACATCTAGTGACCCTTCACAAGCACAACTCAAAGAAGGGAAACACACAAGCTCTACTACACAAAAAAATAAAAAAAATAACCGGAGTCAACAACCACTAGTCACTAATATCACTTAATATCAATGGACTCAATTCACCTATAAAGAGGCACAGACTTAGAGATTGGATACGAAAACAGGATCCAACATTCTGCTGTTTGCAAGAAACACACCTCAACCACAAAGACAGACATCTACTCAGAGTAAAGGGTTGGGAAAAGGTTTTTCAAGCAAACAGACCTAAGAAACAAGCGGGTGTGACCATTCTAATTTCCAACAAAATTGACTTCAAACTAAAATCAATCAGAAGAGATGGAGACGGACATTTTATACTCATAACAGGAACAATTCATCAGGAGGAAGTCTCAATCCTGAATATCTATGCCCCTAATATAAATGCACACACTTATGTAAAAGAAAAACTTTTAGAATTCAAGGCAGTCATCAAACCACACACACTAATAGTAGGAGACTTCAACACACCTCTCTCACCAATGGACAGGTCAATCAGACAGAAAACTAACAGAGAAATAAGAGAATTAATAGAGGTAATGAATCAGATGGACTTAACAGATATCTATAGAACATTCCACCCAAATAGGAAAGAATATACCTTCTTCTCTGCAGCTCATGGAACCTTCTCGAAAATTGACCACATACTCGGTAACAAAGCAAACTTCCACAGATACAAAAAAATATTAGTAACCACCTGTGTCTTATCGAAGCACCATGGAATAAAGTTAGAATTCAACAACAATTCTACCCCCAGAAAGCCTACAAACTCATGGAAGCTGAACAGTCAACTACTGAATCACCCCTGGGTCAAGGAAGAAATAAAGAAAGAAATTAAAGTCTTCCTTGAATTTAATGAAAATAAAGACACAACATACTCAAACCTATGGGACACAATGAAAGCAGTGCTAAGAGGAAAGTTCACAGCACTAAGTGCCCAATTAAAGAAAATGGAGAAAGCACACATTGGAGACTTAACAGCACACCTGAAAGCTCTGGAAAAAAAAAAAGAAGCAGACTCACCCAGGAGGAGTAGAAGACTGGAAATAATCAAACTGAGGGCTGAAATCAACAAAATAGAAACACAGAAAACAATCCAAAGAATCAATGAAACAAAAAATTGGTTCTTGGAGAAAATCAACAAGATTGGCAAACCCCTAGCCAAACTAATCAAACGGCAGAGAGAGAGCATGCAAATTAATAAGATCAGGAATGAAAAGGGGGACATAACCACAGACACAGAGGAAATTCAGAGAATCATTAGATCTTACTACGAAAGCTTATATGCCACAAAGTTGGAAAATGTACAAGAAATGGACTTGTTTTTAGATAACTACCATTTACCAAAGTTAAATAAAGACCAGGTGAACAATCTAAATAGACCTGTTAGTCACGAAGAATTAGAAGCTGTTATCAAAAACCTTCCTCCCAAAAAAAGTCCAGGACCAGATGGTTTCAATGCAGAATTCTACCAGAACTTCCAAGAAGAACTAATACCTATACTCCTTAATGTATTCCACAATATAGAAACAGAAGAGTCATTGCCAAATTCTTTTTATGAAGCTACAGTTACCCTGATATCAAAACCACAAAAAGACACAACCAAGAAAGAGAATTACAGGCCAATCTCACTCATGAACATTGACGCAAAAATTCTCAACAAAATACTGGCAAACCTAATCCAAGAACACATTAGAAAAATTATCCATTATGATCAAGTAGACTTCATCCCAGAGATGCAGGGCTGGTTCAACATACGCAAATCTATCAATGTAATCCATCATATAAATAAACTGAAAGAAAAAAACATATGATCATTTCATTAGATGCTTGAAAAGCATTTGACAAAATTCAACATCCCTTTATGATAAAGATGTTGAAGAGATTGGGGATACAAGGATCATACCTAAATATAATAAAAGCTATTTACAGCAAGCCGACAGCTAACATCAAACTGAATGGAGAGAAACTCTAATGAGAGCTCACCAAGGCCAGCTGGACTGGGACTGAACGAGCATGTGATCAAACCGGATTCTCTGAATGTGGCTGACATGGGTGCTGACTGAGAAGCCATTGATAATGGCACTGGGACTTGTTTCTTCTGCGTGTACTGGCTTTTTGGGATCCTAGTCTGCTTGGATGCTCACCTTCCTAGACCTGGAGGGAGGGGGGAGGAATTTGGACTTCCCACAGGACAGGAAACCTTGACTGCTCTTAGGACTGGAGAGGGAGGAGGAGAGGGAGGAGGGGGAGTGAGAGGGTATTGGGAGGAGGGGCGGAAGTGGAAATTTTTATAAATTAATAAAAAAAAGTTCATCCTATGGCTTGGGACTTCACTCAGATGTTGAACATCCAGTGTAGTTGTTGGCTACATAATAAAGACCTTATATTGATTTGAACCTTTGTCTGAGAGGTCTTCTCTGATGGATGCAGTTCCATCAGTTTGGTTACTCTAGAGAGTCTTGACTAATACACCAACACAGACTACTTTACCCAGTAAAACTATCTATTGTAAAAGAAGAAGAAAGAAAATGTTTCTATAATGTAGGTGGGTCTTCTTTTTATGTGTTTCTTTTATTGGTTAATTAATAAAGAAACTGCTTGTCCTTATAGGTCAGAACATAGGTGGGTGAAGTAGACAGAACAGAATGCTGGGAGAAAGAAAGCAGAGTCATGCGGATGCCATGGCTCTTCTCTCCGAGATGGGTGCTGGTTAAATTCATGCCGGTAAGTCACAGTCAAGTGGCAATACAGATTATTAGAAATGGGTTAAAAGAATATGTAAGAGTAAGCCAATAAGAGGTTAGAACTAATGGCCCAGGCAGTGTTTAAAAGAATACAGTTTCCTTGTAATTACTTCGGGTAAAGCTAGCTGGGTGGCGGGAAGCGGCCCACCACTCCTTATCACTACATTTCTATGATAAAAACAGGCTAAAAGCATTCATTATAGTTGTGGGGGTTCACAGGAGAAGACTTCTTAGACATGGATTTAAGCCAAAACAAAGTCTTTATTAGCTGGCCAGCAACTATACTGGGTATTCAATATCTCAGTGTTGTTCCAAGCCTTTCTTAGAGTAAACTTTTAAGCATAAAATACATGTCCTGCATCAACATACTTTATTGGAGTCAATTGGGTTAAGGTCTAGGGTTCTGTTAAAATTACCACCAAGCTAGCTCCATAGAGAATACTATAAGGAATATTTATAATTGAAGAGAAATGCACACTCAACACTCTCCAGAGGTAAAAAATTAAATGATAGTATGATAGCTGCTTAGCAAGTTAGGACAAAGATAACAAACACCACAGAAATTAACATTATCATAATTTTAAATATATGCACCAAACTCAAATGCACCCAACTTCATTGAAAAAATTTGTCAGAGTTAATTAACCCCAACACATAAAAACTTCAATATCCCATTCACACAAAGAAAAAAAAACAGAATAAAATAACAAAGTAATAATTAAATTGAGTGGTATCTTAGACTAAGACTTGATATACATTTACTAAATAATCCACCCAAACATTACAGAATATGAATTTTTCTCAAAGGTCCATGAAATGTAACCTAATAGATCACATATTAGGACAAACCAGGGTCTTAAGTACAGGAAAATTGAGGTAACTTCTAGACCATAATGAGATCTAAACTAGAAGTCAAGTATAAGAAAAACTATAGAGAGCACACAAACTCATGGAAAGTAAATAACACACTAATGAACATGTCACAGAAGAACATTAATTTGACAGGCAAAATTCAATCCATGTCAAAGGGTACTGAGAAATTATCTGAAAAAATTCATTCTGTTGAATTTGATAATCAAAATCTGCTAAAAAGTTATAATAAGTTAGCAGATAGGATATCTCTCCAGAAAGGCAATCTGCATGCCATCCAAATAATATCCAAGGATGGGAAGTTATCCTTAATGGAAAATTTTCATACCTTAGAATCATATGTGCAAAATGAGGACCAGAGATTATGTGTGCCAATAAAATCACTAGAAATATTCACAGGTCAATAGATTCAGGTTTTACAAAAGACAGTAGTAAACATATTTAAAATAATTAAGGAAATTATTGAAGCCTATGAACAGGGAGAGAAGGTATAAGGAAAGAATTTAACATCACCAGTACATGTCAAAGTTAGAGAAGACTTACCAAGGATTTTAACTACTTACCCCGTAATCACCACTGACAAACCATCAAGTACTAAATAACCAAAAGGATCCAAAGCATGTAGATGGAAACCCATAGGTAAGAATGATCTAAAAGAAATTAAGCAAGCAGTAGTATCTTATGACTTGCATTCACCATTTGTTAGGGAGATGGTAGACATGGGCTTCCAGCAATAAGGCTTCCCAACATGATTGACTTCAATTAGCTTCAGTGGTCCTGGAAGATGGGCCACAGCTATTGGGGAAATGCTACTAGTGAGAAGAGGCAAACATTTTAATTTTTCACTTATTTTATTTTATATTTTTTATTGGTATATAATTGAGCTCTACATTTTTCTCTGCTCCCATCCCTGCCTCTCCCCTCCCCGCTTCAATCCTCCACCAATGTCCCCATGCTCCAAATTTACTCAGGAGATCTTGTCTTTTTCTACTTTTTACTTCTCATGTAAATTATATCTATGTAAATCTTTCTTAGTGTCCGTATTGTTGTCTAAATTCTTTGGGATTATGGTTTGTAGGCTGGCTTTCATTGCTTTATGTTTAAAAACCACCTATGAGTGAGCACATGTGATAATTGTCTTTCTGTGTCTGGGTTACCTCACTCAAAATAATGCTTTCTAGTTCCACACATTTTCCTGCAAAATTCAAGCTGTTGTTATTTTTTTCTGCTGTGTAGTACGCCATTGTGTAAATGTACCACATTTTCCTTATCCATTCTTCGATCGAGGGGCATTTAGGTTGTTTTCAGGTTCTGGCTATGACAAACAAAGCTGCTATGCACATAGTTGAGCACATGTCCTTGTGGCACGATTGAGCTTCCTTCAGATATATACCCCAAAGTGGTATTACTGGGTCTTGAGGAAAGTTGCTTTCTAATTTTCTGAGAAATCGCCACACTGACACCCAAAGGGGTTGTGCCAGTTTTCATTCCCACCAGCAATGCAGAAGTGTTCCCTTTTCCCCACAACCTCTCCAGCATAAGTTGTCATCGGTGTTTTTGGTCTTGGCCATTCTTACAGGTGTAAGATGGAATCTCAGAGTTGTTTTGATCTGATGACTAAGGATGTTGAACATTTTCTTAAGTGTCTTTCAGACATTTTAGATTCCTCTGTTGAGAGTTTTCTGTTTAGGTCTGTACTCCACCCTTTTATTGGATTATGTGATCTTTTGGTGTCCAATTCTTGAGTTTTTGGTATATTTTGGAGATCAGACCTCTGTCTGATGTGGAGTTAGTGAAGATCTTTTCGCATTCTGTAGGCTGTCATTTTGTCTTGTTGACCATGTCCTTTGCTTTACAGAAACTTTTCAGTTTCAAGAAGTCTCATTTATTAATTGTTTCTCTCAGTATCTGTGTTTCTGGGGTTATATTTAGGAAGTGGTTCCCTGTGCCAATAAGTTCAAGTGTACTTTTCACTTTCTCTTCTATAAGGCTGGCTTTATGTTGTGGTCTTTGATCCATTTGGACTTGAGTTTTGTGCATGGTGATAGATATGGGTCTATTTTCATTCTCCTACATGTTGATATCCAGATATATTGATTTAGGCCAGGCACCCTGAAGTCACTGTTCTTTGCATTTTGACTAGTGAATCTCTACAGTAGTCTCCATCTGCTGCAAAATAAACTTTGATGAAAGGTGAGATCTACACGTACCTGTGGGTATAAGTATTTATAACACAATTAGAAACTATGCAGACATAGGAAAATGTCTAGTCATATGACATGTCTAGTCATAGGGCTAGGTTTTTACTTTGGGTCTATACCTCACTATTTACAGGTAGTTGGCTACATTTATAGAACCAGACATGAATTCCCTCGTTTTGACCAATTAGAGAGCTGTTGACTACACCAAGATAAAAGCACTATTAATGCACCACTGTTGACCAAGGTTTCTTTCCAATTAGGTCCCACATCCGTTTAGTTCAAATAAACACATAGAGGTCTACATTAATTGTAAACTGATTGGCCTAGTATCTCAGGCTTCTTATTAACTCCTATAACTTATATTAGCCCATAATTCTTATCTGTGTTAGTCACATGGCTTGGTACCTTTTTCGGCAAGACAGTCAGATCTTGCTTGCTCTGTGTCTGGCTTCCACTCTGTCTGGGTGATGACTGCAGACTGACTCTTTCCTGTTCCCAGGATTCTTGTGTTCTCATTGCCCCACCTCTACTTCCTGTCTGGTCACCCTCCCTGCCTGGCTACTGGAAAATCAGCAGTTTATTAAATACAATTGATAG
Source organism: Myodes glareolus (assembly GCF_982192425.1). Classification (NCBI taxonomy): domain Eukaryota; kingdom Metazoa; phylum Chordata; class Mammalia; order Rodentia; family Cricetidae; genus Myodes; species Myodes glareolus. Next base: position 94,951,080 of record NC_142027.1, on the reverse strand, counting down.
GGTACACACCATCGTACCACAGCACTCCCCACTTTTAAAACAAGAACTCTGAATCTAATATTCTGTGTTTTGCTATTATCCATAACAACTTGTAAACAACATTCTAAACAAACGCAAACATCCATAATCCATTTTTTGGGAGTGTGGGCATAGTTTTCCAGGTTACTTCCTGCTGATTGGGGGGGGAGGGCTGATAATCTTATGGGGACCTAAAGAAAATTTTGAATTATAATCAGGTCCTGAATGGAATATTTTGTGAGGGTTTATCATCTCAGCTAGCAGTTTTTAAACTGTTCTGGAAACTCCAAAAGAGGCCCTCGGAAACATTGGATCATCTGGGTCATCCGCTCCTATCACAGATTTCTCAGCGGGTCTTCCTTGATCAAACCTTATTTTTCTTAATCTAGAATGAATCCACAGCCTATTTCCTGTGGAAACAAAAGCAAAACCTCTTCTCCACAGTAACATACCTTTTGACTTCAATTTTGAAGTCAAGGCATTTTCAAAATATATATGTTGGATTAATGCAGTAGCATTTATAATCAAATATCTTTTAGCAGCTTTTGCTCCTTCCTCAGCCATCAAACAATTTAAGACAACACAATAACATACAGTATCCAGACTCTCTGTGTATTTTTTATCTTTATGTGGCTTTATTTTAAACTCTATTTCTTTTATTTTTAATTTTTGGCTTTTTGAGACAGGGTTTCTCTATGAATCTTTGGCTGTCCTAGAGCTCATTCTGTAGACTAGGTTGTCCTTGAACTCACAGAGATGCCTGCTTCTGCCTTCCAAGGGCTGGGATTAAAGGTGTGTCATACCACACCTTGAACTCACAGAGATCTGCCTGCCTCTGCCTCCCAAGTGCTGGGATTAAAGGTGTGTGCCACCACACCTTGAACTCACAGAGATCCATCTGCTTCTGCCTCCCAAGTTTTGAATCTATCTTTACTGTATATCTCTATTTTTCTGATCACGAGTCTTTAATTTACTAAGTGATATGGCTAGGTTTAAAGCCATGGCTTTGGTGGTTGGATCCAGCCCATTCCTTAGCTTTTTTCTGAGAGTCTAGCCTCATGGCAGAGGTACTGGCCAGAACCATGTTTATTGCCACAACTCTATGGCATTTCAAGGTCCCTGCCACCACCAAAAAGTATGCAGTCAGCTTTTCATCAACACCATTTAAGTGTTTCATGGCAGGATCTCTTAAAAGAGCTGCAAGGTTTTCAGTTAAAGCTGAGTCAGGAAGCTTCTCTTAAATGAGATGTGCTTGTCTCTAGCAAAGGGAACAACCCAAGAAATTGCTGCTACCAAGAAGCCATGCTTAACGCTGTTATTTTGTGTCTAGAATTACTTCCCAAGCTCTCTCAGGTTTTATGTGGATGCAGTTGCCTACACATTGGGCACCATTTGTATTTTAAATAAACGTTGATTGGTCAGTAGCCAGGCAGGAAGTATGGGTGAGCAACCAGGCAGGAAGTAGTGGCAGGGCAATGAGAATTCTGGGAAGAGGGAAGGTTCAGTCTGCAGTCATCACCCAGACAGAGTGGAAGCCAGACACAGAGCAAGCAAGATGTGACTGCCTTGCAGGAAAAGGTACCAAGCCACGTGGCTAACACAGACAAGAATTATGAGCTGATATGAGTTATAAAATTAATTACTAAGAAGTCTGAGCTACTGGGCCAAACAGTTTATAATTAATGTAGACCTCTGTGTGATTCCTTGGGACTGAATGATGGTGGAACCTGGTGGGACAGAAATCTCGGTCAACACAGCACTGAAGAGATCTTGCTGGGCTAGTCATTGCTGACTGAAGGCTTCACAGCTGGGAAGGGCTAGTGATTGCTTGTCTCACTTGGCTGCTTGCATACACATTTGGATTCTATGAGAGATAGTCCCCAGGGAGTTAGAGAAGTTTTTCTGAGCAATGAACACAAAGTACTTTCATTTGTTTTCCAATTTTAATAAGACTAACACAAGTGAAAAGGCCAAGATTTTCATCCTTCCAGACTTTATTTTCTAAAACAAACATCTCATCATGTCAAAACTAGAAAAGTAAAATGAAAAGCCTAGAAAAAATAATCCACTAAATGGAATAGTTTCCAAATACAGCATGATATGTCCATACCTTTGCCTGCTGTTCTCATTATTCCTATACCATTTACTTTAGTGATAAGGTCTTCTGGATTTTCTTCAATACCATAATCAATGAGGCAATGTCATGGGATGTTCATACTTACACTGGTTATTGAAACTCCTGGCTTATTTAGCTTGCTACTTTCTTCATATTCTAATGAATCCATATATATATATTTTCCTACTGTAAATCTATTATAACCTGAACTTCATTTGTTAACATTCAGTTATTAAAGATTTATTTATTATGTGTATAGTATTCTCAGTATTCTATCTGCATGTATGCCTGCAGGCCAGAGGAGGACACCAGATCTCATTACAGATGGTTGTGAGCCACCATGTGGTTGCTGGGAATTGAACTTAGGACCTTTGGAAGAGCAAGCAGTGCTCTTAACCACTGAGCCATCTCTCCAGCCCCCAACATTCAGTTATTAATCATGACTTTGGATAAAGTTCTCCAACAAACTATATAACTAAGTAGATTTTTTAAACTTATTTTATCTGTGTGAGCATTTTAACCCGCATGTATGTGCCCCATATGAGTGCTTGATGCTCATGAAGGTCAAGAAAGCATCAGATCTCCTGGCACTGGAGTTACAAAATGTGAGCCACTATGTGAATTGTACTTGGGTCCATTGCAAAAGCAAGTGCTCTTAACTGCCGAACCACCTCAGCAGCCCCAAGATCTCATTCTTAAATTTTCATTGAATTTTTTCTTTCATAATTTCATACATGTTTCATGTGCATTCCGTTAACTCCATCTCGCTCCCTTCATCACCTGCCTGTTCTTCCTGGCAAGTCCACTTTTCAAGTTCATGTTAAGCATTTAGGTTTTTGAAATTAAAATACAATGACTATATTTACACCATTCCCTCTCCTACTCCAATACCTCCTATATACACCATTTGCTCTTATCTCAATTCATGACCTCTTGTTGCAAGTTCATGGTTTTTGCTGGGTTTAAGAGCTGCTTCATTTAACCAGGATCACATATGACTGTGGTATGGAATTATCTGCTGGAGGCTGATGGGCTCCTCAGTGGGTACATAATTGAAAGTCATGACTGCCTCTTCCCTAGAACTCATCAGCAAGGAGGGGTTGTTCTGTAAACTCCTCCCTAATCCATACTTTATTTTTGATAGACCCTATTTTGTGTAAGTCTACTTCAGGCAACTGCAGATGTGTCCATAACTGCACTGGCTGTGGTTTGCCTAGAAGAGAACATTTTATAGCCCTTTGCTGTGGGATAATCCCTTTGTCCACTATGAAGATGTGTTTCTCTCACTGTTAATAAAAAGCTGATTGGCTGAGAGGCAGAATTTTTGAGGCAGAGGAGGATGCTGAGAAAAAGGACAAAGACAAGAGTCATGAGGAGACATGGAGAGGAGATAAACATGCCATGCTGAAAGAAGGTACTGCCATGTAGCAGAGTGGTGGATAAGAAATATGGGTTGAGTTATAAGAGCTAGCTAGTAACAAGTCTAAGCTATTGGCTCAACACTTACAATTAAGTTTCAGGGTGGATGCAAGAGCAGTGATGGAAGGAATCAGACATGGAAAACTTCTCAGTTTCATTTCAGGAGAGATGGATAGAGAGGAAGCACATCCCCGGCATTGGACAGGTCCCAGCAGAGGATGTAAGGAGCTGGCGAGGGAAAGTAGTGAGCCAGGCCATGATGCCTGGGAGAATCTTGCAGCCTGACTGATTAGCAGCCAAAGTGCTTCATTATTTATACAGAATTTAGTAAGTAGGGATACATTCATGTTGTTCCAAAACATAGATCATATCATTTTTGTTTTGGGGCATGTGTTTCCCTTCCTTTTGCTTATCTTTTAGTCATCATTAATAAACTATGAGAGAACATTTATCATTTCCAATCATTTGCCCTCAAGTTTTGACATCATTGATAAACAGTTATCTTTTATAATCATTCTTGCTCATTAGCCCTATAACCCAATTTTTAAGACTCTAGAAGCATATGACAAGATGTTCTCAGGCTGCTGGCTTTTGTGGCTACAAGGACACTAGACCAAAACAAAATCTCCAATCTAGTCTGGGCAGACTGCCAGGTTCCAAGCAGTATATTATTAATTCTTTTTTTTTTTTTTTAAGATTTATTTATTTATTAAGTATGCAATGGTCAGACTGCATATGTCCCTGCAGGCCAGAAGAGGGCACCAGATCTCATTACAGATGGTTGTGAGCCACGATGTGGTTGCTAGGAATTGAACTCAGGACTTTTAGAAGTGCAGCCAGTGCTCTTAGCCTCTGAGCCATCTCTCCAGCCCCATATTATTAATTCTTAATAGTCAGAGTGCCCAAGAAATATCCTGAGGCCAAAGCTACTGCAGTTATTATTCAAATTATGGCATAATACAATGTTTACATTTTATATCTTTAATAATTTAATTAGAATTTGTCTTTGCCTAATCCTGACATTCTGTGTTCCTTGGTCATATGACACCATAGTGGCTCTGTATGAACTAACTTTTCTAAGAGAGGTCCTGACATCACATTCTTTTATCATTTATACATCATTGTTTGCACATCAATATGAATCTCGGTGTAGGACAGAGGTAACTTCAGATAATCTAACTTTGTTGCTGTATGTGCCGTGAAATTACGTGAGTGTATAGTGGGAAGAGGCTTACAATCTAAACTGTGGCTAACTCCTCTAGCCTACCGAATCTTTTAATTTTTTAAAATGATCTTTTCTCATTATACATACCTCTTCCAGTTCCCACTCCCTCCCTCACTCCAGCTCTGCCCACAATACCCCCATTCCACCCCCATCTACTCCGCAGAGAAGGTAAGACTTCCCATGGGAAGCCAACAAAGTCTGACACATTCTGAGGAGAGACCGAGACACTCCCCCCCCCCCCACATTTAGACTGAGTAAGGTATCCGTCCAAAAATAATGGGTTCCAAAAAGTTAGTTCAAGCACCAAGAATAAATCCTGCTCCCACTGTCAGTGGCCCCACAGATTGCCCAAGTTACACAACTGTCACCCACATTCAGAGGACCTAGTTGGTCCTATGTAGGTTCCCCTACTAATATCAGTCCAGAGTCAATGAACTCCTTCTAGCTAAGGTCAGCTATTTCTGTGGGTATCCCCATCATGGTCTTGACCTCTTTGCTCATATTATTGCTCCTCTCTCTCTTCAACTGGTCTCCAGAAGCTAAGCCCAGTGCTTAGTTGTGGATCTCTGAATCTGCTCCCATCAGCTGCTGGACGAAGGCTATATAATGACAATTAAGGTAGTCATCAATCTGATTACAGGGAAAGGCCAGGTCAGGCACCCTCTTCACTACTGCAGGGTCTTAGCGGGGGCCATCCTTAGAGATTCCTGGGAATTTCTCTGGTGCCAGGTTTCACACTAACCCCATAATTAGTCCACCAAATTTTGTTGAGCTTTTTGAATTTACTTTGTTTTGATTATCTAGTTCCTGATTAAGTACATGAATAGAAGTTTCAAGAGTGTCTCATAGTTTCATAAAGAGACCCCTGGCTCCCTCTGTAGTGAACAGCAGTGACTGCAGAGACATGAGCTGCTCAAGACGCTGAGGACCGCTGTGTGTCATAACCTCCAAAGTGTAAGGGAGACCTTCAAGTAGATAAGGGTATCTCCCAAAAATGTGTGGGGGGGGGCAGAGGTTGCATGTTCAGGACTATCCTGGGGAAGTTTAGAAGCAGAAAGCATAAATGATTCATAAGAAATTTCCCATCAATCCAATATCCCCAAATTAAAAGGATCCCAAGTATGTGACCAGTGGAAATGACAACCAAAGGTGGCATGGCAGCCCAGCTTTGAGGGATCTTTGTCAAGCAGCTATGCTGGCTTTATTACTGTTACTGTTCCCATCAGATACGGCTGTGCCAGTACAGAAAACCTCTGGCTACAGCCCTTCTCCTTATCTTTTGGCTTTCACATTCTTTGCACTCTTCCATGTCCCCTGAGCCTTAGAAGGGGCAGTATAAACTTCAGGGTCGAGCACTCAATCATCCGGTCCTCAGCGTCTTGAGCAGCTCATGTCTCTGCAGTCACTGCTGTTCACTACAGAGGGAGGTTTCTGAGTAAAGCTGAGACTAGCATTTGTCTATGGGTATGTGATAGTTTTAATGTCAATTTGCACCAAATTAGGATTTATTTGAACTTATACTATTTTTTTTGAGAATGTCACATTATGTACTCCAATCCCATTTATCTCCTTCAAATCCACCCTCTACCCTTGCAACCACTCCCTCCAAAACAAAACCAAATTTAAAAGAAAAATCCCAAAACCCAAACAAAACAAAAACAAAGACAAGAATCTTGTGGAAGCTACAGTGTGGCCTGTTAAGACACAGTTTACCCTTTAGTCTGTTCATCTTTACTTGATCGTGTTCATTAGAATTAACCTCCCTGTCAAGATTAACATCTAGGACCTGTTAGAGACTCTGCCTCAAACATTCCCCAAAACAAAACAATAAGCACCAAACCACTACCACAACACTTCTAAAGATCAAGAAAACAGCTGTATTTCCCCAGCTGCCAAGATAGACATATACTATCAACTGATATAAAACTTCAAAGTAACTTTAGATTAGAGCAGGTGCCTTGCTAATGGGTTGTAAGATGAACTATTCACAGAAAATACCATCAGACCCGGAGTCAGCTGTCTGATTTGTTGAGCCAAGGTAAAAAGTACGAAGCAACTTAACTGTGTTGTCAGGTCTGGCTGATTACCAAGGACAGTGATTAACTCTCTGAGCAACTTACCAACCTCAGTTTTATGGTCTTTGTTCAGATACCATAGGGAGAGAGCCCCTAACTGGCCAAGGTTGCAAAATATAAACTAACTTCGTAGTCCTGAGAGAGTTAAAAGTCTCCCCTTTTTATGGTCAAGGGTTATATGCAGGATAGAAAAACGTATTTTAAGATATAAAATGCTTTTAATGTCACTGTGCCTTGGAGAGTGCTGAGTAAGGTTATCTGCACATGCACCATGGTACACAAAAACCTACCATACCCAACAACAGTAGATAGAGACGATCATGATCAGAGCAGAAATTAATTAAATAGAAATGAAAGAAAAAATAAAAGAAATCAATGAAATGAAGAGTTGAAAAGAGGAAAAATATTTATCATATTTTTTTATTTTCAAATGTGTGTGTGTGTGTGTGTGTGAGTGAATGTAAGACATGGCGCATGTATGGAGGTCACAGGACAACTTGTGTGTGTGTCTGTGTGTGAGTGAATGTAAGACATGGCGCATGTATGGAGGTCACAGGACAACTTGTGTGTGTGTGAGTGAATGTAAGACATGGCACATGTATGGAGGTCACAGGACGACTTGCAGGAGTCGCTTCTCTTCATCCATCACGTGGGCTCCAGGGACTGAAGCTAGGTCATTAGTGCAGCAAGTGAGCCATCTTACCAGCACTACCAAGTCCATTTCTCTCCTTTCTTCAAGTAATACCCTGCTGTCAGTGAGGGTCTAGGAGATTCCCTCAATGATGGAATGCTTTATAGCTGGTAACTACCGCAGACGTTAGATCCAAGGCTCCCATCCTTCCCAAGTCCGGCCAAGGATATTGGGGTCTGTGGCCTGGTCCACCAAGCACTTCACTTGAGTCTCTTCTGAAAGTTCACTCTCTGGCACTTGTGCACGAATGTTGTGATCTTTGTTTCCTCGAGCCACAGCTGTATAACTCCCAAAGGCAGATGAGTTTTCATGGCCTAGATATAACTCGTCACTGGAAAAAATATTGAACAAATATGAAAACACAAACAAATGATTTTTCCCTTTTGACCTGGATAGCTGGTTATCCTTTACAAATAGTTTACCATCATTTATACACTATTTTCTTCCTGCCACTCAAAACTTTGAATTCAAAGTTTGGGTTAGTAGGAAAACAAAACATGAGTAATATAATTATTAACATTTGTTTGGAAATTTTTGCTTTTATTTTTCTAGAGCAGACACTTAGAAGTGGAACTGCTGGGTATAATGCTAATTCTATTTAGCTTCTTGAGGAGCAGTCAGGCTGTTTACCGTAGCAACTGCACAATTTTGCATTCCTACCATAATTACAATTCTCCACATCCCTGCTCACACTTCTCACATCTCATCTGAAAGTTGTCGTTACACACAAGATGCAGAACTTCATTTGCACTTCCTTAATGACTCTTCACACAATTACTGGTCGTTTGTACCATTTGTACATTTGCACATCTTTAGAGAAATGTCTGATTCCTTTGATCTTCTTTAGAAATTAGGTTATCAATTTTGCTTTTATAAAGGATTTTATTTATCGATCTCTATTTTCTTAAGAATTCTGTTTTTGAGAGAAGGTCACTTTTTGTTGAGGTCAGACTCAAACTTGGTACATGCTCAGGATGTCGTCTACCTCCCACAGGCTGGGTTTATATATTTGTACCACCACAACGGACATTAGAAAACTTATTTTTGAGATTTGTGTCTGTGCTTGTGGGTGCCTCCAAGGGCCAGCAGAGGACATCAGATCCCCTGGAGTTGGAATTACCAGTGGTTATTAACTCTATAAAGTGAGAACCGAAACTGTAGTCCCCTGGAAAGAGCAAGCACTCTTAACTACTGAGCCATCTCTCCACTACCCCTACCCTGCACTGTGCTTTTAAAGAACTTATTAGACCTTTCTCAGATGTATGACTCATAAGAACTTTGTCCGTCTGTGCACTGTCCTAATTTTTAAGAGAAGACTTATTTTTATGTGTATAGATGTTTTACCTGCATATAATGTGCACCACAGGATGTCTGAGACCTGAGGAGGCCAGAAGGGGCATCAAATCCCCTGGAACTGGGGTTACAGACCATTGTGGGTGCTGGAAACCAAATCTGGGTCTTCTCCAAGAACAAAAAAACGCTCTTAACTTCTGAGTCATGTCTCTAGCCTCACTACTTAGAAAAAAAGAAAATCAACAAAACCAAACTATTTAATTACTTGCACGTCTCTGTGTGTGCTTATAAAGGCCAAAAGGTATCAGATTCCCACGGAGCTGAAGTGGCTGTGAGCCACTCTGTGAGGGTGGTTGGCACTGAACTTGAAACTTCTGGATGTGCAGCAGGCGCTCTTACTGCTGATTACTTTTCCAACCGTTACACTTTCACTTTAACAGCTCTGGGAATAGAACCCAGGTCTTATGCTTGCCGGGTTAGTACACTACCCTCCTATGCTCTTGATTGCATCCTGTAAAGTACAGCCTTGAATTCTGAGGTTCAGTTTGTCTATCTTGTTCTTGCTCGTGCTTCTGGTGTCACATCTAGCCACGTCAAGTGTCATAGCCAAATTCAATTCAAGACCAACTTAACTTTTTCCTAAGTCTTTAGCATTTAAGTCTGATACATCTTGAATTAATTTTTGCAAGTAATGTGAGACAGGGCTCTAATTTCATTCTCTTGTCAACAATAATCACTGTATAGACCTGGTACTCATGTTAAAAATAAAGTCAATTACAGAGTATATCTTACTACTGCTTAGAATTAAAGTTTAAATTTCTTACTTACTAGGAATACTACCTATAAATTTCTATTTGCTTTAGATTTCAATTAAAAAAAAATGAAAGGTCAAAGCAGCCCAGAATACTATCTGAGAAGCTGACGTTGTGCTCTTCACAATGAGATCTTGTGCTCATCAGGACCAAATGGGTCAAATGCCCTAGCAACTACAAAGGCAAATGGAAATTCCAAGACTCCTCGTATGAGTTGGTTCTTGCATTGGTGCTGGCTGGAGAGACGCACAGGACAGATGACACAGGTGTGAGCACGTCCTCGCAGGCCTGGGCTGGAGTGGAAGCCTGCCTAAGATGCACTTTCCCACGTGCACAGTGAGAGCTGCCACACTGCTCTCATGTGTCTGAAGAGCTTAGCGCTGCTGAACGCACACTGATTTCGTGTTCACAATCAAGTCTTACCAAGTTATGACTGCTGGGTTGGCCCCTGCTAATTTTCTCTTAGCGTGGCGTATTTTCTGCTGAGGATACCAATTCTTTTCAGTTACATTTATTTCTTGAATCCATGATCCTCCTCTTTTCAGCATTTTCTGCTCAAAGCACTAAAGGGAAAAAACACAATTTTCTCTACTAATTATAACAGTATATACAATTTCATTTGAAACATTAAATCAAGCAATGATCCTAAAACAAAGATCTGTAACAGCTTTCTAGATAAATCCTGATGTGGACTATATCGCCGTGACCACATGATGCAGAGACAGCAGAAAAAGTCTCCATATAAAAGGATGAGCTCTGCTGGGTTTACTGCTTTGGGGACATATTCTGGGTAACCTTCCATTCAAACAGCACTATCCATTCCTACGCTTAAGGAAGAATTCACGTGAATGAGTTCTAAATCAAAGGCTTTTGTTGGGTGCTAGAGTTCAAGGACTAAGAGTACCTGATGTCCTTACAGAGGACCAGGGTTCAATTCCCAAAAACCACATGGTGGTTTACAACCTACTGTAATTCCAGTTCCAGGGGCTCTAACACCCTCTTCTGGCCTCTGCAGGCACTGCATGTATACGGCGCACTTATATATGCAAGCAAAGTATTAAAAAAAAAAACCTAAATATTTTTGCTAAAAGTTCTAGGCTGGGAGGAAGATGGCTGTAATCCCAGAAATCAGGAAGTTGAAACAAGACTCGCTAGAGTTCTAAAACAGCCTGGGCCACATAATGAGTTCTGGGCTAGCTCAGATATAGTTTATAATCACCTGCTATAATTACCACCACCACCACCACCACCACAAGTTGTGTTTTGAGAGAACTCAGAGTTACTGTTACCAATGGGTCTATACTGTCACCCCCCAGTTAGTATCAAACAACAAAATAATTAAGTTTTCTCCAAACAAGTGTTTGTTTTTGAGAAATGTAACCAAAACAACTTAAATATTTCAGTAAATGCAACTTGATGCATTTTCATCATAAAAACGAAACATGGGTGTGTCTATACAAAACCAAAATATACCTTCCAATCAAAAGAGGGCTCCTTCACAAAAACCTCCATGGTGTCAGTGAGCAGACCTGCGCGTGAGCGGAAAGCCCTCAGGGCATGCACCATGACAGCACACATAAGACCCGTTTCTTTCATTGGTAACATGAGATTGACAAACTGGCGGGTTAGACGAAAAGGCATCAACTCAGGAATTGGAAGAAACTAAACAGAGAAAAAAGTATATTTAAGTAAACACACTGTGTTGAATAGTTTTATGTCAACTTGACCCAAGCTAAAGTCATATGAGAGGAGGAAACCTCAATTAAGAAAATGCCATAATAAGATTGGGCTGTAGGCAAGCCTGAGGGCATTTTTAAAATTAATTTTTTAAAAAACAATCTTTTCTCATTTTACATACCAATCCCATCCCCCACTCCCTCCTCTCCTCCCACCCCTCCCCCTTCTCCATCCATACTCCTCATGAGGCAGGACCAAGGCCCTCTCCACTATATCTAGGCTGAGCAAGGTATCCCTCAAAAGAGAATGGGTTCTAAAAAGACAGTTCAAGCAGCTGGGATAAATCCTGGTCCCACTGTCAGTGGTTTGAGGGCATTTTCTTAGTCAGTGATGGATGGGAGAGGGCCCAGTGCATTGTGGATGGTGCCATCCCTAGGCTGTTGTTCCTGGATTCTATAAGAAAGCAGGCTGAGCAAGTCATGAGGAGCAAGCCAGTAAGAGCACTCCTCAATGGCCTCTGCATCAATTCCTGTCTCCATGTTCCTGTCCTGATTTCTTCCAATGATGGACAACAATATCTATGCCAAATAAACCCTTTCCTCCCCAACTTGTTTTTGGGTCACGGTGTTTCATCCCAGCAATAGCAACCCTACCTAGGACAGAAGCTGGCACCAGGATACTGCGGTACTGCTCTGACAGACCTGACCGTGTTGCTTTTGGAAGGATTGTGGACAGACTTTGGAACTATGGGCTGGAAAGCAACTGAGTGTTAAGAGCTCAGTGTGCTGTTCCGTAGAAGCCTGGAGTATGAGAACGTTGAGAGCAGTGCAGACGATAGAGGCCTAACGTGTGAAATCTCAGAGGGAAGTAAAGACTCTACCCAGCCAGCCGGGCTAAGAATCCGTGGTTCTGGTTAGCAGGGACTAAAGAGTCAGCTGTGATTAACAAGAGGCCAGGACTATTGAAGTTAAACCTGTGTTTTACTAGGACAGTTGGTGCTGGTCAGCTGGAGCAGAGAAGTTAGTGGTGATTAAGCAGAGCCCAGCCGTCGCCATGTCTGGGCCTATGGAGGACAGCTGCAGCTCTGCCCTGGGACTCTTGCTGGAGTGGGAAGACAACGACCTTGAGCCTGCCCAGCTGAGCACCATTAGGTGAGAGAGCACACAGTGGGGAAACGGAAGAGAGAGGCCGAAAGGTGCATGTGCTGGGGACAGCAAGGGCAGTGAGGAACTGGCTTGACGTGGGTGGCATGCTTGCAACCTGGGACCATGGTGATGTCCGAACCTGGGCTGCTCCAAGGGCTACGTCAGGGCCCAAGGTCCTGAGGAAGCTGTGGTGGTCTGTGTTGACGTTTGTGGCTCGTGTTACCACCGAGGGCCCTGTGGACGCCCGGAGGCTGGGCCACCACCTATGACCATGTCTGGGTGTGAGGGCTGTGCCACCCCCACAGGGGCTAGGCCTTGCAAACAGGCCTGTGTTTCCACACCAGATCTGTGGTGATGTCCAGAGCTGGACTGCTGCCGAGGGCTATGTCTGGAACCATGGCTCTGCAGCAGCCAGGCTCTGGTTGATATCTGTAGCTCCTGTTGCCACAGAGGGCCATGCAGAGGTCTGTAGTCTGGGCTGAAACCTGAGGCCATGTTGGTGTTTGAGAGCCATGTGGCCATCAGGGTCATACAGATTTGGGTGGCATGTGCTGCCACCTGGAGCCATGGTGACATCTGAACCTGAACTGTGGCTGAGGGCCACATCTGAGCCCATGGTCCTACCACAGTCAGAATCTTCAGTGATGTCCATGGCTATTGTTACTGTCAAAGGTGGAATGGATGCCTGGGGCAAGGCTGCCACCTAGGACCATGTAGGCACTTGACTGTCATGCTGTCCCTGGACCATGCCGATGTGGGTGACCGGTGGTGCCAGCTAGGATTAGGGTGATATTATTTGTTTCTTCAAAAAGTGTCAGGTTTTAGGACCATGCCACCACAGCCAACTTAACCCATCATTGCTCCGTTAATTAATTTCTGGAGATGTTACAAAGTCACATGATGTGATGGCCAATCTTGGCTGTCAACCTGACTACATCTGGAATCAATGAAAACTCAAGCTGTTGGGTGCATCTATAAGGGATGCTCTGAGGTGAGAAGACACCCGGTGGCAGCCTATACAAAGGGTATAGAAGGAGAAAATTTGCTTTCTGTCTGTTTGCCATAGGTCTCACAGCAAGGTCAACACCCTGTTGCTGAGGTATTCCCCTGCTGGTGTTAGAATCTACTTCTCTGGGGTTCCAACCTCGACTGAAGATTAGCAGCTCTCTAGGAATCTTCCAGGGCTCTAGCACCTGACCAGGACTGCTGAGACATCCAGTCTCCTGTATTGAACAACTACTTGCTTCTTGGCCTTTCTATCAGGAGACAGTCATTGTGGGACTGCTGAACCACAGACTAAAGTCACTCTAATGAAACCCATGTATGTATTCATTCCATCAGTTATGTGCCTTTAGAGAACCCTGACGAATACATATTCCACTTCTAGATCATCAGCGGGCATTAAGGACAACACACCTGAGTAGCTGATCCAAATGCATGTCCAAAGTCAATTCCAATCACGCTGCCCGTCTCCATGGCTACCATGAAATTGCTCAGATGTCTGTCTCCAATACCGAGGAGCCAGTGGCTGATACACAACAGTGCATGAGAGCTGGCAAAGTGGGTACGTAGTGCCAGGAAGGCCTCCGGGCTGGTGCTCATCTTTACAAAAGCCCGCCTAGGAGAGAGATAAATCACATATAGTTCCTGCCATGCCACTAGTGTTTGTGAAGTCACAAATATACTTACTTTAAGAGATCAGCAGGCACTTTATTTTCCCTTTTTCTAAAAGCCATGACTGTTTCTGTATGGTTAGCTCTTCTGTGATTTAAGACAAACATTTCATTAGAACCAAATTCTGGTGAACTTAAAACTATTTATACTAAAATATAGTATCATCTAGGCAGAGCAGGTAGATCTTTGTGAGGTTAAGACTCAAAAGTTTGCATTTTTTAGAAGAATGAACAAATGTAAATCAAAACCAAACTTACTTGTACATTAGTGCATAGGCTCCACCATCACTTTTCCCCGACATTTTCATTAGCCAGTCTTTATATTCACGAGCTGGTGCATAAGGATCACTAGCAAGAAGGGAAAAGGGAATTAGAATTAAGGAGGTATTCTGCATGGCAAAGAATACTGAAACTTTATTAAAAAACAGTGAAGAATAAATACAACTTTCAATGACTCCAGGATAAACTCAAACAACTTCCTTATGTGAAAACTCAGGCATAATCAAATCAGGTGCAAAATATTTCCCTCTTCATGCAGAGAAAAATGAGATGTTAAAATAAACACCAAAGTCTGTGACCCAGGCATGTCACCCTGAAAGGCAGCCTGGCAATAATAATATTGCTGCTGGTAGGCCTCATTTGACCATAAGCCACTTTTACAAATCATTCACAAAACATCTGCTTTTCCTTATTTTTTGACTAGTTCCAGATATTTCTTTACCATTTCCTGAATGCAGATATATATAAAACCCATCTTAGGTATGATAAAGTATTTTCTTAATGCCAGAAAATGCTCATCTTGAATTTGAGAAGCCTTTAGTAACACTGCACAGGTGAGAGTCAGCACTTGTACAGGCGGACACACTGTAGTGTGCATATACTTGGTCACTTTTAAGTTTGTGCTGTAGCTTTCTTAATGAGCTTTCAGAAGTCAAACAATTACAAGTTGAGGGGCAGGTTGATAGCATGAGTCAATGATTCCAATCCTGGCACTCAGGATCCAATGCCAGCCTGGACTACACAGTGAAATTTAAAAAGCTGTCATGTTCCTTAAACTCTAGTGTAGGCAGAGCGCTACGCATTTCCAGGCCATCCCATGTGACATAAGAACACACTACCTGCTATAAGCCACTTTCTCCTCTTTCGACATATTATTCAAAAGAAGGTCCTTCAAGGTCATAGTATTTTCAATCCATTCAATTAATCCTAATCTGAAAAATAAAATACAATGTTTCAAATAAGTGCAAACAAATCCCAACTGCTCCTTCTTCATCAGAAAAAATGTTCTGAAGAATAAAAGCAAAACAAATTTCTTCCTGTCCGGTCTACACTTCCTCACTCACTTTCATATGTGAGTCTAGTTGAGTTCTGTCCATGGGACACTTCCAGCACCTACAGACATACTTTAGGGCTCAGACAGGGTGGGATGTATGTATATACCCTTCCCCTATACATATAGTCTCACTCGGACCATACCTGGAGGTCATGGGCACCACACGGTAAGTCCTTAACTGCATGCTTCTCTGACTGCAGGCAGCATTCTGAGCGAGAATGGCATTCATGATCTCAAAGAGCTGCTCAATGCGCTGGTCCTGACGGAGGTCCTCGCCGCCTTTTACCAGGAAGGGGTACTCCTTTTCATCATGGCCTCGAATAACAATGCGCTTTGGTTTCCTCAAGGAGGCCATTACTTTTACCTTTAAACATTAAGAGATTTGTTGTTTTAAAAAAAATAATCTTGCTATGTTGTCTGGCTTAGTTTCTAATGCCTGGGCTCAAGTGGTCCTTCTACCTACTGAGTAGCTGGGGCTACAGTGTGCACTACTGCAGCGGGGGCAGGGGGAACCAAAAAAACCAAAAAACCTTAAAACAGTATTAGAGTAGCTCACCACACCCTAGTCAGGGCAGATGCATCCCTCAAAGAAAGCCCTCTCTGGGAACACTCAGGTGGCATGGGCTGAGGCTCCAGGGCCATCTGTCATCTTGAGGGCTGTGCTCATGTACATTCAATATTCTTGGCTACAGACACTGCCTAAAACCATGGATATCCTTCTCAACATGTGATGTCTACCATAATGGTTTTCTTTTATAAAAGATTAATTCTACACATAACCTACAATGGATATATACAGCTTATACTTCATTTACTATATTTTTCTCTATTTTTGACATTGTAATTTAATTACAACATTTCTCCTTCCAAACCCTCCCACCTCTCCTTCAAATTCATGGCTTCCATTTTCATCAATTGTTATTGCAGTCATATAAGTATTTGTATTTACATATATATTCTTAAACATAACCTATTAAGACCATATAGTGCTACTTGTATATATGTTTTCGGGGCTGACCATTTGGCACTTAACTTACAATACTCTTAAATACAACTGATACTGAAACACAGGAGACATTACCTTTAGGAATCTGATCAATATAATAATTTGGGAACAACAGGCTACTGTGAAGTTGACCAACACATCAAATGACACAGAGCCAATGATAACAAACACAACATACCCGCTCATCAAATCCAGAGATCCGCACATGATATTCAGGCAGTGGCTTGCCCTTGCCATCGTACTGGCCTAAAACAGACACAGAGCCTTGCTTAGATACCGTCTGGTATAAAACTCACATTTTAAGACATATATGTTGATTTAACAAAATATGTTGATGTAACATGATACTTATTTTTTCTTTAATTCAAAATTTTAATTTATAGAAATCAGCCATAGCAGGCATGGTAGTACACACCTTTAATCCCAGCACTCAGGAGGCAGAGGCAGGCGGATCTCTGTGAGTCCAGGTCAGCCTGGTCTACACAGTGAGACCCCGTGCTAAAACAAAACAGCAACAACAATAAAGAAAGAAAAATAAAAAATTACAGCCTTTTTTCCTGAAGCTGGTGAGTGTAACTACACAGTTGTCAACAGTGAAGAGACTGCTTCTTCCAAGCTTTCTCTTACTTTTGTTGAGAAGGGAAAACCAGCCACCAGATTAAAACGCTCCTTTTTTGTGGGGGAAATTCTAGGTTGGGAAACATGGAATAGAAGAATTTCTTCTGACAGTTTGCTGCATGTGACATTTCAGAGTCATAAATTGTTTTCCTGTTGCTGCTCTCTTTGAATGGGACCAGGCGTGGCCTCCCAGGAAGCAGCCTCTCTACACTTGAACTTATTCCTGAAGAAAAGTTACGGGCAAGCAAGTAGGAATCAATGATTTGGGGTTACTGTAAACACTAAACGGAAATCTGAACACATGTACTAAATCAGTATGGGTTTTCCTGATAGTGAATATGGTTGGGGAAGGACATGAAGAGATGCCTCAGCAGTTATGAGCAATTGCTCTTCTTCCAGAGAACCTGAGTTTGGTTCCCAGCACCCATGCCCGGTGGCCTATGCCCACTTATTAACTCCAGCTCCAGGGGCTACAACATTCTCTTCTGGTCTGTGGGTACTTGCACTCACATGAATTTACCCCCACAGATACAAAACCAAAAATAAATAAATAATAATAAAAAGAGATGATCCATTAGGTAAAAGTGCTTCTGGCACAAGCACAAATCTCCCGCTCTCATGCAGAAGCCAGGTACGATAGCTGCAGTTATCTGTGGTCCTAGCTAGAACTGGAAGGCAGAGACAGGAGAATGCACAGGTGCACACAGGCCAGCCAGCCTGGCATGCGAAGTAGAAAAAAACAAGGTTCTGTCCCTCAAGCAAGGTTGAGAGAATGAATATCTTGGGTTGTTTTCTGACCTCTATATGCATATATATGTATGCTACACACAATATATACACCCCTCCTGCATTCTCATTCTCTCTCTCTCTCTCTCTCTCTCTCTCTCTCTCTCTCTCTCTCTCTCTCTCTCACACACACACACACACACACACACACACACACACACACCCCAGGATCCCAGTGTCATTACTTGGAAAACAAAAGTTCTTGCTGCCACGTTATTCTCCTTAAGGAGTGTTCTTGTCACTATAGGATGTTAACTAACCAGGAATCTCCACTTCATTTCCCGGGGACTGCACTTTGAATGCACTCATCCAGGGGGAGTACTCTTTCAGGTTCCCAGGCGGCTTCAGGTTTGTTCTCATCCTTACAAGTAGTTCATCAGTGATATTACGGAAGTGACTGGGCTTCATTGTAGGCAGCTTAGAACCACCATTCCCAAAGCTTTTGTCAAATTCTTTTCCGAAGGCCTGAAAATTAAAAATTTACTATTATGGCCACTGCTTCCATTGTATATTACAAAAAGCTTTACGTTTATGACTATTCCAAGACTTTAAAACATTTTGAGTGTTTGACAAATTCCCCTCTGTCACACTTGTCTGAAATACAGCTTTTTATAAGCAGTGTTGTTTACACAATCCCTCTGACTCTGGGCACTGCATCTGTAGAGTGTCTCTGAGCACCCAAACTGGTTCCCCAAATACATGCTTCAGAATACTTATAACCTCATATAAGGCAGAAATACTTTCTTGACCCAATACCTAAGTCATCTTAGAATTAAAAGCACTGAACTACATGTAATTTTCAGATACCAGAATCTGAGCATGAAGGGAACATAGTAGTAGAACCCCAAAATTTTGCCTACTGACCCACTTGTCACCACTGAATGGAAACATATTCAATGGAAACATACTCAAGCACTCTATCTTGCAGAAGGCATTGATCTAAATCAAACTCA
Source organism: Myodes glareolus (assembly GCF_982192425.1). NCBI lineage: Eukaryota > Metazoa > Chordata > Mammalia > Rodentia > Cricetidae > Myodes > Myodes glareolus. The sequence goes on along the minus strand of NC_142027.1, from coordinate 94,932,240 downwards.
TTAACAACAGACAACAGTAAAGACCCAATCAAATGTGAATGCTGCTGCTACCAACAAGGCAACTGTATTTAGCCATACCTGTATGAACTTCCTTCTAAAGGGCCCCAAGCCCTTAGCCTGAAGGTCACCCAAGGCACTGTACATCCTTTTATACAGTTTTACAATATCATTTTTATTCACAGGATTCTTTTCAAGTTCATTTTTCATATCCTCAACCCAGTCCTGTGCCAAAAGAGAGAGAGGAAAGAATCAAGAAAAAAGTTAGACTATCCACAAATGCTGTTCACATTCATTTTTTATTGTCAAAGCTGTTTTCTTACCTTAAAGAGCATATCAGGATTGGAGAGCTGGTCTAGGGCATTAATAAAAACTTGAATCTCTCCTCCTTGATCAAGTTTACTTTTTATCCTATAAAAAAGTACCAGGTTTAGACCAAGTGTTGTGGCACACGTCTTTAATCCTAACACTCAGAGGCAGAGACAGGTGGATCTCTGTGAACTCAAGGCCACCTTGGTCTACACAGAGAGTTCCAGGACAGCCAGGGATACACACAGAGATCCTGTTTCAGAACACCACCACCACCACCAGGTTTAGGTAGTAACCAGGTCTATTTTTATATATTTAAAATATAGATTTAGAACATATACTTTTATACATACAAACTCATGTCCTACACACACACACACACAGAGCAACGAACAGTCCAAGGAAGTAGTGATTTGAGAATTATATATTAGATTGACAGTGGTTCTCAACCTGTGGGTCAAACTCTCTGGCAGTTGAAAGATACTTTCACAGGGGTTGCATATTAGATGTCTTGCATATCAGATATTTATTTTATGATTCATAATAGTAGGCAAATTACAATTATGAAGTAGCAATGGAAGTAATTTTATGGTTGGGGTCAGCACAAAACTATATTAAGGAACTATATTAAGGGGTTGCAGCATTAAGAAGGTTGGGAATAGAGCTATAGTAAGAATGGATACTGACGAATATAATTTGTTTTAAAGCATCTTGAAGTAGGACAGGTGCTTCTTCACAAATATTTTTCATGTGTTCACTTTTAAAAATAGTCCTACTGTTCTAGAGACTCTGTTCACAGATGGTGTAGCTGATGAGGCAAGGTGGTGCAAGTGTTGTGTGCACAGACTGTGACAACTGATATGTCGTTCATCTTACTCGGCAATAAAGAAATTCAGCTCATGTCAGAAACAGCTGTCTAATATAATTATTTTTAATTATCTTATTGACTGTATTCATACATAGTGATGATTTCATAAAGACAATTTATTCAAGTACACCATGGACTTTGACCATCTCTGCTTCCTAAGACCCTCGACTTTCGCTCCCACCTATGAGTATCTTCCTTTCCCCAGACAATTTTGCTTCTACTTTCATGTCAGATGGACATACATATGAAAGAGAGGCTATCTGCTTGAGTCTGGCTTATTTCTCTTAATATATGATGAGGTCTTACTCTATTCATTTTCATGCAAACAACACAATTTTGTTTTTCTTTGTGGCTGACTAAAACTCTATGTAGTATCTATCACACACTGTTTACTCACTTAGGCGGATCCCAACAACTAGCTGTTGTAATAGTGTCACAGTACATAAGGATATACAGGTCTTTGTAGTTATGTGGTTTCTTAACAGTATGTTCACAGGAATAGCAGAGATGGATAATGTAGTAGGTCTAGTAGGTCTATTTTTGTTGTTGTTGTTACTGTCTGGAGATAAGGTTTCATTATGTATCCCTGGCAAAAAGAACAATGCTGGAGGTATCCCTACAGAGCCATTGTAACAAAAACTGCATGATATTTACACAAAAACAAATGGGTAGAAAAACGGAATAGAAGAGAGGACCCATATATAAACCCACTTGGTACATGTAGTGACCAAATCTTTGACGAAGGTTTCAAAAACACACACTAGGAAAACAAAAACTAGAGCCTCTGAGCTACATAGTGAAACCTATGTCAGGACAGCAGCAAAACGAAGAGAAATAGAACTACCATATGATCTAGTTACATATTCCTGGGAATATACTTGTAACGATCCACATAATTACAGAGCTACCTGCATATCTTTGCTTATTATAGCTCACTTCATGAGCCCATTTATTAGTTAGATTGTGTGGGATTTTTGGTGTTTAGTTTTTTAGTAGTCTATTTCAGAAATTAATCTTCTGAGGGATATTCGATCACAGTGTGAACCCCAAGTCTGCATTTTTGTTAATTACATAAAATTAGCCTCGGGTCAGGAGGTTGAGTTAGCAATTAGATGACAGAAAGTAATCACAGAGCAGCAGAGGGCATCTGGAAGGGATAGAGAGATGCACCGGAAGTAGTAGGGAGGGACTTTGACTGGTGTGGCTTTTTTTTTGTTTGTTTGTTTAGACAGGCAGAAGGACATGCTTCTTGGAGAAAGGTTAGCCAGTTGCTACTCAATCTCTCTGAGATAGCAGGTTTTCAACCCAGCCTTTGACTCTTGAGTTCTGTTATAAATAAATTGATACAGATTTAGTTGAAGTTACCTTTAGCGGCAGTGACAGAGCCAGTGCCTACAGGAACAGAATTCCCGCAAGGCTGTGGTCTGAGCAGCAGGGCCGCTGCCAGAGAAGTAGGTGGGTAACTGCAGAGTCAACAATTGCTGGCTGAAATAGCAGTAGATTAAAGAGCACAGCCACTGTGTTGAAGCTAAAAACAACATTTCTGTTTCATTAATCCAACACTCAGGAGGCAGAAGCAGGTGGATCTCTGTAAATTCAAGGCCAGTCTAGTCTACAGAGCAAATTACATGACAGCCAGGGCTATACGAAGAAACCCTGTCTTGAAAAACCAAAAGAAGAAAAAAAAATCAATAATTTATGCTGTGACTGTTATTATTTACTACTATACTGATTTTGAACTTGGCTTGTTTTTATTTTTCTAAGATCTTATACTTTCTTCTTAGAATCTTTTGTTTTCCATAGGCTCTGGTGTGTTTGCATTTTATTTAATTCTAGGCATACAAAAACTTTTCTCCTGATTTCTTCAATAACTCAGTCATCATTCAGTAGTGCATTGTTTAGACTCTGTGAGTTGCATATTGTTTACAACTACAAACTACTAAACTAAAAATTAAATTTCTCTTAGATTTATAGCTTGATTCCATTGTCACCAGAGAGATTATTTAATTTATTCAATATTATAAAGACTCCGTGTCCTAAAATATGATCTATTTTGGAAAAAGTACCATAGGTTGTTGAGAAGAATGTGCATTCTGTAGCTATTGAGTAGAATATTCTGTTCATTTATGTTAGTTAATACTGACGTTTCTGTATTTTGGGAGAGTAGAAAAACCTACTCTGGGTACTGAATCACTCACTGTAATTCTTAAGTCAACGAATGCCTTTGATATCAGTAGAGTTTGTTGTTTGGAATTGGTTTTACTGATGTTTGATGATGTTCAATGCACAAAATAACTCTGATGGAGGATGTGCCCAGGAAACAATGCACTTACAAGGTATTCTTGTGTAGGTCACACCAAGGCTCATTATGTCGTTAGTCTCAACTTATACATAACCACAGCAGTGAAAAAGATGACACCTTAGGCTATCTATTGTGCCCCAATTTAGAAGAGGGATCTCTCTGTGTGTGCGTGTGCGCGCACGCGCACACACACACACACACAAACACACAGACACGATATATATATACGTGAGTATTCGAGAGTGTGCACTTGTGTGTGCACAAAGCAGGAGTGGGTCTCACTTTCTGCCTTATTTCCTTGAGACAGAGTCTCTCAATAAGCCCAAAGCTCATTGTTTTGCCTAGGCTGCCTGGTCAGTAAGAACTCAGGATCTGCCTGTCTTTGCAACCCAATGTTGAGGCTACAAGTACATACAGCCATGGGTGCTGGGGATGGAACTCAGGTTCTTGTGCTTGCAGAATAAGCTCTCTTACCATCTTAGCTATCTCCCCAGTTTCTCTGGATTCATATTATTATATTTTTATTTATTTGCAGTATATTGTTTATATACAGTCTCCTGTCACAACTTCTAGAGTACTTGTGACTAGAGGTATGCATTACCATGTCAATACTCCAATGTGTCTTAAAGGACAGCTCTAGAGCAGTCTTAGCTGGGGTTTCTACCACTGTGATAAACACCAAAAAGAGAAACAACTTAGAGATGGGAGGGTTTATCTCAGTAGCTCAGTGTATAGTTCTCAGGGAACAGTACATCCCTGGGGAGGGAAGTCAGGGTTTGACCTCAAGGCAGGAAGGGAATGCTGCTTACTGGCTTGCTCCTTAAGCCCGGTTTGCTCAGCCTGCTTCTTTCTTACTTTTTTTTTTTTCTTTCCTTTTTTGAGACGGAGTTTCACTGTAGCTTTGGGGCCTGTCCCTGGAACTAGCTCTTGTAGACCAGGCTGGCCTTGAACTCACAGAGATCCACCTGCCTCTGCCTCTGAGTGCTGGGATTAAAGGTGTGTGCCACCATTGCCCTGCTCAGCCTGCTTTCTTATACAACCCAGGACCAACTGCTCAGGAGCAACACCATCCACTTGAGCTGGGCCATCTCTTATCAATCATTAACCAAGAAAATGCCCCACCAGGCTACTCAAGTGGGGTCATTTTCTCAATTGAGGTTCTCTCTTCCCAGATGACCCTAGCTTGTGTCAAGGGCAAACCAATTAGGACAAGAACTGATGCAAAAAGCATCTCATTTAGTCTATATATTATTTAATATAATAGTATTATAATATAATAAATAGTCTATATTTAATCTATATATTATGCAAAAGATTATAAACTACGGGCATGCAGGCAAGCACCTAAGACAATATTTTCAAAAATAGAGAAATTCTGTAACAAGTATACGGAGAAAAGATAAACTCAAGAGAAGTCTAAGAATTTTGATGCTTCATGAAAAGTTCAAATGTATTTGCATGTTTTTGCTTTCACCACACAAAATTTTTATCCATCTTATCAGCCCAACACCAAAGCATTACCTTTCAACAAACGCCTTATTCTTCTGACCGGAAGAAGTCTGTTTAAAGGAGTAGCTTTCGCTGCTTATTATGAAAGGGTAGATGACGGCCTGGGGGTAGTTATCAGCAATCTCTTCCACTGTGTGCTGCACTGCAATGGCTTCCTCTTTATCCAGTAAGGCCATCATGTGGCTGATCCAACCAATGAACTGCCAGCAAGGAATGGATGAAATCTAAAATTCAGAAAACTACAGTTTGAAAATGAACCAAACACTTGACACTATTTAACCATAAAGGCTATAAAGGCAAAATAGGTTTAATATGAAATGTCTTATATGCAAGTCTCTCTCTTAGCTCTCTTTAGCTAAGGAAACTTTGGATTCTTTCAAGCAATTTTTGTACAGGTACATACATATTCTTTGTATTTAAAGAATACTTTAAAATTCTAAAATATTTTTATAAATAAAACACTCTAAAATATTTAAAGAATACTTGCTATAGTGGTTTGAATAAAAATGGCCCCTATAAGCTCATATATTTGAATGCTTGGTCCCCAGTCAGTAGAACTGTTGGGGAAGGATAAGGAGGTATGGCCTTGTTGGAGGAGGGGTGCTAGGGGTGAGCTTTGAGATTTCAAGACTCCCACCATTCGTAGTGGGCCCAGTCTCCATGATGGCTGTCTTAAGATGAGAGCTCACCTACTGCTACAGCGTCATGCCATTCCTGCCTGCTTGTAGCTAGGCTCCCGACTCTAATCCTCTGAAACTGGATGCCCTCCAAAACCACTGTCTTCTGTAAGTTGTCTTGTACATGATATCTTATCACAGGAATATAAAAGTAACAAAGACCAATTTACCTCATTCTTGTAGCAGCTATACATTCCATTTTACTTACTGTATTATCATGAATATTAGGCCCTCATGGGGTAAGAGCCCTGACAACATGGTAGGCCCTCAAGCGGATGAGTCGCCCTCATGGGGTAAAGTCATGACCCAGGGCTGGAGAGAAGGTTCAGAGGTTAAGAGCACTGTCCAGAGTTCAATTCTCAGCAACCACATGGTGGCTCACAACCATCTATAATGAGAGCTCTTCTGGTGTGCAGGCATACATGCAGGTAGAACACTATACATATAAAAAAAGAAAGAAAAAAAGAAAGGAAGGAAGGAAGAAAGGAAGGAACAGAGAGAGAGAGAGAGAGAGAGAGAGAGTCCTGACAACACGGCAACCCTCAGGGCTTACAGATAAACAGTAAGGTTTTGCTATACATAGCTGGGGAGATGGCTCAGTTGGTAAAATACAACTGGGTTCAGTTCCCAATACCTATGGGGAGATGAGGTGCAGTAGCATGGACCTGCAATCCCGTGCTGGGGAGGAAAAGACAGGACCTAGCCTAATTGGCAAGCTCTAGGTACAGGGAGAGACTCTGTCTCAAGAGATAAAGTGGAGAGAAGTTGAGGAAGACACAGAAATGGACCTTTAGCCTGGGCACTCATGCACACACACAAAAGACAAGATCTTGCTACATAAAGTAGTAGGTACCTGTTAGTCCTTTCTGAACTCTTATTTTCAAGTCAAAATTTGTGTCTATTTTCTAGTTATAAATCTGTAAAAATATGAAGGAACCTTTCAGATGGCCCTATTCTTTTATACATGGAGTCTGCTTATACAGATTGAACCCACAGGACAGGGGCATGGCCAGCATGTGGATCCCCAAGTGAGCCATGGAACAAAAGTACTGAGGCTGCAGACTGTTACATGTGCATACATAAACCTCTCAATTCCCACTTAGTCTTCTCCCTAGGCTAAGATACCAACAGATGTTACAGACTGTAGCTTCATCTGTGTGGGTTGAAAAATTCCATACAAAGTCCCAATCTGTTCAGAAATATTCCTCCTTGATTGATTTGGTCCTTGTTCAGATATAGTTCTTACTATACCCACAAAGGAAAGTAGGTAAATGTGAACACTCATACTTTTAATCCACTAAATACTCAGCATATAGCAGAACTCAGTGTTGGTTGGAAAAGCTGTAATATGGCACTGTGCAGATGTTCAGCGGGCAAGGCTTTGCTGTACTAGCACGAGAAAGGGCTGGGTCTGGATCCTCAGAGCCCATGTGAAGTCAGATATGTTGTAGCGCTCATCTGGAGTCCTCAGACGCAGGGGGAACAGGAGGATCACACCAAATTACAAACATGGCAGAAGGTGAGGAATGATACCCAGGGTTGTTCTCTGACCTCCACAAGCACGATGTAGCATGTGTATACACACAAAGGTTAAAAAAAAAAAAGGCCAGAACATGTGTGTGTATATTACACACACTGAGTCTGGATATAAATAAACGTGTGTCTTTAATTCCTGAAAGCTCTCTTCCACTCTCAAGAATACCAACCTCTTTTGTCATTATGTTTAAGGTCTCCTCTGGATACTGTTCTACAATCTGAAGTAATCTAGGAAACTTCAGCCTGGCTTCAGAAGAGTTTAACTTTAATGCTCGTAACAGTTTCTCCACCACAAGTGCTGGATATGCTTCCAATTCTACAGCACCAAAGACAGTAAAAAGGAAAGTGATGATTAGCATACAAACCATAAATGTGACAAATAATTAATAGTAATTAATTTCCCTTTTTTGGCTTTTTTTTTTTTAAAGTCTATCACTGTTCCCTCTCCAGTGCTTTTCTTTCAGTTAAGAAAAGTCACATGCTTGTCTAATCCTTCAGGAAGCAGTTTCTGTCCTGGACTGAGAGCACACGCTGGATTATGCTTTTGACTTTATTCCCAGAGCAAGAGGCAAACCACCTGAACCAATAACAAATGGCAAGTAAAATAAGTGACGTGAAGCAAATGAGTCGGGTGCAATGGCTCACATGTGCATTGCTAGCATTGGCAGGCAGAACAGAATGGCAAGTTCAAGGCTGGCCTGTGCTACACAGTAAGACATTGTCTCTAAAAGTTAAGGGATGGAGTCTTAGCTCAGTGGTGGAGTTCTTGCCCAGCATTATCAAGGCTGATTGAAATCCCAAAATTTCCAATAAATAAGCAGATTCTATTGAATACAGTTATGTTGCTTGGAGATACTATCATCTCTAAAGAAGAAACAAAGCAAAATATCTACTATTTGAAACACATGCACACACATGCACGCACACGTGCACACACACACACACACACACACACACACACAAGCGTGCACACTGTCAAAAGCACCTATACATTTTCAAGCTTACATAGAGAGTACTAACCTGTACTTCTCTTCTGTGATGCACTGGATGCACTCTCTTCTACCTTTCGGAGCTGTTGGTCACAGAAACCTACCAGTGTCATATACGCATGGGCCTGCTCAGTTGCAGCCTCATGGCCCCAGCAGGAAAGCTGGTTTTCCTCTTCAGCTGACTGCACGGCCTTGGAGAAGTGATGGAATGCTCTCTGGTACAGACCTGAGATTACCTGGAATTCAGAAAATGCATTATTAGATCAATAGCTTTGAAATGACACTGAGACGTTAGGTGTGGTGTGCACAGTCCCAACCGAAGCAAGAGAATCCCTGAGGCCCAAGAGTTTGATGTCACCTAGTCAATAGTGAGACCCCTTTCTAATAAAATAAACAAAATATACTTAAAGCTAGGGTTAACTGTGGGATGTGTTTCTGTATATGTGTGTGTTGTTTGTGCATGCACATATACCCCAGATGCAAGGCGTTAAATAATCCCAGCAAAATCTGGAGCATACAAGAACCAGAAAAACTACAGAGAACATGCCAGTCAGTCAATGGGCCATAAAGAGCTGGGTCAGTCTAAGGGACTGTGAACCCCACTGGGATTCAAAAATTTGATGAAAGCTGGGGCTGTATGTTCAGGTTCTGCAAAGATATCAGTGACACTGAAAAGGAAGAAGACAGGGCCACTTGACTACACTGAGACAAGACAGAAGATGGAGAAGAAGCTAACTACTAAAAACACAAAATTATCTGAAAGTCAAAAAGAAACAACCACCTCACCACTGCCCACAAACTAAGCAAAGCGGCACTAACTACAAAAGCAGAAAAAGCTATTTTACCCTAAAAGCTTGGAGAGAAACCATCTCAATGGAAATTAGTGATGAAATTTCATATACAAACTCATGGAAGAACTACTCCAACAAAAACTTGCTTTAAAGACTTGTATTACCAAATTGGACATGTAATCCCAGTATTCAAGAAGCAGAGGTAGATGGATTGCTCTAAGTTGCAAACCAACCTAGTCTACATAATCAGTTCTAGTACAGCCAGGCTTATACAGCAGGAGAAAAAAATAAAACAACAAAACAATAACAAAAGCTGGGCAGTGGTGGTGGCGCACGCCTTTAATCACAGCACTCGGGAGGCAGAGGCAGGCGGATCTCTGTGAGTTCGAGGACAGCTTGGTCTACAGAGTGAGTTCTAGGACTGGTTCAAAAGCTGAGAAACCCTGTCTCAAAAAACTAAAAAAGCCAAAAACCAAAAACCAAAAACTCAATACATCCCCTGTACTATTCAGGGGGCTGGGATGAAACTCAGTTGGTAGAGTGCTTGCTTAGTTTTCATGAAGTCATGGGTTCAGTACACAGTGCCATATCAACTAGGTGTGATTTCACACATCTATAGTCCTAGCACATGGGAAGTAGAGAAAATTCAAATCCATTCTTGGCTACAAAGCAAGTTTAAGGCATGCCGGGGATACATAGGACACTGGCTAAAGAACAAACAAAATCAACAAAAACAGAAGATATAATTCAAATACCAAATAATAGGATTATGCCAAATAACATGGATTATGTGAGAAACTTGAAATGACAGGGGTTAATCATTTCATGTCATTTCATCTTTTTATTTTAACTATGTTTTTAAGACCAGGTCTAGCTCTGTAGCTCAGGCTGCACATGGTGCTGTCTCCCCAGTGCTAGGCTTGCAACTGTGAGCCACTACACCTGGCTTTGAGTCCATAAAAGAACACTCTGTTACTGATGATCGACTTTGTCCTGAGGGTAGCACATGAAAGACATGCAGCAGAAGAAAGACTGCCCTCCTCCACTTTTCTTACCTTCTCTGTGCTTTCCGCATTAGATCCAGAAAGGGCCAAGACTGATTTGGCCTTGCTTTCCTCCAGGTCCAACAGGCAGGCAGGCTCCCTGTTGATAGCATCGGCCATGATCTTGAAAGTTGTCCCCAGGAGAATGTTCTGGTCACAAGAGACCTGACTACTTTTGTTTAAGTAGTTTGACATATTAGTCTCATCTTTTGGATTAAAAAAAGAAAGAAAGAAAAAGAAAAGAGAAAATGTGGTTTTTTATAAAAGAAGAAATTCATAGTCGGTAAGTTTTTTTTTTCTATTAAGATATTAATTTAAAAAGGCACAGAGCCTGGCTTCATTTTCTGATAAAATAAGTTTTTTTTCTTTTTTTAAACTTTCTTTTTATTTATTTTAGGTGTCTTTTATATCATGCATCTGGATCCATTCATTTCTCCATCCCTTTGCATCTGTCCTCTGCCCCTGCACCCCCATTCAAAATAAAACAAAATTTAAGCGAAAAAGGGGGAAAAAACGGGAGATTTAAAATCTCAACATGGAAGTTGCAGTGTGACACAGAGAGCCACACAGTAAACGCCTTTGTCCATATATCTTTACTTGCAAGTGTTCATTGCAGAGTCACTGGCCTGGTTGGAGGCCTCTGGTGTCTGCTACACTATCGATGTTGGGCCCTCATTGGGACTCCTCTCGGATACCCTGTTGTTTCCTGTCTTGTGGAGATCTGCGGCTTTGGGTTTGTGGATCAGGTCTCTCAAGTGCTCTAGCAGATCACAGATGGAGTGGAAATTGGAGCAGGCCAAGTTATAACCCGGGTCTGGGCCTGGGCAGCTGCAGGGTTGGTCTGCCTGCCAGTTCTCCCCTGTCCTCACCACCAGGGTGAGTTCTCCAGCATTGTCCTGGCTAATTCATCTCCTGCAGCAATGAGCGAGGGTGAGACCAGTTCTCCTGCCTTCAGGCCCTCACGGTTGGCTCTCTCACACCTACAGCATCAGAGCCACCTCTATTATGTTATCCACTGAAGGTACAGGGGCCACTGCAGCTGGTGAGGGGCAGGGACAGCCCTCTTGCTTTTATGACCCCAGGGCCAGTTCCTCCACCTGTCTCAGGCATTGATGGGTGGGTGGTGATGGTGGGGGCATCTCTCCTCTGCCCATACCCATGTGAAAAAAATTTCTTAGCCTTGCTAATATAAAATGTTTTTGTTAAAAGGAAACACTGAAATCCACAGAATTATGGTTTAAAAGTAGGAATAACCTTTTTATTCTAGTATTAGTCATATTTTATCAAATTCCTAGTTTTGTTTGTTGCAAAGAACAGAAGATAGCTCTTATTAATATGTTTATATACATTAATATCCCAGGACATATTTTTTAGACCTACAGTATGGGTGCAGTTTATGAAACAAAAGTATAGTGCTGGGCAAGGAACTCGGGGCTGCGCACCCAGTAGTGCGCCCACGGGGAAGTAAACCTAGAGCCTCAAACATGCCGACAACTATACTCATAGTTTTACTATCAGCACAGCGATTCAAGAAACCCTAGGATCATTGTTTACCTTTCCTCATTCCCCCCCCCTTTTTTTTTGAGGCAGTCTTCTTCCTATATAATAGTGGCTGGTCTTAAAATGGTGGCAATTACTCTGCCTTGGCCTCCTCTGTGCTGGAATTCCTGGTGTGTGCTACCACATGTGTGCTAGGAATGTTTTCTGGCCTTAGGATATGTGGAGAAAATAGTCAATTCTCTTGGTATTTTCACAGAGCCTGTGGCTGTGTGTTTCCCTGCGCAGAGTCCCACTGCATACCCTGAAGAGAAAGGCAGGAGCGTCAGATCCAACACATGCCCAAGGAAGGCATTTTTTTTTTTCTCAAAATTAAGGAAGCTAAGTATTGAAGAGAAAACATTTTAATTTCTGCTCTAAAGGTAAACATTCCTTTCTAAACTAAAATTCCATTTTAAAGGTAAACATAACTCTGAATGTTGTTCTGCATCAGTGCATGGATCTGCTCTCCTAAGGCCATGACATCACGTTGTGGCACTCTTTACCATGATCCAGAATATTCACAAGGCAGGTTTAAACCCTCAGACGAAGCAGCACAGAACAGCTTTGGAAGACGACATAACACAGCACCCAATAGCAGCCTAATTACCCAACAGCGTGACGGTTTTGAGCACGGTGAGAACTTGTTCCCGGGAGCTCTGGGTGCGGCTCCGGCCATGGCTCATCCGGCAGTAGCTATGTGCCCACTGCACTCGCCAAGGCTCTCTTGTTTTTGAATCTTTATGCAGCTCTTTCAGGAGTTTCATGGCAAGTGAGAAATTATTCTACATGAATAGAACAAAAAAAAAAGAAAGAAAAGGTTTTGGGATTCTCATTATTCAGCCAAAGGGGCTCAAGCTTTTGCTCTGGTAGCTCTGTGGGAGAGATATGGCCTATGTCTGAGAAAATTAGTCTTTTTAAATCTTTGCTGCCATCTCTTTCCCTTTCTGTTCCAGGAGATGTATCTATCAGGTGTGAAAAGGTAAATACTGTCTACATCTGACCAGTACAGAAAATTACTTTAAAAACTTTTCAGCTGGCCTGTTCCCCTTTCTACATAACACATATGCCCCAGAGCAGTCTCATTCACACCCACACACCCACACCCACACCCCCCCCACACACACTATTCTGTGTCTATGGGGGTGCATATGTGCACAGAGGTTTCAGGCCAACCTTACAGGTCATTTTCAGGTGTCGTTCACCTTGTTTTTTGTTCAGGGTCTCTTACTAGTCTGGAGCTTACAGAGTAGGCCAGGCTGGCCGGACAGTGAACCCCAGAGATTTGCTCATCTCTACCTCCCAGCACTGAGATTTAGTACGCATCTCTTTACATGGGCTCTGGACATTAAGCACTTTCTGAATAGTGTGCACACTTACATCTAAAGAATGCTTCAGCATTTCTTTTGAGCATACTTAAAAATATTTACAGTATTTACACCAAACATCTAAATTCCAACCGTTTTTACCAGCCTAAAGAGAAACTCTTAGTTCCATGGTAGTCATGCTCGGTCTCTCTAGCTGGGGCATCCAGGATACATTTTCTACCTAAGTCCTGTCCTAGATATTTCAAAACAATGGTATTAGAAAATAATGCATGATTTTGTAGGGCTCGTTTTATTCACTACATTTCCAGACTCATCCATGTTGTAGTGTGTCAGCACTTCATTCTTTATGGCCAATTAATGATCTGCAGTACAGATGCAGTATTCTCTTACATGGGCATCTACTGATGACTGTTTGCATTCTTCCTATCTTTCCAGATAACGTGAACGCCGTGAAAAACTGTTTACACATTTTTGTGCAGACTTTTATATCTCCCTTCTCTTGGGTATGTCTAGGAATGGAATTTGTAGAACATATGACAATTCTGAAATTGCTAAACTGCTCTTTTTTTTTTTGGTGTATATTCCCACCAACAATGTACATTTTTTTATATTTCCCACCCACGTCCCCAGCAATGATTCTTCTGTGACAGTCGCCACACTGGTGTGGAGTGGTGCCTCATTGCTCTGGTGACTAATGTGTTTATTGTCCATTTACATATCTTCTTCGAAGAAATGCCTCAACTATCTAAAGAATTATTTTAGTTTTCATCATGTGTCTTTCTATATGCAGGTGCATGTTGTCATGGAGCCTAGAAAAGAACACTGGGTACCCTGGAGCTGGAGTTACAGTACTGAGCTGCACGATGTGGGCATTAGGAATTGCTGGAAAAGAACCCCAGCACTGAAAATGCTGAGCCATCTCTCCAGTTCAATTCCTTTTTCATTTGTGCTTTTGAAGTAGTGTCTCATACAGTCCAGGCCGGCCTCAAATTCTTTATTTTCCTGGATTCATCTCACTAGTGCTGGGGTTACATGTGCCAGCATGTCTGGTTTGGAGAAATGTCTACCAAATCCTATGCCCATTTTAAAACTGGGGGAGACCATTACAGAAAACTACAACCAATCAAAATGTAGAGTTGTAAAGCCAATCCAATGGATACATCTACAATAAAATACCTGGACCTAAGGTTCAGGGATCATTGTGAAAGAGGGGGCAGATAAAAGAGCCAGAAAAACAGAGTTTGCTGTGAGATCATATCTCCTAGGAATGTGGGTGCTACATCTATAAAGTACTCAACATGAATGCCTAAACATGATCTGAACAAGAACAACAGATATAGTAAGATGGACTGGGAAGGCCCAGGATGCCTCAACCCTATTCAAAGAACTACAGGCAACTAAGAAATGCTGAGGGCATGAAAAACAGTCTACTCCAAGGAAGAACATACCAGTAACACCAAATGGTCAACCCTGACAACATATATATACTTATGCATTTAGGAATAGACACACACAGACACATGCATCCATGTAGGTATGTAACAACAATTAAAGAAAAAAAACCATGAATTTGAAAAAGAACAAAATGGGGTATATGGGAGAGTTTGGAGGAAGGAAAGAAAAGAGGAAAATATTGTAATTATATTATAATCCCAAAAAGGAATAATTAAAAACCAAACCAAATCAACCTTCCCCCCAAAAGGAACTGGGTTTTTTGGTTTTTCTTTTTCTTTTTTTTTTCAGCCCAGTACCAGGAAGAAGAAATCCCCTTTTGACTGGTAGACCAGGGTAGTCCAAGTGACTGACAAACTAGAGACTATTGATAATGGTCCTTGGTCACCCCTCAGAGGTTGAAGGCAAGCCTCTTGCTGAAGACACTCAGGTGGTTTGAGCTGGATCTGACCTGAGAGTCTCCGTCCTGCAGTCTAGCTTCCACAGTAGCATGAAATACTATGCAAACTACTGAGGGAGGGAAACAACAGTCCTGTCCAGCTGATACCTAAGAGCCACAGTGATCAGCATGACAAGGTATCTGTAAAGGTGCAGTAAGCGGTATCTCGTGGTGGTGATAGTCAACAACTGTTTAATAGGACTTAAGGCCCACTCAGTAGGAAGGAAAACATGCCTAGTCCTGGAAACCTCAACAACTTCCCATGGCTAATGAGGTCACATATTTCAGAAAAGAATCTTCTGCCACTTGGCTGGACTAGCATAATTACTTACCACATTCAAAATCTTACCTTTATACACACAAATCTGTATAGCTAACCCTCCTCAAAGAAGCTTCACTTTACAGAAAATGGAGACCATCACAGAAAACCACAATTGGACATAATTCAAAGGAAGGTGGGGAGCCCAGCACCAGTGGATATAAATACCACAAATACTACATGGTTCAGGGCATTTCCGAAAGAAGGGACATACAGATTCTAGAGCCAGACTACCAAGAAGTCTGCTGTGAAACAGTCTCTTCTAGAAATCACTGCATAAACATGACTGGAACAATGGAGTATCAACAGACTTACTAACATGGAAAGAGGCTAATTTCATGAGGTTCTCCCCTAGACAAAGAACTATAGGTAACTAATGTTTTGGGAGAAGAGTACCCAGGAGGGGCTGGAGGGATAGAAGGGAAGAGAGGAAATTACATATTTCTATTTCAACCCTGTTCAGTTATAAACTACTCTACCTCTTTCATTCACATAGGGTTTCAGGTAATCCCTACTGGTTTGGAAGTCACTACGTAGCTGAAGGTAACACTGAACTTTTGATCCTGCCTCCATCAGAGAATGGGGATCACACCATGCAAACTTTATGCAGTTCTGGGAATTTATATATGTCAGAACCTAGGATTTCAAGGATGACACCATTCCAGGCTACTGTGGAACTCTTTGATACGACTACACACGCTATTTGAATTCCATCCTCAATTTATTTTGAGGTAGAGCTTTCTGTATTGATCTGCTGGACCCTCCTTCCTCAGCCTCCACTGATGGGATTACAGGTGTCAGCCACAATCCCTATCAAAGAAACATTCTTCATATATGGAGATACGTTCTGTTCCCTTATGAGATATAGTCTGCAAACATCCTGTTGTGTCACGTGTATTATCTCTCTACTTTGTTAAGCATGTATTTTGAGGAACAAAGTTTTAAATTTCACTTCGACAATGCAATATTTATCTCTTTATTTAGTTGAATATCTTTTGCCTTTAACACACCTTTCCACTGTATTTAGCATTTATGATTTCCAAACACTTCTGGGTAAAAGTTCCAGCCTCCGTGTATAACCGTGTGGTCACGCTTTACCCTGAACCTGTCAAGAGGTTCCAGTCTCTGTGCAAACCCATGTGGTCATGCTTTACCCTAAACTCTAGCCTCTCTGTTCAGAGCAGACTCTGTAATTCGAACATCCCTTCTGCAAGCATCCCTTACTTGTGTGCTCCTTGCCCTGGGAGGCCACTCTTCTTCACTTGCCTGTTTTGTTAGAATGGAGCTAGGGGACAGTGGTTGTCTTTCCCTTCACAATTCTAGGGACAGTTACCCTAACTTATTCCAGAGACCCTTGTCATCAGGTTCTTAAATTCAAGCCATCCTGTTCCACCACTTGCTCACTTTCCCCACTACATCTCTGCATGCTTGCTTGTGCTCTTTCCATGTCAAACAGACATTCTCACAATGCACTCAGCTCATCAGCCTTTATGCTATACTGGCTGGGAAACCAGTCCCGGGCTAACTTATGCATGTACCTGCTCTCTTCCTGCACTGGGGTTCAGAGCCATGGGATTCTTTGGAGACAACTCATCAGGTTGAATGGAACCGTGGTTTCCATCAGGACTCTAAGCCCTCTCCAGTGTTCTCTCACGGCTCTCTGACTTTCCTTAGCTCCTTCTGGAGTGCCCCTGCCCACTCTCAGTAGATGCATGCATGCTCTTAAGCTGCACTGTGAACTTCACAAGGGAGCTCACTTCAGCAATCCCTCTCCTGACCTTTCAGTACCGCATTCCTCATTATGCTCTTGTAGGCTGCTCCTCACAAACTACTCTCTGCATTCTCATCCACTTGTCTTCAGGACAAGACTCAGATGTACCTTCCTATAAGATACCCAGGCAATAGTGTCCTGCCCAAGGACCTGTTTTTCCTGTCTTCCCTCCACCCTGCTAAGTAAGGCCTGGCTACCAGCATCCCAGACAGCACAGCACAACAGACTGCTAATCCCGTGCCCTTCTCCAAGGTTTGTCCTCATTACAACCGCATGCTATTGTGAAACAGGTATCTGATACCTGGTTTGGGGGCTTCTTATGGGGTATGTACTACTCACAGATTAGTAGAACCAAAAATCCAACCTTTTTCCATGCAGGAGATCAAGAGTACGGTTATTCCTGGACCATATATGTTATCTTTCTGTCCTGTTTCCTGGCACTAGGACATCATTCCTCAAAGGACAAGAGACCATCTTTCCCCTTACAAGTGAGGCACAGGACCTCACCTTTTGCACAGTACAACTCTTAGCCCATCTAAATTCTCAAATTCAAGTAAATCCTGTTGTGACTGCTGCCTGTAGTTCCAAAGTGAACATAATTTCTAGAAAGTTTTCTCTGTTCCCACAAGAATGAAATGCCCCTCCATGGTACTTTGGTTCTTTTCGTTTGTTTGTTTGTCCGAGACAGAGTTCCTCTGTGCAGCCCTCTGCAGACCAGGATGGACTCACACTTAAGAGCTCTGCCTGCTTCTGCGTTGGCGTGCTGGGATTAGGGTGCTTGCCACCATCATCCAGCATGTCCTTCAGTTCTTCTTACTAAGACCATAATCGTTCATCTGCTGGCGCCACAAAACACTTTCCAGCACACAGTGAAGGGCTTGGCAACGAAAAGAATCAAAACTCAAATTGTACATTCTCTGCTTCTAAAGAGCTTCCAGGATAATAGGTAAATAAAACAATGAAGGTTTCCTGTGATCTTTAGATCTGAATTATTTTTTTCTCTATCCCTAATGTTACTGGCATTGTTGGCTAGCATTTCCATGCAAATATACTGTCTATAAATGCTAAAGAAAAGCTGGTGTCACACAGAGTTCCAGGAAACTTTGTATTCCTCACAAGATCTCTCAGTCATGCACACATTCTCTGCTTCCTCTTTCCTGCCAAGTTGAGCAGCAGTAGGAAGAGTCTACTACGGTCCCTTCAGGACGAGGCCTCTGGCCTTCCCCATAGCACATGCAGCATAGTCTCAAGTTTGGATGTGCCTCCCTGCACATCCCAGTCATGTGAAGCCCTCCCTGGAAGACTATGATGAAGCCTCTTTTTTGTTGTTGTTGTTGTTGTTTTTTTTTTTGGAAAGGTGTTTGGTTTTCGTACCCTGAAGATGATGGTCAAAGAGAAACTGTTTTCAGTCCAAGAAGATTTGTTGTGGAAGGAGTACAGTGTCATGTCTTTAGCCATTTCCAACTACCAGGACAAGCCTGAGACTGCCAGGATTACTATGTGCATGCAACACAAAAGCAATGTGCAGGAGAGAGCTGGCGGAGAGAAGCAGACCACTGCAGAAAGTCCTGAGATATGCCTACAGGAGAGAGCTGGCGGAGAGAAGCAGACCACTGCAGAAAGTCCTGAGATATGCCTACAGGAGAGAGCTGGCGGAGAGAAGCAGACCACTGCAGAAAGTCCTGAGATATGCCTACAGCCAGTCTTTCAGATGGTTTCTTAATGACTGAAACTGATAAATTTCTTTTATCCTCTGAAGTTGCTCCTAAGAAACCCCAAAGCAAAGATTATATAAATGAGTATTTAAACTGAGAAAATAAAATGGCTGATTATTTCTACTAGACTAAGGGCTATAAAAAAGGTTTATAATAGCAGTCAAGAAATGGTCATCAAAATAACAAGCTTAATATATTAAAATATAATTCATAAAATATAATTGAAATATATAATTTTCAAGCAAGACAGACTTAAGATCTTATTATTAAATGCAAAACATCTGGGAACTGAATCTAAAAAAACTATAAGCCTCAAGAACTCATTTTTCTAAATGATATAAATCTGGCACTAATTAATTGCTTTTTAAGTAATAGAAAATAAATATCTTCAAATAATAAACAGTTTGTGATAAACTCTTGAGCTTTGTGAATAGTGTTTCTTCAAACTTTGTTCTCCAAGTGTTGCAATGGAGCCCAGGGCCTTGCTAGGTAAGAGTTCTACACTGAGCTAGATCCTATTTTCCAAAAGCACTTCCTTATAAAGGGAATAAGGAGATCAAGTGATTATTCTGAAGGTTCACAGTTTAGAGGAAGCTCCCCAGGAGTCAGCAAGGGCACAGCAGGGAACGCACCTGCTTCCACGCACTGTCCACCATCTTCATCCTCATGGTGAACCTGCAGCTCCGCAGCATGGAGCGAGCATCTTCCTGCGGCTCACCGACTTCCCTTCTGTCAATGGAATCTTCATCCTCATCCACGCTCATGCTGAGATCACCTGAAGAAGCAGGCAGTCTCTCCTCTATTTTACTGAGAAAGAAGCAGCTGCATAACACAAGAAAAAGTGAGCCTCAACGTCAGAAAGTCATGAGAGCCACCTTGATGCCTGAGAAGCGACGGCACAGCATCACACCTCAGAACTCGACAGGTATTAAGGTTTCATTTGTAATAGAGTATAAATATACACTGAAGGGATTAGATTTCTCCCCATTTAATAAATACACTCTTGGAAGAGTCCCGAACATATTTTAATAGACTTCTAGATTTTATTCAGTGCCTCCATTTCCATAACATAAAGCATTTAAATTGTTTGGTCACAAGATTGAAAATTTTAAAAACAGATCTGTCCCTACCTGGGAAAAAAAAACACTGAAAATTTAAAAAATAGACCTGTCCCAAGTTTGACTTCCTTACACATGCAGCCAGTAACTTTTTATTATTCTCCATCTTCAGGGATTCTTTTTAACACTCAACTAGAAATAATCATTTTTAGAATTGGGAAATTTTTAAATTTGGTTTTAGGACAGGGACTTAATTTGTAGCCCTGGCTAGTCTTGAACTTAATATGTAGACTAGGCTGGAATCAAACTTACTTCTGCCTCCTGAATGTTGGGATTATAGGTGTAAGCTACCATATATATAAATTGCAATTTATATACAATTTCATTCAAATACATACAAATTAAAAATTATACACATATATTACATTTATAATTTACATATATGACTTTGTTCAATTGATCTATTTTATATTACTATCAGTAGCACTGGCAAAGAGCTGTAATATACAATGTTTAGCTCTAATCAATCAAATAACTTCCAGTTTTTTTCATATAGGTCTAATTTTCTTTCCTTCTCTTCTCTTTCTCTGATTTGCCTATCCTCTTCCTCCTTTGTTTTTGAGGGAGTTAGGGCCTTGCTATATTATTCAGACTGGTTGTAAACTCAGAAATCTTTCTAGTTCATCATGTTAAATAAAAGACTACAAGTATGGACCTGTGCACCTGCTTTTTCTCATTTTCTTAGAAATATTATGGTCAGACAAACTAGCATCCTTCCTTTTCTGGAAACCCCCAAGACACCACAGTCATTCCAGCCATGGATTGCTTTTATTCTTACCTCACTACTCAGTGTTCCTGGTCCCGAGCAGGCTCATCCTGCCCCTCGTCCCAAAAGCCACTACTGTTTTTAATCTTTCATTGCTTTAAATCAGACTGCAGACAAGCAGCGAGCGTTACAAAATGGGCACTTGGTCACAGACGGGACAGGGATACACGTGCACGTGAGATGGGCTCTCCTGATGGGGACTAATTCACTTCAAGAAGAGAAGGGGACAGAAGTGGAGAGGAGAGGGAGTTGTATCATACCGGGGAGGACAGGGCCTGAAAGAGAGTTGCCTTTCCCAGCAGTAACAGTTTTGTCTCGGGGATGGCACTATGAGTCCCTTGCAGTCTACTTCTGTGTTCCCGAGAAACTGTGCAAAAAAAAAAAAAAATTCCCAAGGATGGTGTGGTGGTTTGAATAGGGATGGCCCCCATAGACTGATGTGTTTGAATGCTTGGCCCACAGGGAGTGGCACTATTATGAGGTGTGGCCTTGCTGGAGGAGTGTGTCACTGTGGGTGCGAGCTTTGAGGTCTTAAAAGCTCAAGTCAGTTCACTGCCTGAGGATCAAGTTGTAAAACTCTCAGATCCTTCTCCAGCACCATGCCTGCCTACATGCTGCCATGTTTCTCAACCATGATAATAATAAAAAGTAAAATGAAAAAAAAATAGATAAAAAAGAGAATACTGAGGGTGAAGTCCTTAAGTACTACTTGCTATAGATAGTTCACAAGTAATTGACGACGTCTGATTTCATGGCCCTTTTCCTGAGTATAGGGTAAGCATCACCCTCGAGACAAGACAGGTTTAGGTCTGGACAGGATGAAAGCATGAACTCAGAACTGGGGAACAAGACACAACCACATATGGGAAGTAGGAAGCAAAAGACCAACTGGTAAAAACCCAAGTTTTAAAACCAGATCAATGAAGAATCACTACACAGCAGTTCTCTCTCTGCTGTAAGAGGGGAGCAGATGCAGGGTTGTCCACATCACAGCCAGTGGACCACAAAGATATCTTAGGAAACTTGAGTCTGAAAGAAACACTGCACACATGAAGTTTTGTTAGAATGGTTTACATAGATGATCAGGATGAGAAAGGTATGCTAAACACCACATTTTTATAAGCCTTGGTTTCAAAGAACCTCCATGCTGGCAATTCTGGAAAAGAATCCCCTTTTGGCTCAATAAGACTATATCCTACCGATTTGTGATGATGTCATCCCAGATGTGCATCGGGTCTGTCACAGCATCTGGGTATCTGCTTGTCCAGGTTTTCAAAAGTTTTCTAAGGGGACCCAGGGATGATAAATCACCTAAAAATAAAATCAGAGGTTGATCATATCCACAGTTGAATGACAAGAACTTACAAAGTACAATCAGAATTAGTAAAAAGAAACCTAACTCAAATTTCTTATTTTTTAATTATTAAAAATAAAAACAAATTTTAAAAAATCAGCAAATTAAAAAAACAAACAACAAAGCCAAAAAAAAAAACGCAACACTTTGTCTTTCATTCACAAAAGGAATTAATTACATGTCATTATACCAAATGTAATATATTCTGATATGTAAACTCTACCACTTCAGGTTATTAAAAAATGGAAAAATAAATATATACAAATCTTTTTACATTATTGAAACCTAAAAAGCCCTGGAAACTAAATGCTTTCATAGTGTTATAGTGTATTTTCTTCAGGCCAAATGTGATCTGAACTGGAACAATGTGACTCACTGTTATTAACAGTGTGGATATGGACAGCACACACTGGGCATCCATCCTTATATCCAATTAGGATACACGTCTCAGCCCTAGGATCATGCAGGCACATGTCTACTATCTAAAGCAATCTAGTTTGAGAAGAATTCTCACAATTTGGAAATCTCACACTGTAATGTTTATAGTCTTTCTATGGCTGGGAAGCAGTAGTTAAAAATACCTTTACCAGCCGGGTGGTGGTGGTGCATGCCTTTAAGGCCAGCACTTGGGAGGCAGAGACAGGCAGATCTCTGAGTTCGAGGCCAGCCTGGTCTACAAGAACTAGTTCCAGGACAGGCACCAAAGCTACAGAGAAACTGTCTTAAAAAACGAAAAAGAAAAAAGAAATACCTTTAGATCAGACAGCCTGGGTTCACATATTTAACTTAACCTGCACCACCTCATACAACTTAGTTAAGTTCTAGGACACCATAAAATGAGAAGAAAAACAGCACATCTTATATAGATTTTAGAAAATTTGAAAATGGGGAACAGAACAAAACACAGTTCTCAAAAGATAAAACATGAATGGCTGAAAACAAAGAAATGTTCCACATCCTTAGTCATGAGGGAAATACAAGTCCAAACTCCTTTGAGATTTCATTTTACACCTGTCAGAATGACAAAGACCAATAAATCAAAGGATAGCGCATGCCGGCAAGCATGTGGAGTAAGTGGAACACTCCTCCATTGCTGGCGGGAGTACAAACTTGTGCAGTCACTATGGAGATCAGCGGTAATTCTTCAGGATGATGGGAACTGATCTGCCCGAGAGCCAGCTATAACCAAGCACAGCCTACACCAAGCACAGCTAGTGGACCACAAGGATATCTCAGGGGGAATGTAAGTCTGAAAGAGACACTGCACATATGAAGCTTTGTTAGAATAGTTTATGTCGGTGACCAGGATGAGAAAGTTATGCTAAACACCACATTTTTATTAGCCTTGGTTTCAAAGAACCTTCACGCTGGCAATTCTGGAAAAGAATCCCACTTTGGCTCAATAAGACTATATCCTACCGACTTGTGATGATGTGCACTGGGTCTGTCACAGCATTTGTTGTGATACATGGGATTCTACCTTCTACTACTGAGACATTGTCTCAACCATGTTCATTGCAGCTCTATTCAAAATAGCCATAAATTGGAAACAGTGCAAATGTCTCAATGGGTGAACATATAAAGAAAATGTGGTACACTTACACAATGGAATGTTACTCAGTAGGCCAAAAAATGAAATCATAAAATGCACAGTAATTGGTTGGAGCTAGGGAAAAAAAATCATTCTGAGTAAAGCAACCCAGACACGAAAGACAAATATGCTATGTATTTACTTATAATTAGATGCTAGCTGTTAAGTCTTTGATAAGCAGGCTACAACCTATATAAAACTACAGAGGTCAGGTACAGAGTAAGGGACGAGGGGGAGGAAAGAATCTCTCTAAGAAGGGGAAACAGAATATATAGTTATGGGTAGATAGGGGCTGGGGGGGCAGACTGGAATGGAACATCAAACAGGGAGAGAGAGGGAAGAGGAAGGTAAAGGAGGGAATACGAGAACAGAAAACTAACACTAAAGGCTATTTGAAGGGCTACATGGAAACCTAATTCTGTAAAAGCTTCTTAAAATAGTATGAAAGAATCTAAATGGAGTCATCAAATAACAGGGGAGACAATGGCCCAACTGTACATTCTTTTGCCACAAAGTGAAACCTCCAGTGCAAGGAATGGGTTACATCTAATCGAGTCGTTGGCCAAAAAGTCCCATGAAAATCCCTAAATGTGAGGTTATTGCCAAGGTCATTGGTTGCTTTCCACAAACTGATGGGAAGGCGCTGTTGGTGATAACACTTACGTATCTCATTAAATGCAGAGAAGGCGAGCTGGTACCTACAGATTTCACTCCCACTGACTAGTGCTCATGGCACTGGAAGGAACTCTGGATGCTACTGGAGAAGAAAGGTCACCGCCAATCCAACTACAAACTTTGTGACTTACAAAGGTGACCTGTTTGTGAGATAAGCTAGTGCAATTCTGGCACACACATCATGGGAATAACCAACCACTCTCTCTGATTGGATTTAAGGACCACTCCATGAGATAGAATCCTTGTCTGATACTGCTTGGTGACCATAAACTTGAGACTAGATAGGCCATGGGCCTAGAAGAAAACTAAATACTACTATTTTGCTAAAGGAACATAGCATAAAATGATTCCTAATGAAATTCTGCTATAGCCATAGGTCACTCAGTCATCATCAGATAAGCCTTCTCTTTCAATAGATAGGAACATGACTCAACAGAGGCCCACAACTGGACAAATCATATATTTAAAAAAAGACGATGGGTGGTTGTGAGCCACCATGTGGTTATTGGGAATTGAATTCAGGATCTCTGGGAGAACAGCCAGTGCTCTTAACTGCTGAGTCATTGAGACCCTACTTTTCATACTGGGTCACCTTGCCTATCCTTAATACATGGTGAGGCAATAGCACAGACACTGAGAGACCTCCTGAAAAGCTTCTGTAAAGCAAAGGACACAGAAAACAAGACAAAATGACAGCCTACAGAATGGAAAAGATCTTCACCAATCCCACATCAGACAGAGGGCTGGTCTCCAAAATATACAAAGAACTCAAGAAATTGGTCATCAAAAGAACAAATAATCCAATAAAAAATAGGATATAAACCTAAACAGAGCACTCTCAACAAAGGAATCTAAAATGGCTGAAAGACACTTAAGGAAATGCTCAACATCCTTAGTCATCAGAGAAATGCAAATCAAAACAACTCTGAGATTCCATCTTACATTTGTAAGAACAGTAAAGATCAAAAACACTGATGATAACTTATGCTGGAGAGGATGTGGGGTAAAGAGAACACTCCTGCATTGCTGGTGGAAGTACAAGCTGGTACAGCTCCTTTCGAAAGCAGTATGGCAATTTCTCAGAAAATTAGGAAACAACCTTCCTCAAGACCCAGCAATACTACTTTTGGGTATATACCCAAAGAATGCTCAATCATACCACAAGGACATGTGCTCAGCTATGATCATAGCAGCATTGATTGTCATAGCCAGAACCTGGAAACAACCTAAATGCCCCTTGACCGAAGAATGGATAAGGAAAATGTGGTACATTTACATCATGGAGTACTATACAACAGAAAAAAATAATGACATCTTGAAATTTGCAGGCAAACAGATGAAGCTAGAAAACATTATTTTGAGTGAAGTAACCCAGACTCAGAAAGACAAATATCACATGTACTCATTCTTAAGTGGCTTTTAGATATAAAGCAAAGAAAACCAGCCTACCAATCACAATCCCAGAGAAGCTAGACAACAATGCGGACCCTAAGAGAGACTTACATGGATCTAATCATGGAAGTAGAAAAAAAAACAAGATCTCCTGAGTAAACTGGGAGCATGGAGACCTTGGGAAAGGGTAGAAGGGGAGGGGAGAGGAAAGGAGGGGGAGCATAGAAAAACACATAGCTTAATAAAATCAATAAAAAAAATACACGTGGAGGTGCTCAGTCTTACTACAACTTGATGTGCCATTTTCTGTATAAACTCATGGGCAATCTGCCCTTCCTTGAACAGAAATGGAGGAGTGAATTGGGAGGTGGAAACAGAGTGGGATTGGGGAGAGGGACTGGGAGGAGAAGAGGGAGGAGAAACTATGGCAGGGATGTAAAAAAATAAATTAACTAATAAAGATTAATATAACTCATTAGAGGTAGAAAGTACTTAATTATATTATTAAGATGGCTTAAAAATACAATACTTCTCTAAATTTAAAACAGGGAACAATAAAAACATCTGATAAATCATTTTTAACTATTCAGAAGAAAATTGAAACAGATTTAGAATGAAGACATTTCCCTTACAAAGATGTATACTCTCTTGGGGTCTTGTACGGTTTTTCGGAGGAACAAGAGTAAAATCTGCTGTTGGTGGTGCAGGGACCTACATGATCTCTACTGTTGTCCAAAGCCTGCCACCTCCTCCCCACTGTCTCCTCAGACTCGCCACGCCACTCCTATTCTGGACAGTGAGGCCTGTCATGGCAGTGGTCCTCTGGGGAGGGCTCTCGGGCCCTTCTCTCCACACTGCCCTAGGGTCCCCCTTCAGGAGCCTCCAGGTCCAACCCTGGAATCATTTCTGAGGACTTCAAGCTGTCAGTATTCTGTTCGGCTTTGTAGTTCCAGTTCCTGGAACAAGAGTGCTGGACCATTTTAAACATTTAATCTAGTGACAGGTGCATTTTTAGGACACATCCAAGGCAGTTTTCATCCCATACATTAAATTTAGCTTCATTAAGCAAAAATTCAGGTGTTAAAGTCCCTCCACAATTAGAAAGGAAAAAATAATGACAAGCTTAAAACTTACCATGTTTACTTATAAAGTTGAGGAACTCCTCAATTTCTGCTAAAGTCTGCACAGACTGTAACTTGGCAAGTTTACTTGTGTGTAAGAAGACATCAATACTAGAATAATTCTAGAAAAGGAGAAGCCTTGTTATAAAGGGAATATATGACTTAAAACTTTTAATGGTTTAAAAAAACATGATATAGCAACTACCCTATAAATATAAGAATCATGTAGTGTCTTACAATGCTTAACAATTATGCTTTGAAAACAATTATTAAATGGATTAAACTAAAAAATTATTTAGGATTTCAGTTACATTTTGTTTCAGCTATATCAATAAGATGAGCATAATCTGGCTATCAGATTCCTTGTTCTATCTATCATCTACCTAGTATAAATCTATTCCAGGTCCATTTACATGGTAGACAAATACTCTTCTGCAAGCTACATTCCTAGTTTGTACCAAATTTTAAAAATCTTATAATACAAAATTATAAAAACCACACGAGCCCACTCCTTTTTATTTATCTTGCGTGTGTGAGGGTAGAAGCATGCCATGGTCCGTGCGCGGAGGTCAGAGCACAAGCTTGGGAGCCAGTCCTCGCCCTCCTCCCTTGGCTGGTGTCACACAAGGTTAGCTGGACTGCCCTAGTCGGCTTTTTTTGTTGTTGCAATAAAATACCATGCCCAAAAGAAACTTGATGAGGAAAGGATTTATGTGGTTTACAGGTTACAGTCCATCACCATGGGAAGTCCAGGAACTCAGAGCAGGTGCTGGGAGGTAGGAACTGAAGCAGAGACCATAGAAGAAGGGATGCTGCTTGCTGGCTTGCTTCCCATAGTAGTAGTATGCTCAGCTTGTCTTCTTACACAATCCAGGGCCAGCTGCCTAGGGTGGGAGCACCTGCCTAGGGTGGGAGCACCTACCTAGGGTGGGAGCACTGGCCTCAAGACATGCCCATAGACCAATCTGACAGAGGCAGTCCCCCAACTGATACTCCCTCTCAGCAGCATGTGCAGTAAGAGCTCCGAGGAATTCTCCTCCATCTCCCATTTCATTAGAGAAGGGCTGAGGTGACAGACACGTGCTACCATATCTAGCTTTACACGGCTCCTGGAATCTGGCCTGGGTCCTCATGCTAACAAGTACTTTCTCCACTAAGCCATCTCTCCAGTCCTGACACCAAGTCTTTCTAGTCAGCTCACTAATTTACTTTAAAATGATAAAAACAAAAATGAAAAAGATAAATGACTATGTTTCTAGGCTTAACATTGTTGGTAGAGTGTTAGTGGTTACTAAAGAAACAAACCAAATAACAACCATGAAAACATAAAAAAAGGGCAGAAAATGAATATAGGGCACATTAACTGATTTCCTAATTAAATTCTGCAGTGTTAAATCTTACATTACTTTTAGTTAGTCCTTTCAAAGTAATTGGAATATATCTTCAAACAAGTATTAACCTCCCTGGTATGACCACCCAGAAGAATGTTTCATGTTCTCTTTTAATACCACTGAGATGGCAATCTGCATTGTGTCCACACAGAGAGATTAGATCAGTGTATGCATTTATTTATAAATTAACTAAATTTCTAAACAACAATCCCAGAGAAACTTCTACAATGCACAGTGTAAAAAAGATTAAACTAAAGAAATAACAAAAAGTAGAACACTAACAACAGTGAAGAAAAGAATGATTGAGACAAAGGAGAAGTAAGGAGCACTATTAGAAGAACTCAAAGGAAGAACAGGTACCATATGTGAGAGCACACAGAGGGTAGAACAGGTACCATATGTGAGAGCACACAGAAGGTAGAACAGGTACCATATGTGAGAGCACACAGAGGTTTTCGTTGGTCTTTTGTGTGTGTATGTGTGCACATGAGATTACTGACACTTAAAACTATTATAAAATTAGTATACATCATAGAGATCCATCTGTATTACCTGCATGAAAATCTGAATGCCATTTTTAATGTAGTATGTGGCTCTGTCGATATCATCTTGCAGGATGTAAAGGAGACTCAGCTCCTGACTATACTGGAGCTCCAGGATCGTCTTCTGCAGCTCCTTGTGCATGGCTTCATCCACAAACGTCAGCAGAGACTGGTTGCCTTCTCCATGAAGCAGGAGCTTCAGTTTGCTTCGGATCACATATGGGAGATATGTCTCCTGTGGAACAACAACAACAATCCACTACCAACTTAGAATGCCAACCTGAGTGAAAGCAATTATTTTCTACCTGAAATATTCTTTGAAATAATTTTATAGTTTAAGACTGAGAACCAAAATAATGATATCTGATGCTGTAGCCTAAAACTACAATCTTAAAACAAGTTCATCTAACATGGACTGTCTTCTAATCACAAAATACGTGATCCTTTCGACAGAAGAAAGGGATCCACCTGACGCTGGGGGACACTGTGGATGCTGCATACAAGCTGGGGAGAGACAGTATGAGAAGGAAGCAGCATGGGTACAGGAGGGCCTGTAACTGCCTCACTGGATAACAAGATGCAGACTGTCTTCTCAGTAGCATAAAAGACAGCAGGAAATATTCTTCCAGTGGTCAAACCACGGAGATAAATGTCTACTATCAAACACCTCCTATTTATTTTGAAATGGCTAGCTAAAAAGTGATACGGAATTTAACACCACAGAGTTTAAATATCAAAGACTTCAAAACTACTATCTTAATCTTAGAAAATTTTAAAGTAGTTATATTAACTGGGAAATCCATTACTATCTAAAACATTTACTACAGTTACTGAAAAATAATTCTACTCACCTGGTAAAATGGTTCACTCCATATTTTACTTAGGTCTAGAGGATTTTCACTGCCAATACTGGTTGTAGAACAATATTCAAGTGGTTTCCATTCAGACAGGTTGTTGTAACAGTCAAGGGATGCCAGTTCCCAAAACTCCTTCTCAGCCTCAGTGGGTTCACCATCCACCCACTCCTGTTTATTTAAAGCCTGGGAGAAAAAAAAAAGAGGGTTATTTTTTTGGAGTTGAAAAAACATAGATACAAATACATTTTAAAAAGGGTATTATAACATACATACTAAAGACAATCATATTCATGATTGTCAATCATATTCATGATTGTCAATCATATTCATGGCAACATGACAGAAATGAGATATTTAAAATAACAATGAATAGAAGAAAAAAAAACAAAATGAAAGAAACTTATAGTAAGAAATGAGGCCAGGCATGGTAGTACATACCTGTAATCCTAGCACTCAGGAGGTAGAAGCAGGCAGATCTCTGTGAGTTCCAGGATAGCTAGGGCTACAAAGTAAGAACTTGTCTCAAACCCCAAAACAAACAAAAAAGAAACTAATGAGAAGAAATTCATCCCACTGAGAACCTCACCAGGAAAGCCAATGAAGTGATGCATAATTTGCTTCAAGTCAAGACTGTGTATTATCTATCACTTAACATATTCTTAGAGTTAAAATAAAAAGTTGAGGACATTTGCAGACTGTTGTATGCTCAAAGCTAAGAACACTCACTCAATAGTTTTATAGGTTGCAGATCCTAAAGTTTGACCCCTACTATCTTGGCCAACTTGAAATAAAATAAAACATACAAAACCAAATTATATCAAAATCACAAAGTCTATTTCACTTCATCAATTTTCTAAGTGAAAGACAATACCCCATAGAGATGGTAAACATAACAGCAGTCATAGAAGTACTGTACAGTGTTCTGTACTTCGTAGTTTATGAAATGCTTTGCCTTGTCAATGTTGCTTTAAAAAGAGCAAGACACAGTAACAATCATGTCACAATTGGTTATTATAAAAACCGCATTTAGTTATTCATCTTACACATTAAAGTTAACAGTTAATTTTAGATGTACAGAGCCAAGGTGTTTAAGGAACTGATATATTTGCCAGAGATTGGTTTTACCTCATTATACAGCTTAGCAGCTTCAGAATAATCACTTCTGGCTTCTGCTAATAGTGCATTCCGAGTGTCCTGCTTTGTTCCTAACTCACTGCCAAAAATGCCACGGAGGACATCATACTCCCCAATTGAACGATAGAGTCTTCAAAAAAAAAAAAAAAAAGAGAGAGAGAGAAGAAAGAGAATAAATAAATAGCAAGCAAGCCAAGAAAGTCCAGATCAGTGAATATCACATTTAAAAAGTATTCACACAATCTTCATTCATGTTGAATGAAGACTCCAAATATTTACAAAAGTTGAGATACAAACACATTTTTTTTTTTTCAAGACAGGGTTGCTTGTGTAAAAGCCCTGGCTATTCTGGAATTAACTCTATACACCAGGCTGGCCTTTGAACTCAGATATTGAACTCTGCCTCTCCAGAGTGCAGGGATTAAAAGTGTGTACCACTTTTCCCAGCTACAAGCAGTATTTTTATTTTTATGGAAATATAAAATTAGACAGTTTTGAAGTTCCCTTTAAGTTTTACTTCTTTAATTAATCCAAAAGCCCAAATTATTCTAATATGTATTTGAAAAAAAAAGAACCTGTCTAAAGAACAAACTTTAAAATATGAAAAGTTCATAGTGTATAAAGCCTCATTAAATAAGGTGGTGCCATTTGGAGTTACTGTCTAGCCCTAAGGAAAAGCCAGAAGCGAGGAATAACTCTCACCCTATTGATGGTTTAGTTTATGCTCTAAGGCACTGTATTTTAGGAACAAAACTTTTCTGGGTAGCTTTAATATTTGTTAGAACATTTACTCATCTGTTCCTCTTAGTAAAAATCTGACTTGCACAGCAGAGTGTTGCCTATAATCCCAATACCAGAAAGGTTAAGGCAGAAGGATCATGAGTTCTAGGTAATCCTGACCTACACAGCTAACTTTGTTAAAACAATAGCTTAACTTCGTTAAGCAAGATTCTATCACTATGAAATTCTCAAGTTAGTATTTATAAAGTTCATTCCCTTCCTCTTTCAAGTATCTTTTCAAATCCCAACCTATTTTTTTCCCTGACTGTCAACAGCAGACTAGTCACCTGAATGGTGTAGGAGTTCCTTCTGTTTGTGTGCTGCTTTCATTGGTTAATGAATAAAGAAACTGCCTTGGCCTAGTTGATAGGATGGAACTTAGGTAGGCAGAGAAAACAGAACTGAATTCTGGGAGGAAGAAGGGCAGAGTCAGAGAAGCCATGGATCTTCCGCCAGAGATGGATGCTGGTTAGAATCTCCAGTAAGCCACTGCCATGTGGAGATACATAGATTAATGGAGATGGGTTAAACTAATATGTAAGAGTTAGCCAATAAGAAGTTAGAGCTAATGGCCAAGCAGTATTTTAATTAATACAGTTTCTGTGTGGTTATTTCGGGTGTAAGCTAGCCAGGCAGCCGGGACAAACAAGCATGCCCGTTCCTTACACCTGAGACCACTACTTCTTCACTGGTTCTCCCGCGTTCTGGTTTACTTCCTGGACACCGAATCTCTCTTAGCAAACTTTGCTTGGGAAAGTTGGTGGACGGAATCTTAGCTGATCAGGGAGCTGAGGCAGGAGGGTTACAAGTCTAAGCTAGCTTAGGGGCTACATGGTGAGTTTAAGGCCAGTCTGAACAACTTAGCAAGACCTTAAGTCTCCGTAAGTGCAGGAGGTGGGGGAGGGAAGAGCTGGAATTGCGCAGGCTTTAATTCAGTGGGACAGTGCTTGCCCAGCTTTTCTTCTCAAGGACCAAGAGAAGAGAGGAGGACATGTGAGCAGCAAGTCGTGCAGAACCCCTACGAATCACGAACCCACTAAACCCAAACTCAGATTAAACTGACATGGTTCTGTTACTGCCCAGATGCTAGAGGTCAAAGGTCAGAGGGAGAGGTTGACACATAGGTGATAACAATAGCAGTTCATAGTCAAAGTTGAGGACAGAAAGAGATATTATCCACAAGCAAAGAAAGAAATCCCCATCTTCACCCTACCCTGGTTCCTAAATGCTTACTAGAACTTGATCAAAATGATAACCATAGTACAACAAGAAAAGGTTAAACTATTAAATAAAAGTTAGAAACAAATATGTCAAGTTTAAGCCTGTAAAAGTTGTATTCATCCTTCCATCCTTCTTTCCTTTATTTCCCACCCTCTCTCCCTATTCCTCCCCCTCTCTCCCCTGAATGAAAGCCAGAAACTCAAGCATACCAGGTAAATGTTCTGCAATGGACCTAAAGTCTTAGCCAGTTCATCCTCTGCCATGCAGCTTCAAGACATGGTATAGCCTTGACTGGCCTTGAACTCACAGAGATCATCCTGCCTCAGTCTCCCAAGTGCTGGTTTTATATCTGTGCTTCATAATGCCCATTTCTCTCTCTCCTGTCCCCGTGTGTGTGTGTGTGTGTGTGTGTAAGCATGTATATATGTTCTTATTCCATGAAAACATTGATACAAGATGTCATCTATTGTGGAAACACATATCTGAAGCAGTGGGAAAAAATAGCTACTACAAGGAAGCATTCTTCAGATTGTCCTAGCCCTGTATCTTTCCCTTCTTAGCACTCTCCTTGTTCTCCTACTTGATGTTCCAGCTAATTACGTTAAAAGTATACACATTTTCTAGGGGACTCTTCATTTTTTGCAGTGTCAGGGATTGAACCTAGGGACTTGCAAATGTCAACCTGGCTGATTTAAAATTTGTTTGTGTGTGTGTGCGTGTGTGTGTGTGTGTGTGTGTGTGTGTGTGTGCATGCCTGGGGAGATAACATGCATTTGGAGGTCAGAGCACAACTCTCAGGAGCTAGTTTTGTGTAAAGTGGGATCTGGGGATTGAACTGTAGCTGTCAGGTTCGTGTGGTAAGTGCCTTCACCCTGAGCCATCTTGAAGGCCCTCTGAACTCTGACTTAACATCCTTTTCAAGATTAGGCTAGGCTACCATATGCTAAAACCAAGAAAAAGGATGAATCAGACATCACACAAAATGGTATATATAGCAGAATTTGTATTTCCAAATAAAGTAACTGTATCAAATAGTTTCTGCAACTTTGAGTACTGGTGAAAATAATGAGTCACCTTAGCAAAGCTATAAAAACATCAGGAACCATTAGGAACTCTAAATACCTAACTACAGATACCTAACATGAAGATAACTGTGGTAGATAATAATGAATCTAGACAATTGAGTAACATTAAAATAACACAGTTAAAACACAGTTAATCAATATTTCTTTATGCAAAATATTTCTTTTCATGGCAGCCATTTTTGACACACAGACTAAAACTCAGACTGAATTTTTTTTAAAAGATTTTATGTATTTATTATGTATACAGTATTCTGCCTGCATATCTGCCTGCAGGCCAGAAGGGGGCATGAGATCCCATTACAGATGGTTATGAGCTACCATGTGGTTGCTGGGAACTGAACTCAAGACCTCTGGAAGAGCAGCCAGTGTTCTTAACCTCTGAGCCACCTCTCCAGCCCCTGAAATGTTTTTACTAGCTCAATAAAAGAGGAATAAAAAAAGGTTGTGTGTGTGTGTGTGTGTTGGCCAGAATAATGTTGGCTACCCTGGGACTGGATTTACGGGTGGTTATGAATTGTCCAACATGGGTACTAGAAACCTGAGTTCAAGTATTCTCTGAGAGCAAGTTCTTCTAACCACTGAGCCATTGTTTCAGCCTCCTTACCAGCTCATTTTTTCTTAGTGTGCTACTTTAGTTGATTTATTGTTCTCCCAAGAATGGTCCATCCCAAGCTTACTTAGCAAGTTCCATCCACCGCAGAACATCAGGAGGTAAGCAAGTCTTGCCCCGGACTCGTTTGGTAGGTGGCTGTTCTGGTGCCAGGTGAAGTAGTGCCTCTTCCAGAAGACGGATACCTCCAGGCTGTTGCAGACTGGCCAGGCACCCAACTCGAACAGCAGCCGGGTCAAGACTCAGCAAGTCTAGGTGTTGGCAACTGATTTCCTATAAAACCACATAAAGCTGTTTAGTCTGTAAAATTTGAATGACATCATCATAAGTGACTGTTTCATTTTATTAAACACAAGAGAAATGACTTTGCCCTAACCAGTAGTAGTAGACAGTGATATCAGGAAAAGTGTCTCTGCGCAATTCTATTAGCAAAATTTTTATCAACACTCAATTTCTGCAAAGGGAAAAAACAAAACTTTTATTCTTACATTTCCAATCCAAGCATTCCAAAAAACACCAATTTATAGGAATATTTATGCACTTAGCTTTAGTTGTTAAGAAAACCAGCTGAAAATAGATTTTATATTTATTTATCAAAAAGTGGGTATACTGACCTGCCTATTAGTCTTTGCAAACATCTTTCTATCAAGAGGCTAACTTATTTAATGACATTTGAAAAGATGATTTCATGAATTATGACAGTGACCTATAAACAAAGCTATGAGAAATACCCTCCACTCACTATCCAGAAGATGTTTACTATAATAGCATTCCAAACAGACTGGGGTACACATTCCACTCTCTACACACATCTGGACTTGTATAGCACCCTAAGAACTTGGTCCCAAGCTCCCCTTGAAGTTGTAACACATATACATGTGGCTGCCGAGATGAAGACTAGAAGATTTCCAAAGCAATCAAATAAAAATGTCTGTCATCTTTAGAAAGGGCTAATAGTACAAGAAAGAAAACCCAAATAAAATTATATTTCAGTCAATAAACTTTTATGCCTTAAGCACAGAAAATATTCACATGCTGGTGGTAACCAGCAGCTATTTAAATAGACTTAGGACTCATGCAATAGCAGGGAAACCATGCTTGGTATTGGAAACCTATATATTAAAAAAAAAACTACTACTGCCACTTTGCTAGACCACATAATTCCTTACTATATTCTAAATCTTACTCTTATAGTCATAGATAAGTGTAGCTACCACCCCTCATCAAGGGAGCTTCACTTTAGAGAAAATAGAGACCATCACAGAGACATACTAACATGGAAGGGGATAATTTCATCATCTCTACCCCTGGACAAAGAACTACAGGTAAGGAATGACTGATGGGAGAGGAAGAGTTAGCCTCGCCCAGGGATGAGCTCTCTTATTGGTTATTCCATATAAAGTGGTCATCCTTGAAACCTTATACACACAAACAATAAAACCAACTCAGCAGAGTACTGATAAATTTATGTATACAAATACATACACTATACATATATTTGACAATAGTAGTCAAAAAGGGGCTATCAATTTGAGAATGGGGATGGTGGTGGGACAGGCTGCAGGAAGGAAAGGGGGGAAAAGACAATTTTATTTTAATTAAAAATGTACCAAAAATAGTAAAAATGGAAAATGCTAAAATTTAAAAAGATTTTTACTTTACTGTATGTGTATATGTCTGTCTGAATGTATGTCATGTGACTTTGAATACGCACAAAGGCCTGAAGTAGGTGTTGGATCCCCTAGAGCTGTATTTACAGGCAGTTGTGAGCCACCTGACTTAGATGCTGGGAACCGAATTCAGGTCCCCTGGAAAAGCAGGAAGCACTTTTAACTGCTGACTCTGCTCTCTATTTCCTAAAGTCATTTTAAAAATTAAAAATTCCTATTTATTGGTATAAGAGGTTCTTCTGTCTATGTGTTGCTTTCATTGGTTGAATAAAGAAACTGCCTTGGCCTTTTGATAGGGCAGCACTTAGGTAGGCAGAGTAGACAGAACTGAATGCTGGGAAGAAGGGCAGAGAGAGAGCTGCCATAGAGCTGCCAGGTTAGACATGCTGAATCTTTCCCAGTAAGCCACGACCTCATGGTGACATACAGATTATTAGAAATGGGTTGAATCAAGATGTGAGAGTTAGTCAATAAGAGGCTAGAACTAATGTGCCAGGCAGTGTTTAAATGAATACAGTTTCTGTGTGATTATTTCGGATATAAGCTAGTGGGGCAGCTGGGATGACAAGCAGCCCGTTCATTCCTGTTACAATTTATTGTGCATGTATGTGTGTACAAGAATGGGCAAATGTATAACATGTACATGTATGTGGAGGTTAGAGGACAACTTGTGGGAGTCAGTTCTCCTCTCTATCATGTGGGTCCTGGGGATAAAACTCATGTGATGAGGTTTGGTGGCAGATGTCTTTTCTTGCTGAGTTTTCGTGTTCATTTTCATTTGTTCAATATGAGAATCTGGTAAGTGTACTAAAGTAACAACTGAAACTGTACTTATACTGAGTTCTCTGCTGCTAATGAGTCTCCTTGGAAGACTTCTCTAACCCATTACTAGATATCTGTAATGACAGCATACCTGACCCAATCAAAAGCCATTTATGTAATCTTCTTGAATACCATTCTGTATGATTTTAATAGTTCCGTATCACTTAAGAATACAGTTTAATATTTGTCTTATGTTTGTTGGCGACACTTGTGAAGAATGGAAGTTTGGGGTGGCATATGTCTCTTCAAGGCTGTGACAACATCACTTAGAACAAAGCCAGACATGTGCTCAATCAACACCTCAAGGCAGGAAAAATTTGCTGAAATACTACCAAACGAAAACAACTAAACAAAATAGAGGGTTTAGGGTCTCAAAAAACGGCTTGGTTGTTAAATTCTGTGCCATGCAAACATGAAGATTTGAGTTCAGATGCCTAGGACGCTGAGTACACCTAGAATTCCAGTACTGGAGGCAGAGAGGAGGATCACAGGAGTTTGCTTGCCAGCTGACTTAGCATAATCAGAGTTTCAGGATTAGCAAAAAACACTAATCCACAAAATAAGGTAGGTGAGGCTAGAAAGAAAGCACTGGCTGTCCTTCCAGAGGACTCAGGTTCAATACCCAGCAACCACATGCTGGCTCACAACAGTCTAGAACTCCAGTTCCAGGGGATCTGATATTGTCTTATAACCTCTGCAGGTACCAGGCACATGTTGTGTACAGGTACACATGGAGGCAAACATTCTCACACAGACACACACACACACACACACACACACACACACACACACACAGAGAGAGAGAGAGAGAGAGAGAGAGAGAGAGATTTAATCAAAATACTAAAGAGACTGGCGTATTAAAAGACACAAGTTTCGTTTCAGATTATTGTTATATACAAGAGTATGTTTGGGGAGCAAAAAGAACGAAAGACATATTATATGTGCACACTTAGAAGAGATACCCTAAATAGCACATTCACTGCTAAACACCTTGTTTCTCGAGTTTCAGCTTAGGAAACAAAGTGAAGGCATTAGGCATGTGGTGTCAGACAGGAGCAGCATATGTCCAAAAAGAAATGTGTGCAAACTTTTACCTGGATGCAAGAGATAAAGGGTGGGAAGAATAAGAAAGTGGAATTAAGAAAACGGTTGAAGTCTTGAAGCAAATTTTGAGTGATGATGTTTTTTTCAGATGTTGTCTTAAATTTATTCATTTCTTTTAAAATCCCAGAAAACAAGCTGCTGAAGAGTTGTTTTGCAATTATTGGGTCTTTCTGTTAAAAATAAAAAATAAACATAAATCAGACCTGAAGTAGTATTTTAGAGCTTTACTTTAATTACCAACTGTTAAAAACGTATCCATTACATGTCTACATCCAGGTCACAGGATTTTAACAGGCTATTATACAAGGGGAAGGGCACCTAGAATTTAGTCAATTACTTCTGGCTTGATGTGGATTATGATAAGCAAACAATCACAGTTCAAGCTAGGATCTCAATGCTTCATGTTGTGTGGAGACTAGGCTGTCAAGTGTGTGGAGTCATGCTTGCGAAGACCTTGAAAGAATGACTTTGACAGGGCTCCGTGGCACTGTCCTGATGTGTGTATGCATGCAACATCTGTGCAGTGAACATTTCATGAACACTTCCTAGCTCTCTATACTTGTTTAATGAAGACACACATACATATAAGAATAAAAATGAACAAGTACTCTATTTTACAAAAGCAATGTCAAAGCCACACAAATATGATTTGTCCTTTAATCAAAAATTCTTGTTTAAACAGTTATAATGTTACTATATAAAATTTTAGAAAATGATAAGAATTATTGCTAGATCCTAGTATTTTATGAGCCTGTGTGCTGGTATCTGCTGTTTTACAACCTGCTGCTTTCATTCAGCACATAGTAGTCAGCAGGTTTGTTAACTGACCACTGATTCCTGAGAGCCATGTACAAATTCCTTCATTTTTGAATTTGGAGAATTCAAAACACTCACTCTGTTAGACCAGTTGCAGTGACTGACATAAAAATCCTCATAGTTGGGGACAGCGCTCTACACCATTAATCCCAAAAGGAGACAGAGGTAGGTGTATCAATGTGAGTTCAAGGCCAGTCTGGCTAACACAGTGAGTTCCAGGACAGCCAGGGCTATGAAGGGAAACAATGTCTCCAAATATTTAATTAATTAATTTAAAAATGCAAAAAATAAAACCCAACCCAAAAAACAATGACCCCAGCAGCAGGCAGTGCTGCCTGCTGGTTCTGTGACAGATACTATGGCTCCCAATTATTTTTTAAAAAAGACAGAAGCCTAGCCTGGCTCACACAATACTGTACCATGACACTTAAAGAAGTTGCTGGCATATAGCAGGTATTCCATAAACAAACATTTGTTTAATGTACCGGAACTAGAAATATCAATCAGTGCATCCCTCCTCAGACAACAGAAGGAAAAAACACAGTCTTGCCTCTTTGAAAAAAAAAAAATATGTGCCCCAGTTCTGTTTTACATGCACAAAAAGGGATGAGCTGATTTGATGCAATCTTAGGCCTGTGGCCTGCCAATAGCACTGCACATCATGATGCCTCTGGACAGGTTGGAGAGCACTACAGAACTGAGAGATGGGAGATTAGAGGAAGACGGGTGTCTTGTTCTTGCCCCACACTTAGAGGCACCTGTAACTTCTGCCATATATTCTAAGCATTACTAAACTCCAGTCTTT
This sequence comes from Myodes glareolus, assembly GCF_982192425.1. Lineage (NCBI taxonomy): Eukaryota > Metazoa > Chordata > Mammalia > Rodentia > Cricetidae > Myodes > Myodes glareolus. The sequence continues at coordinate 94,892,805 of NC_142027.1, read as the reverse complement.
TTTATTTTAATCTTTTTATTTTATTTATTTATTGATTGATTGATTTTCAAGACAGAGTTTCTCTGTGTAACAGTCCTAGGTATCCTGAAACTAGCTCTGCAGACCAGGCTGGCCTTCAACTCACAGAGATTCACCTGCCTCGAGTGCTAGGATTAAAGGCGTACACCACCACAGCCCAGCGAAGGGCTCCAGCTTTTTAACACTGTACACCTATGTTGAGTGCTCAGTCTTTTGCTACAGTCACATAAGCTGTCTCCAGGGGTGGAAGCTTGATGAAGGGCACATGTACAAAATGGTTTTAAAAAAGAAGTTCCTTTCAACCCAGATTATTTAGATCAAACAAAAAGCATACAAGACTCTGATCTAAATGGCTTATTTATCACTTCAAAATTTACACTTCTTCCCATTATTCCAATATGATACTGGATAAGAAACATAAATGTCAATCTGATTTTAAAGAGGAAGGCCTTGTGGCTGAGAGCTCAGTGCCTAACACGGCACCCAGTGTTAGTGCAAGCTTCTAGTTAACTTCTACATTAGGGTCTTCTCAAAAAAATTTCACAAAACTGGGAAATGGGAATTAGGATAGTCTTTAAGTCTACCATTTAAGGGAAACACCCCCCTTTTAAACCATTTTTTCTAGAAAGAGTAGAGACCCCTGGAACCACAAATGGAGCTTCTAACATGAATATAAAACACAGTATGTGGGCAGACCTGGGCCACAGCCTGCAAGGGGGTGATCAGACTGCTGTGCTGGATCTGGATGTCAGGAAGGTCGCCGTGACGATAACTTCTGTACAGAACAACCTGGGCATCCTGCTTCGTTTTTAACTCACTCTTGATATCCTACAATCAGCAGAAGCAAAGAGTGAAACAGGTTTCATGTAAGAAAACCAAGTATGCCAAGTGTGGTAGTGCATGCTTAGGAGGTAAAAGAAGGTAAAAGGTTCAAAGTCACCCTTGGTTGAGGCCAGTCGGGACTACCTTGCTTCAAAACCAACCAACCAACCAACCAACCAACCAACCAACCAACCAACCAACCAACCAAATTTCCAACAGTTAACATAGACTGTGATTACAGAGTCCTATTGTTATTATAATTCAGTGTAATCTTTTAGCCACTTGACTTCCAAATATAAGTAGGTAGTGGTTGAATGCTTTCTAAGTAAAACTGAAGCTATAAACTAAACAAGTTTGTTCATTATTTCTGCATATTACAAATTAATTCACTGGGCATGATGGCACATGTACTTATGAGGCAAAGACAGGTGGAACCCTTGGGGTTCCAGGCCAGTCTGGTCTATATAATGAGACCTCATGCCCCTCCCTGCCAAAATACTCATGTTCTACTTGTGTCTCCAATGGAAGCTTTTGGGTTGTCTGGTAGCCCTAACAGCCATGCAGTATTTTCCAGGTCCCATAGCCTCTCACTCCCACTACAGTTACAGGTCATGAATTACAGTAGTTGTGCATCTGTTCCTAAAGAACAGAATTAGCTAGAGTTGTAACAGCAATGACCAACACTCGCATTCCTACCCATATAGAAAGCCAGTCTGCACAGAGAAGGTAAAGCTAAGTTGTGATGAGCAGAGAGGAGTCAGTTAGTCCTATCAGACCTGGGAACCTTGAAGACAAAGATTTAGGAAGGTGCCATTTCTTAGCAGGTGTCATGAATATCCTTTATGCCTAGTAATGTCAGAAGGGACGTATGCAGTGCTTCTCCTGTAATTATGTAATTATGATGACAGAATTTATTTTCTTAGTAAGTTCTCTGTGAGGCAAAATAGGTATTGAATTCAAGAAGATACAAACCTTCTCCAGTTTTTGTTTCATGAGGCCCTTTTTGGCATAGAGCAAACTGAGGTTTTCTTGGTCCTTTAAAAATCTTCTGCGTAACCTCAGAATTTCTGCTCGATTGTGAGGACCTGAAGAATATAAAGCAGGTTTATCTACTCATGGCCAATTAAACAACATGTGCAATTGACTTCCACTCTTTCCCAGGATACCCCAAAGTGAAAGTGTGTGTTTATCTCTACTTTAAACTGTAATTTAGTAATCTGTTAAGGACACAAAGCCATAAGGAACAGCAGACAGGGCAGATTAGCAATTCTGACCTATAAGGAACAAGAGTTGTACCTGTCCCAGGAAATCCCAATTAAGTGGTGGACAAAGCAAGGACACAGAGTGGCACAGTCCAAGGGCTCAGGGTCTGCTGCGACCAGCACCTCCCGAGGGAAAGCAAGGCCAATCGGCAGGTGTGGTATGGAGTGTGAGGTGGAAAAGGCCAGCCCAGAAAAGAGGGCTGAGACAACTCGGAAACTTGTAGTTGTCACTGCCTGGGTTGGAGAGACAAGTATTCTTCCAGAGGACCCGAGTACAGTTCCCAGCATCCATGAGATCGCATGAGAACCTGTAACTCTAGCTCCAAGAGATCCAACACCCCTTCTGGCCTCCGAAGGCACCTGCACACACATGGCATTGACTTAGATGCACACATACACAAAAATAAAAATAATAAATATAAATCTTAAGAAAATAAAACCACTGCTCAGAGTTATTGAACACCAACAGGGTTATTTATAGGGGGCTGCCTCTGTGATTTGGCTTTGTAGATAGGAAAACTGACTTTTTTTTCTACTTAGCTTTTGAGAAGTGTCTGATTCTTTAGTTTAGTTAGTTTCTCTGCATATGCAACTGATATCAATAATCAAGACAAATAAAAATATAAACAACAGGAGAGAGTGCAGCTCAAAGTAGTTGATTAGCATGTGTGAGACTCCAGGCTTTATTCAACAGCATCACAAAAAAATAAAATAAGGTGTAAAAGTCAGGGCTGAGGATCCAGCAGAGATAGACCATGTAGTCAAGGTGTTAGGTTCTAGCCTAACACTGAAAAAAGTCTTAAGAGAATTATTATTTGTGAAGTAACAAACTAAGGACTACTTCTATTTTTTAAACTACATTTCTTTTTACTGATGATAAACAAAGTGCTAATTCATCATACTTTAAGAACTGCTCTCATAGTGTGTGAATATTTTAAAACTATAAAAATATAAAGGCAGATTCAAATATATTTAATATATTAACATTTTACTTTAGATCTATGACTTAAGCTTTTCCAAATCCATACATAAAACTCACACACAAAAAAATGTTTCCAATTAAGTTTTACCTCTTTCCTTAATTTCTGCACAGACCACAAATTTCACCTACACCACACACACTCATTTTAAATCTAGCTACTACCTTCAGTAACTGTCCTCTTAAGTCTCCATTCAATAAGGAGGCCAAATAGTCCAGAAGTGCCCTAGTGTGGACCTGTCTTTAGTAGTTTGTCAGAGAAAATAGCGGGGAAAGTGGCATGCATCTAAGGATCCTGGATAGACATGTGAAGGTGTTAGAGTCTTCCTTTTAGGTGACAGTCCAACCTTACAGCAAGACCAATGGCTCTGCATTCTAAGAAAGAAGAGTCCTGAGAAATAGCAAGTAAGGAGGAAGGAATGCAGAGAAAGTTTCTTGGCATACCCTAAAACTGCAGGTTAGTAGCAAAAAAGATGGCTGCATCTCCTTTTAAAAAGGGAAATTTCGAGACCAGCATATGAGTCATAGATTTGAGACTGATGTCTATAAATGGTAGTTGGGAGTAAAACCTGGTGTTTTCATTTTACACTTCTGACTCCTTTTGGCTATGTTTGTTTCTAACTTTAGTTCTATGATCTGAATGCATGCCCATTTCCCCAAGGTACTTACTGTTCCCAGAGTCTTATAAAGAACTATCATCTCCCCAGCACTTCCAGGGCTGAGTCTGCAGGCCTACCAGACCTTCTGCCTGTTAGGTTCCCATGGGCTCTGAAAGGAGGCCACCCCACCAACTCACCTTCAAGCTGCTAAGGCCCAAGTGATAGTGCTTCTGGTTTTGTCATTCTCCTCATACTACGTGGTACCCACATATGTCTCTTTAGGGGGATCAGAGTCCTCACGACTGCTTCTACTCCATCCATCAGGTGATGGCTTCCTAAAGCACATCCTGCTTCTTTCCTTTACAGGACCCTCCACAGCTCTCCGTGTTCCCAGGACATCTATCCAGCTGGACTACATAGGACCCTTAGTGTGGACTCTGCCCTTCACGAACCTTGCTGATCTAATTTTGAGTCTCTTTCACTCAACAAAAATATCACTTACTTTTCTATCTTCATCCTTTATGTCATTTCTCTTCCTGCATCCTAAGCTTAAATACCTTTCCTCTATCCAGTCTTTCCAAAGGCTTGCTCCACACTGTGTCTGGATTTAAACTCTTACCCCTGAGACTGGGCTTACTAATTGTACCCCAATTACTGCCTTACCTGCCCCTTATGTTCCAGAAAGTCACTAAACTAATAGATCTGTCACTCACATAATATTTCTTAAAGAACACTAACATGGTAAGGGTCCAAACAATGATTAATGAGTTGAATTTTAATGATTTTTCTTGCAGCTTTCAAGGAAATGTGGACAGTCAGAAATATGCTCTCTCCGTGGAAGCTTCTGCATGAGGGGGCAATACATTGTAAAGATGTTCCAGCGTTTTGCTTACCACTTCTCACTTGGTTATCCACCTCATCACCAGGAAGGCCCAGTTTTTTCATCCCAAAGTCAGGTCCTACTGACTTCCAGTGTATTCTCTGTGACGTTTCACTCCTCTTGTGGGCAACCAGCAAGGAGGAAGATGAGGATTCTGAAGAGAAGACTGTGTGATCCGCCAATGGGTCAATGCTGCTCCCAGTCAGCCAATCAAATGAGCTCCTTTCCACTACAACACATAGGAGCAGAGCAGTGAGGGTGCTGCTACCATGCAGCACATGTAGAAACCTGCTGGGCACCCGTGCAGTGCCAGACCTCTGCAATTACCTGTGACACTGGGCTTAGGCCAAGGGTACTTGGGTATGACCCACAGCAAACCCTGCAGAGGAGCTGGGTTCAGTTCTCAGTACCCACATGGGAGTTTACAACTGACTGTAACTCCAGTTTCTGGAGATCTAGCCCTACTCTAGCCTCTCCTTGTACCAGGCACTATACGCACTACATGCATACATGGAGGCAAAGCACTCAAACACAAAAAATAAATCTTTTAAAAAGGATTAAGACATTTTACTCTGTGATTTATATTTTACATAACAAAGCAAAGAATCCCCTGGAAAAGAACAGTTCAATAAATTACTGACATCAATAAATGAATTTGGTTTAATGTTACTCTGCTCTTAAGACAAGATGCCTTAGATATGATGCATATTTGTCAAACCAAACCAAAATAAGCACGTCTAGATACAATCAGATTATTATTCTTTTCTAAAATAATGTCTTTCTCTCCATTAAGAACTGTGGAAGAAGCATAGGCACACTCACCACGTCAGCCATTTTTAAACGTATGATTCACTAGCTGTAAATCTATTCCCACGACCGCCATCCAGAACCTCTCCTTGGACAGCAGTGAGGGCCGTAACTACTTCAGTCTATCTCCATTGCCTCCGCCGGGCCCCAACAACTGCTCCTCTCGGCAGAGCTGACTACTCTAGAAACCTCTCTCCTTTTTCCCTCTGACTGGCACATCTTTCTTATGGCCTTTGTGACTTTATAAATTCCTTTATTTCTCTCACAGAAAGTTTCTGTTCTTGCAACAGAAGTCATTGTTAAAGGCCAGGGTGTCTGGCCACTTGTTACCTGTAGTTTGTGTCGGGGTGAAATCATACTGCTGTTGGGTGGCCCGCACTTGCCCAGACTTCTGCTTTCGGTCTGAGAGGGACCCTTCCTGGGTTTGGGTATGGAGAGTACTTGGAGAGGCCTGGGTCTCAATAAACATCGGAGTGAGAACAGTACTTCGAAAACGCCAGTCAGGGTCTATAGTATACTCCTATAGAAAGAGGAATTAAAGAAAATGATGCTTCTTTTGCGGTGACACTGAAATATTTCCATGTTTGCCTAGCATGAGTGAGGCTCTAAGGTCAATTCCCAGAGCCACAAAAATAAACAATAAAATTCAGCAGTACCATTGATATGTACTGTCACTTTGAGAAGCAACTGAGGAAGAACCCTCCTTTCTTTTTTGGTTTTTGAAAACAGGGTTTCTCTGCTGTAGTCTTGGCTGTCCTGAAACTCCTTCTGGAAACTAGGCTGACCTCGAACTCACAGATACCTACCTGCCTCTCAAGTGCTGGAATTCAAAGTGTGCACTACCACCACTTGGTTCCTTCTTTCATTTTGGGATGGGTAGACTACTTTGACTTTGAGCTCTCAATATAACCAAGAATAATCTTCAACTTCTGACCCCCTGCCTCCAGCTCCCATGTATATGTACCACTGTACCAAGTTCATAGGCTGCTGTGAACCAAACCTAAGGAAGCCAGGCAAGCACTCTACCAACAGTTACATCTACAGTCCCTAAAAAAATCTTTGCATCATCTTTTCTATTTTATTTATTTATTTATGGTTTTTAAAGACTGGGTTTCTCTGTGTAGCCCTGGCTGTCCTGGAACTAACTTTGTAGACAAGGCTGAACTGAACTTACAGGAATCCATCTGTCTCTGCCTCCCAAGTACTGGGATTAAAGGTATGTACTGCCATACCTGGCCAGAAGAACCTTTATATATACATTTTTTTAACCAGGTGTTGAGGTACACATTTTATTTATTATGTAAACACTGTTCTGTCTGTGTGTCTGCCTGCAGGCCAGAAGAGGGTCCCAGATCTCATTAGGGATGGTTGTGAGCCACCATGTGGTTGCTGGGAATTGAACTCAGGTCATCTGGAAGAATAGCCAGTTGATCTTAACCATTGAGCTATCTCTCCAGTCCCCAGAAGATCCCTCTTCTAAACAAACACTTACTTAAAAAGTGGGAAAAATAATCACAATGGAGAGAAGCCATTCTTCTACCCCTATATTCTACATTAGAGGACTGATGCCATACTTGGCAATGCCAATGGTGTCCCAACACAACTATCACTAGTCATGCCACTCAGCTCACCCACGTGCTAAACAACTACTTATATTTTACCTTCAGGCTATGTGCATCAGCTAGAAATGAAATACAAATGAAATCTGTTATTTATGCCTGGGTTCACTTCTTAAGGCATCTCACTATGGCCCATCATCAAAGAACCTTCATTTTTCGTTTTTAATTTTCTTTTTACAGCAAGAGACAACAGAAAGAGACTGTTACAGAAATCCACAAATAGTCAAAAATGAAGACAAATGCCCAATCCCAACTGATAAAACTATAAGGTTACCCGTACACCCAAGGCTCAGAAAACATGGAAGAAGAAGGGCTGGAAAGACTGTAAGAGCCTGAAGACCAAGACATCTGCTTCAGGATTGTGTCTTCTCAATATGATGGGGACTGCACCCATGGGATCTCAAAATATATGATTGTTCAAAGGTAAAGAAGCCCTGAACAATGACAATACTGGGTGACATGCCTACGTGAATAGGGGCAATCTCCTAAGACCCTACTTTTAGGTAAAAAGCTACAGACAGTAACTGCTGAATAAGGGAGAATCAGTCTTCTTCAAGGAAGAGGCCCCTAATTAGTTATCCAACACCAAATGGTCGGCCCTAAAGACATATGCATACAATCAACATTAAATGGACTCAGTAGGTTATATTTACATATTTGCACATGTGTATGTGTGTGTATAATAATAATAGCTAAAGAAAGAGGCCATGAATTTAAGAGGCAGTGGGGGTTGGGGAGTATGGATGAAACCTGTGAGAAGGGAGGCGAGAGGTGAGGTTAAATGATGTAAATACTATAAAATTCTAAAAATGAACAAATGAATGAATGAATAAATAAATAAATAAATAAATAGGTACCATTGGACATGCAAATATTTCAAAATCCAAAAATAACACAAAATCAAACCACTTGTGGTCCCAACAATTTCAGATAAGGGGTATTTAAATCTGTACTAAGGAACACACCAGGCCATACCCATTAATAAGCTACCACAAGAAGTTGTGAACTTGATCTATGGCCACAGCTAAGCAAGGTTATGATTGGTTAGTATTTGGTCAGGTGATGCTTCGATCCTATCTCTCCCAGGTAGGTGGGAGGAAGAACAGGAAGATGAGAGGTCCAAGTGGAGTCTGAGAGGATAGAGGGTGTATGACATCAGGGAAGGAAGCACATGCTAGTACTTTAGAAAGGGGTGTGTGCACATTTCAAGAAAATTACCAATGTTAGTTTAACCATATTAGAAGACATTCTTTAACAACAGGGAAACATGCAATAGTCACCATGACAAGCACTTCACCTGAAATTCACACTCTGACAGAGGATGCTCAAAGATTGGGTTTAGATAATCTGGGCTTATCCTGGTCATTTCAAGCAGAAAATTTGTTGCTAAACTTAAAAAGTGAACTTCTATTTTAGGAGAATATAAAGAATTTAATGCCAACAATCGGTCCAATGTATTGGATGGTAACCTGGTTTCGTGGCTCCAGAAATTCCGAATAATTAATCTGAAAAGTGAAGAGAAACATAAGCTTAGATACCAGCAAAAGGAAGGAAGCAGTGCCCACAGTGTCACACAGGAACTCTCAGCTTTTCATTCATGCAACTCTCAGATGAAAGGGAAGACAATCACAATATGGGTATGACTAGTCAGATGTTCTGAAGGACAAATGTCCCCAACAACTGCAAATTTGACAAACTGGATGACTGTCTATCCCTTGGAGAGTTACAGCAATGAGCATATAGTACTAACAATTTTGGAACACAAAATCATTTCAATAAATAGTAATAGTTGTGGTTCACTCACTGGTGGAGCACTTGCCTACCATACAAGTCTCGTGTAGATGCCCAGGATCAAAAGTGAATTTCATATAATCCTTTACTACTTTGTTAAAGCAATTCTCTGCAAAAATTACTGTTACAGTGTGTTCAAAACTTAAAATCAAGTTAGGACCGGGAATGTGGGTCAGTTATTACACTGCTAGCCTGATACATGTAAGGCTCACATTTCAATCCTTAGTATTGCCCAAAAAGAAAAACAAAACAAAACATGTTGGACTTTTCAACAGACAACTACTTATGAAATTTAAATATAAACTGTTAAAAGTTCAATGCATTTAAAATTGAAGCCAATGAAAAGTACATAGTATGTCAGATCACATTAAGAACTGTCCTTGTTATGTGGTTGGCATTTGGTAAGATGCTCACATAACTGAGTTAGGGCACTTCAGAGACAACCGTTGTTTGTATCTCCACATAGAATAAACATATGGTGCCCTCCTAATGCTAAGGTGCCCAACACTTCATTTAACCTGGATATTACCATGATTTTTTAACTCGATGTGCTAAATAGAAAAAGAACAGTTATCATTACAGTCTGCTTCAACTTAAAAATCTTTAACTAACTCATTGCATAAGCACTTTGCCCTAACCATCTTTTCACAAGTTTTATTTTCAAATAACTTGTCAGGATTTCAAAATCTTATTCTTCATGTGATTTAAAACACATTTTTCTAAGGATTAGAAAATGCAAGAGGCAAAGAGAATGAAGGCATCAGAGTAAACACTTTAAGCCAGGTTATAAAGTAATAACTGAATCCTCATCTAATTTATTTCAGAAGAAGCACACACTGGAGTCCAACGTTCTCATCAACCAGTCCTTGAATCAGCACATCCTTTGCCAGGTTAAATATTTCCTGGGAGTCTTGATCCATTTGACTTTCTGGATCTCTGTTTGGGAAAATAACAAAATATCAGTATTCTGCTCTGCTCCAATCACACAGTCTGAATTAAAGCTAAGGTGGGTGAGACTGATACCCAAGGCATTTAGTAGAACTACGAGAGGTGTGAAATCAGGCAGACCCTTTTACGCTGAGTCCTGTCACCTCTGCAGGTACCTGAGGGATGACACTGCCTGCGAGAAGTGTCTCTTAAAAGGTGGTGGTGGCGTATGCCTTTAATCCCAGCACTCAGGGGGCAAAACACTCATATACTAAAAAAAAAAAACCCCAAAAACAAAAACAAAAATAAAAAAACCCAATTTATTCTGTGTGCACTCATGTGTGTGCACATACATGCAATGCCTGCAGAGAGAGACGATGACATTGGCTATTTTAGCGCTAGAGTTACAGGTAGTTGTGGGAGCTACCTGTCGTGGGTAATGAGAATTAAATTCTGGAAAAGCAGCAAGCCTCTTATCTCTCCAGCCCCAACCCCTATATTTCTAACTCAATGGATAATTTCACTTTCTATTTCCTACATATTCACGAAAGAATAGCAAAAAAAGGATCATTCGTGAGGTGGTGGTGGTGGTGGTGCACGCCTTTAATCCCTGCACTCAGGAGGCAGAGGCAGTGCAGACAGTTCTTTCTGAGTTCAAGGTCAGCCTGGTCTATAGAGTGAGTTCCAGGACAGGCTCAAAGCTACACAGAGAAACCCAGTCTCAACAAACCAAAAACAAATACACAAACAAAAATGATAATTCAATATATTGAAATAAACTTGTTTCAGCTACTAGTCATATTGCTAAATGTGCTTTCTTATATATAAATCATCAAAGTACCCACACAAGTCCTTCAAAACTGGTGAACAGAGGCCTGGGGGAGATGGTTTGGTAGTAAAGCATCTGCTGTGCAAGCATGTGGAACTGAGCTCAAATCCCTAGCAAAGCTGGGGGAGTAGTGCACATCTGTGATCCAAGAGTCTGTGTACAGCAAAACCTGAGACTGTCCTCTGATTCCTGTGTGTGCAGACACACATGTTTGTAATGCACACACACATGCACACATATCATACATAGATTTTTTTTAAAAAGTGATATAAAATAGAATGAAGGCTAACCTGTAATTGTCATGAATCCACATAAGAATATTATACATTTGCTCTCTACACGTTGGAGAAGGATGGGAAACAAATTCCACGACAGGATTCAGAAGTTCTCGAAGTTCTACTGGTTTTAATTTTGCCATCATCTTATAAACTATATCCAAACACACCTTTTGTCTTTCATCATCTCTATAAGAAAGATTTTTGATAACACATAAATTTAATGTTGATTATCATACTTAAAAAGTGTGACAAGCAATATTTTCTTCTTATCCTAAAGTTTCAAAACTTGTTATAATTCAGAGCAGTACATTTAAAATCTGCTAGTGAAAGCAGTAATCCATACCCAGAGAGACAACTGCTGCATGTTCTCTAGTAATTGGAGCCTAGCTTCAAAACTGGAGATTTATGTGTTTAATCTGTAGTGTCTACAGAAGTCAGGAAGCTAGAAAGGACCCATTAGATGGGAGAGGGGAAGAGGAGCTAAGTGGGAAGTAGACAGAAAAAACACGTGTGACATGCAAAGTAGATGAAGCATAGGGTAAGGATAAGGGAAAGAAGCAATTAGGAAAACTACAAGGGGTGGAGAGGTTTAAGGGGTGATTGGGATGAGAGGATGGTGCTGAAGAAACTTTGGGGATATTACCCATAACAAAGGAGATACAGAAACCTTATAGAAACTCATTACTTTGCAAGTTAATTGCCAGGTGGTGGTGGCATACGCCTTTAATCCCAGCACTCAGGAGGCAGAGGCAGGAGGATCTCTGTAAGTTTAAGGTCAACCTGGTCTACAAGAGCTAGTCCCAGGATAGGCTCCAAAGCTACACAGAAACCCTGTCTCAAAACAACACAAAACAAAACAAAAAAGTAGATTTTAAAACAGGCAGTGGTGGTGCACACCTTTAATCCTAGCACTTGAGAGGCAGAGCACTCTATGAGGTTGAGGCCAGCCTGGTCTACAGCGTGAGTTCCAGGACAGCTACGGCTACACAGAGAAACGCTGTCTTAAAAAAGTAAGTAAATAAATAGTAGATTCTTTTTAAAGAGTTTAAATGAGGTAGCTTGTAGGGGTGGACAATACTGTTGACACAAGCTATAGATCATTAAATAAAAATCCAAGTCAGGCATAGGCTACCTCTCTATGGGTTGATGGTCAAGAGAGCGCCAGAGAACCTCAGAATAATGCAGGTTGTTGCCATTATACTTAGTTGACCATTAGAACTAGATGATAAGACCCTACTGTTGAAGCATCATACACTGTGATTGCAAGACATAGAGAAATCATACTGGAACTGACTTGAAAACTTCCTCCCTGCTGGCTAGCTTCCACAGATCTGGAAGGTGCTATGTTATCCAGGCCACTGAAGAAGAAAAGTCATCACTGGTTCTACCTAGTAGTAGAACCCACATGCAAGGCAACAAGATGTGTCTACTGGTACAACAATGGTAATGAGTGTTACGGGGGTTACCAACGGCTTTTGGATTAGTCTGAGACTTGATCCATAAAAAGGAATTCAAGCCTGTACTATAACCTTGTCAAAAGTTCAGGGCTAGGGACAACTTACTACTGTTGTTTTGCTAAATAATACAACACCTTCTAAGTACTTATGTTTGTACCCACAGATTAGTGATGCTCTCAACCTTGGCCAGAAAGGTTTCTTTTTGTAAGTGGATAATGGTCACAAATAGACAAGGTACTGAGAAGTAACTTTTGATTGTTCAGTCCTAACAAGATAGCTATTTAAGCCACCCAGCCCCCGAAGTCTCAGGGAGCATCATTGATCAAGAGTAGAAAGAATGGTAAGAACCTAAAAATACTGTGAAGTGCTGTCTTCAGGACGCAAGCTGGCCACTGCACACATGTACTTACTGAAGCATCTGCCCAGGACTGAGTCTTTTAACATTCCACCACTGGCATGTGATGGGAGCTCATGACAGTCCACTCCTAGCTGAGAAGCTATTGGTAGTTTATAGTTGCTGGGGGAAGGTGAGTCATTTTTCTTCAGTGGTGTAGCCAGTAGTATGTTGCCCATGACCCAGTAAATAACACTACATTCATGAAGGTACAAGTTAAACTCAATAGACTGGAGAGAGAAAGGGGGGGTATGAAAGTCAGAGTAGGGAGAGGTGTTGGGAAGAAGGGTTCTAACGGCACTGAGAAGGGGACAGCGGAGAACTGGGAATGATTCTTATCAAAAGACATTACATGTAGATGGATGTGTAAAATTGTCAAAAAACAAATAAAAAATTATTTAAAAAAGGAATCATAAAAGACTACTATTTACAATGGAACAACCCCTCACTCCTGTCAAAATAGCCAACCAGGAAGAAACTGGTGAGTTCCAGGTGCATACAACCAAGGAAGACGAAAATATGAAGTGACTAATAATAAACGGCAAGCTTGAAGCAATAATTCAAAACAACACACATACACACACACACACACACACACACACACACACACACATACGTACACATACAATCCAGGGTCAAATAGCTTCATGGCTAAAGCCTATCAAATCTTCTAGTTTATTTGATAGTAATGTCAATTTCTTAATTTTAATAATCATGTAAAAGAAGAGGTGAAAGGATATATGGGGATTTTATATGGTGTCTTTTAACTTTTTTGCAACTATAAGATTATTATTTCAAAATAAAGTTCATTTAAAGAGACAAATGGTGGCAGACAAAATAAGCCAAAAATATGAAGGATTTAGTTCAAAAGCAATTTCAGGTGCTACCTAGTACATCAAACAGTAATCTAAGTGTGCCCTAAGTCCTAAATAAGCAAGTGTCTTTTCTTATCTAAGGGTCTCATATTCCTTAAGGAAGTCAGCTTTGAGTACGTACTGGAAGAGAGCAGAACATAAGGACATTTAATCTTTGTTATCAGAACATTACACACTTACCAGTATCTTATCACTGTGAAATTACATACACACAGGTCACGAATGTAAGAGGACAGAAATAAGGGACCAACTGCTTTATTTTAAAATTACCTTCTATTTTGTGGCATCTTGGAAGAGAAGTGAAATATTTTAGCATAAGAAGGCTCTTGCCCATCAAAATAGATATAGAACGGAACATCATGTGCAAATCTTAAGTGAGCCTGAGGCACTACATTACAACAGTGTTCTTCACTTGTGGAAGACATATGCAAGGATGGGACTGGAATGGATGTGGCTACCCAAAGCTCCAGAAACAGAGGGGCTATGGTAGGCTGGTGTAGGAGGGTCTTCTTTCTATGTGTTGCTTTCATTGGTTAAATAAAGAGACTGCCTTGGCCTTTTGATAGGACAGCAGCTTAGCTAGGCAGAGTAGACTGAACAGAATGCTGGGAAAAAGAAAGCAGAGTCAGGCAGATGCCATGGCCCTCCTCTCCAAGACAGACGTAGGTTAGACTCATCCTGGTAAGCCACAGTCACGTGGTGATATACAGATTATTAGAAATGGGCTAATTAAGATGTGAGAGTTAGCCAAGAAGAGGCTAGAAAAAATGGGTCAGGCAGTGTTTAAAGCTAGCCGGGAGCTGGGTGGCGGGAAGCGGCGAGCCCGCCGCTTCTTTTACTACAGTAGGCTCACATATCACTCCTATACTTTCATCTCTTTTACAAATATGCTTCTCTTAAACACCCACCCACAAGTGGTTCCTAGTTTAAGGAGATATATGGGCAATTGAATATTTTGTGACCAGGCTGTACTTTGGGCAGTGAGGCCTCATGTTACCTTACCTATGTTTCATGACTTGGAGAAAGTCCTTACTCTTTAACTGTAAGTACAAGCCTGTAGTCATCTCTGCACGACAAAGCACAACCTCCAGGCAAAGTGTCTTCATTACTCCGTGAAATTTTGGCAGCAGAAAGAACACAGCATTCAAGAAACTGGTAAGTAAGAGGATTCATGAGAAGATGGCCCCTGATACTCTCCCTCAGCCCCTACTCATATGGTCCACCTCCTGCGTTGGCCCCTACCTGTCAGCAAGAGGAGGGAAGCCCTTCACTATTTTGTTTAAGCACACAATAAATTTGTCTTCCATAGTATTTTGATGCTGCTTTAGTTGTTTTACAACCAGTTCATATATTGACTCTGCTATCACCTGAAAAATAAAGTTTCTTTTCAAACACACCAAAGTGGAACATTATGTTAAGCGCTGAAATCTAAATGTATTTTAATTATTTAAGTCAACCCAAGAAGATGTCCAATATTATGACCTTCACCAAGGTTCACACTCAAGTGAGGAAACTGGGTTCAAGGAAGAGCCACTGGTTTGCATTAGCCATCGGACAGCCACAGGGTTCCCACACCTTGACTGCAGTGAGTGAGCAAGGCCACAGCTTGGGCACTGTGCTTCCTTGTGACACAGAAAGTAAGCCTTCTGAGAAGATACAAGTAGTTTTAGTTTAATGTTTATCAAATACAGCGCAATACACATTTTTTATAGGTACCTTGGTCAAATACGCCTATTGAGTTCTAGTAACTGTCACTCAACAGACCCTTCCATGGTCTGCCTGCATGTACCACACTCTCTCTTTATCATTCATTACTACTTTTAAATATTCATTTGTACACTGTTGGTTTTCTGCCCCCAATTCTAGCTTTCCCAGAGCAGAGATGTGGCCTACTGTTTCCTGCTGAGCCTCTAGGGTATAGAATCAACTTGTAAGTCTTCAAAAGCAGATACTCAGTACGGACGATTACTTAAGGAAGACTTGTTGGAAGTCATGAAATACTCATCTCAGTTGTGTCTCCCCACAAATATGGAAAAATCCTTACATCTGTTTAAAGGCATGAAGTCCAAATGGATAGTTTTTCAACACAAACTTACTGCTGAGACTATTGAAAAGTTATGTGCAGAGGAAATACTTAACCATAAATTCCCATGATTTTAAATCTCATGTAGACTATTTTAATTATTTCACTGCTAACAGATCCATACATACAGTGCATGTTCGGGCTGAGACTACAGATAAACATGGAGTGCTGCCTGGACTAAAATGTATCTTTTCATTAAAAGTATTTAATCTGGTGACAGGATGAAATGGTCAGTTTAGTAAGTAAAGAGAGAACAGGACAGAGCAGGCAAAGAGAATACAGGACAGGTACACTTCGGGTGAGAGATAACACAGTGGTGCTGAGAGCTTGGTGGAGAACAGGAGCCACTCTACTTAGGATTCAATTTATTTTTCAAATTCTAACACTAAGTTTATACTAATTTTTCAGATTCTTACACTAAGTTTATACTAAATTTAGTTCAGAAAATAATGCAAGACAAAGTATGTATTAGGCAGAAATCTGAGTAATGAGAAAATAAAGCTCAGACTCCACGGTGACCTGCTAATATGTGGTAAAGAAAACATCACATATTCAAGCCTAAATTCAGGGACATCAGAATCATGTTTAACACTTTCTTATTTTACAATGGACAGTGGTGAATATTGAGACATGGCTTCCCAATGTGCAGGAAATAAGCAATGGATGTAGACCCAGTCCTCAACAAGTCACTTGCACCAGTCCTTTCCAAGGCTCAGGAAACAGTAGGAAAGGGCTGTAGGAAGTATGTAAGCTGGAAGATAGGGCGAGAGGCTAGGAAACGCCATTCCCTAGACTCATAACTACTGCAATCAGTACCTCAGATAAACGATACTTACCTGCACTGGGCTAAGACTAGCCCTATTAACAACAGTCAAGGAAGGGCTCAGGGCCCCACACTTTACCTCTGAACTTTACTACTGAACTACTGATAAGATTTTGGGAATGGAGAATCATTGTCATTAGTTGTGTATCTTCTACTAAGCCCAGCAGATAGCTCGTACAAATAGTGCTGTTAGTGAGTCACAAACAAGATTACTAGACAAGAACATGGGGCAATATCTGTGGGAAGCTGGAGACAAGGTAGTAAGAGTTGTAAGTATACAAGGCACACATATGTGAACTTGTTAAAGAGTAAGGTAATAAAAGTTAAATAAAGAATGAAAAGAGGGTGTATGGGATGTTCAAAATAAGAATACAAAGCTCCATTTTCCTCAGGGATTGTTTTCTTGAAATAAATTTAATTTAAATTCAAATAATTTTACAGTCAGGGAAATAGGCAAGGGTCCAATTTGTTGTTTGGTCCCTTCCTGACTACTCCAGGCTGTTGGCATCATGAAGTCTGTCCTCACCCATCCTGGCAGCACCCATAGCACCTCCACCCTATTTTTCCCTTCAGGAGAAGAAACTGGAGTGGAGATACAAATTTAGGAGAAAGACTGTTTCCAAAGCCATGAGGCTAGATGAGGTGCTCAGGGCTATACCCCAAAGAGACCACCAGAACAGAGAAAAGGAGCTAAGGAAATGTCAAGCAGGAAGAAGAGAAGTGAGCCAAGAGGACAACCTGGGGGGTAGCGGCTGCCTAGTTAGCCAACCTGAACACAGCAGCGAGACTCACCACTGCTTGCTGGCTTCGGGCTGGTGGGGAGGGCAGAGTTTCATGCACTCAGGCACGCCTCAATCCCTACACAGCAGCCCACCACAAGTGCTATGGCCTCAAGGAGGACACGGGGTAGTCAAAATCAGAAACACACTGTAGCACTCACGTGTTTCCTCTCAGTAACATGCTGAAGAGTTAGTCCTAGAACCTCTGCTGCAGCTGCATAAACCTCTTTATACTTCACAAAGGACATGTTATTGACCAAAGCTTCAAAATATCTACAATAAACACAGAAAACAAGCATAAAAACAATCCATTAGAATGTTTGACACAAAAATGAAACAATCCTCGTCCTGTTACATCAGTAGGCAAATTGAGAAAATATAAATATAAAATGTAATGCAAATTGCTTGAATATAGATTTAAATGTGCACGAATGTAGATTGACGGGCTCTGTCATCATAACCATGAAAATCTACTGTCAATCTCAGGTCAGCTATGTGATGATAGCCCTCTGCTAGACACCAGAGAAAACTATAGGAGATAAAGAGGGGGTATCTAAGACTAGGATCCCTGTCAAGGACGCCTACCGACAGCACAGTGGTGAAAAAGAGAAGGCTGATGCTCTGTGCAGGTAGTGACACATCAGCTCTTGGTCTTTACAGACTCTGTGGTGACGCCTGGTGATAAAAACGGGGCTCAAAAAGCTCACATTTGAAGACAAGTGTTTTTTAGTCTATGCTGAGCTACTGGCTGCCTTCGCTCTGAACACACACTGTCTATAGCAACAGCAGCAATATATGAACAACCAATAGGAACCAACCAGAACTGAAATTGCCCTGTCTCCCCATAGAGGTGAGAGATCCAGGGTGCAGGGCTGAACCTACAGAGCATCAAACAGACATCAGCTTCAAAAATTTTAAAGAGCAGGGCAAGAAGCCAGCATGATGGTATACACCTTTAATTCCAGAACTTGGGAGGCAGAGGCAGGTGGCTCTCTGAGTTTGAGGACAGCCTGGACTGCAGACCAAGTTCCAGGATATGCAGAGCTATAAGGTAAGACCCTGACTTTGAAAAAAAAAATGGCCAGTACCTTTTGTCGTGTTCTAACTATATCACTATAGCTTCTTTCCTCCACACATCATGTCCATCCTACTTGAATATGTGATTGCCATCAGGACAGGACAAATTGAGGCTAGAGCCAATCAGTATGGGAGTCCCCCTTCAAAGTCAAAGCAGTTCAAATCCTCTTATAGAGCCCACAGTACTTACAAGAGTCAATGTTTAAAATGCCAGTTTCAAAAAGAAGAGGGCAGGGCAGATAGATTACTGGGTAAGACAATTTATTGTATAAACATGGGGACCTGAGCACCCCCACAAGCATATCCCAGGAGCTGGCTAGCCATCCAACACAGATGAAAGGGATTAAAGCAGAAAGTAATAAAGAAAGCCAACATTCATGGGTAGGAGCCCTCACACACACGCAGGCATCCTGCACACATGCACAAAAGGAAAAAAAGGAAGAAAAAGAAAGTACTTAACAACTTCTGTTTAAAGCTGTATACAGAAAATTACACTAATTAAAGATTTTCTATTACACTTATTTATTACACAGTTTATGTGTGGAGTTCATGGAATAACTTGGGAGACTTGGTTCTCTTCTTCCATCAGTGCATCCCAGGATCAAACTGAAACCACCAAGCTTGGCAGCAAGCACCTCTCTATCTTTGAGCCATCGTGCTTAATCAATTAATCACTTTTTTTATAACCTACATTCCTCCTTCACTCTAGATATATTTCTCCTCCCAAATGGCTTATAAATCCAACCTTATAATTTTAGTATAAGTATTTGTGTCTGGTTCTTAAATGTATCAATACTATATTTGAAAATTAAATCCAGAGACTTTATGAAAGAATCAAGTAGAAAGTATGGTACTTACTTAGTACTCGGTATGTCACACTTTGGGTCATAGGGAGGCAAGTCATTAGCTATTACAATGCCCAATAATTGAATTCCTACAGAATTGTCTTTAGAATTAGGGTCCTTATGTGAAAAATTTTCAAATATTAATCTGTAACACAGTACAAGGGAGAAAACACAGTTATATAATGAATGAGAAACGGGAAGATAAAGCAAATTTTCAGCTAAATAGTACAAGGAACACTTGGCCCTTCCCTACTTCCAAGAGCCCTGCTTGTTGATACCCACTTGTTAGTTCTTGTCTATTCTAATTATTTGTCCCAACCCTGTCAGTTAATAGTAACTTTTTAAAATTTTTAGTTCACTTCAGGCTAGGAAGGTTATAAGTCATCCAGCAAAGACTGGGAGGTATCCCTGGCTGGGGTGGTGCAGGGCAGAATACTTCAGTTGCCAAGTGAGGAGGCAAAGTGAGGAGAGGGCTGAAGAGCTGGGTGGGGAGCCACTGAAAACCCAGAAATGCTTCTGGTGTCAAACTTTGGGGATGTGGTTTTATCAGCAGCAAAATTTACTTTGTAAATGGACTTTATTTCAAATTATTACTAAAATTATTTTTGGTTTTGATAATCCTTTATAATTATATTCCTGTTAATTCATATAATTATACTTCATTGTAGTTATCATTCAAAACTTGCTACACTTTGACCTTTTTCTAAGAAATAGCAAATATTTACCTGTAAGGGATAGAAAGACACTCCTTCCAGCATTCAACAACGGTTTTAATAATTTCAAGGTTGTGTCTAAACACAGCTCTTTTGGGATGGAAGACATGCTTCATTAGAAAATGAAGCAATCGATTTGCTAACACTTCATCTTTAGAGACCCCCTGAAAACATATTGAAATTCTGTAAGACAAATAATATTCTATTCTGGAAGAATATCTCACCCTGCCCCCATTTTGCTGTTGTTGCTTTGAAACAGGTTTCCACATAGCACAGACTCGCTTCAAACTTACTATATAGCTGCCGCCGCTCTAGAACTACTGAACCTCCTACCAGTACCTCGGAAGTCGCAGAACTGTAAGCCTGCACCATCATGCCTGGTCTTGGAAGTAACCCAAATACCCAATTCTAAAAGAGACCTTGCATTCTATTGAGAAATCTAGTTTCTGGTTAAACCCTACGTGGTTTTTCACTGCTGACTACAGACAATCCTCTTGGGTAGGTAGGTGGGAGAAACTGGCTGCTCTGATGTGCACACTGTGCTCTCAGAGAGGAAGCTACAATCAGGGTTCAGGCCCTGGTTGGCCATGTTCTTCAAATTCTTTGTGCAGAGATTCATTCCCAGTCTCCATCTGAGACCCCAACAACTGTCCTGTCCAGGTCCGGCTGAGTCCTGATATAAGGTAGGAATGGAATCATTAAAGCTGGTTTCTACCAGTACCCACTGCACTTTGGCTCTTAGCCCTTTTCATACCTCACTGTCTCTACCTCGGAGAGCCCTTTGTTCTGGGTCTTTCACCACTGGGCCACCTGATAACCTGCTCGCCTTCTATCCCAGTGCTCTGCTCCCTTCTTCACAGGAAGTTATCAAAGGCACGATTGCTTCCTTTTTCACTTCTGTTGCTATGGCAATGACTGGCAATTCCACTTTCTCAAGTGTGGCTGAGCTCGTGATGGTCTTTCTGATGGCTCGTAAGCTAATTAAATACCCCAGTTTTTTCATGCTATGAACTGTTTTATCATGTAATATCAAGAAATCTAGATATAGTTTATTGTGTAGTAAACAAAATAGGAACATCCAGACACTAAGATATGAAAAAGGATGATACATTACTACTTAGTAGAAGCAGAAGCACAGCTACTTACTGTAGGCGTAGCCAAGCCTGTCCAAGACAGAACAGTAGCTACGATTTCCACCACCATGTAGTGAATTCCTTCTCCGTTGTTCTGGGAAACAGCCAGCTGTAGCAAGGGGCTGAGCCAGTGCTTTGCATAAGGGCGAAAGACCTACAGAGAAAATTTAAATGCCAAATATAGACAACTGCTCTCAAGACTAAAGTATTAACACACAAATATATTCTCCATCAGCTGACAATTTATGACTTCATAGAAACCTAAAACAGTTGTTACTTCCATTTACCAAACTCAGTAAGATCGATTTACACTGAATCAGCTCAAGGACACCTAAATATTCAGACATAGATTATAATGTACCTCATTACTTAAAATTCAACAACTCTGTCCTGAGTAATATGTAGCTATAGAAAATTACTTTATACACACGTGTAAAAATATAAGAAATAAAGTTATGAAACGAGAAGGCACAAGTACTTAAGTATTTTAATTTCTTCCTATGTTCTAAATCACTCTTTTCTGAAACACATTTTAAAGATCTCTGGAATCTAAGTAAGAATATCCATATACCACATTAAATTTTATTACCTTAATATTGCAGAATGTCACTTTGGTGGAAAAGATTATTATCAAAATTATCGTCTAGTCTTCCCATCTTCTCCTTTCCAAGGAGATGCTCATAAGATCAAAACTATCTAGTATACTCTGTGTATGTCTCTAGTTTTACTATAAACTATACACATGGGAAATTCTTTATCACGGTATTATAGTATAACAACTATAATAAAACACCTAAAGGTTGAAATGTTAAAAATGAATGTAAATATAAGCTTGTTCTGTAAGGTGAAAACTGTCTGGGTTACCTCTTTTTAGAGACCAGTACCCTAAGCGTTCCTTCCAGTCTACACTTGATCCTAGCCAAAAGGTCAAGAAGTCTACAGACACATATACCAGGCTCCAGGATCGTGCCCAAGAAACCTCCCCAGTCCCTCACTTTTAGCCTTATAAATCAGAGTGGCAGTGTAACAGACTGTCCTGTCAGTTCTAAGAAATCAGCCAATAGTGTCCAGCTCTTCTGTGGCAGCTATTAAATCAGCACTTGGAAGAACATGAGCTAGAAATCATTTGTGGTCCTGAATATTATGGACTGTGTCCCCCCCCTCCCCAATCTGTTGTTCTCCACAGAAGCTTTCAGAAATAACCTTATTTGGAGACAGGTTATTTCTTTATACTTCCCTTTATATTTATATTTCTGTATGAGGACACACTAAGTCCTGATAAAAAGGAAATTTAAAGACAAAAACACTAGGAAGGCAGTAAGAATATAAGAACATCAACCCCATGCAGAGAATGCCTGAGACCAGTACAGGATCAGAGGAGCCACCTTTGATCTTGGATGTCTGACCCGCAGAGCCATTGCACAAGCCTCACTGTATCCTGGAACAGTAGGACTTCTACTGGTGGGAGTACACCTTTCTGGCATATGCTATATGCAGAAAACCTAATGTATTTACCCATTACCTAGATAAAGATAGCTATTTTTCATAAGTTAACAGGAATATTCTTACCCATCTATCTGCTACAGTAAACAAAGAAGGCTTGCAGTCTTAGAAAGGTGCCAAACATGCCGTATAGAAACTTCACATCTAATTCCTGATACTAATTAACACATTTGACCAAAGCATTCTGAAGAACTGTATAAATGTGTTTGGTTGATTTACTGCAAGAGCAACAATTCCAACGTTCTATTTCTTTAACACTCCGTCGTTGTGGTGTTTTCAAAGTAGATGCTCAAAACTGCCCCGAACTGTTAAATTTAAAAAATAAAATTACATACCTCCTCTGTATTAATAATAAGCTTGGCTAAGAAGAGACGGATATTTAATGGGACTGACGTATTCTCTAGTTTGTCATGAAGAAATTTCATCCAAGGAGGAAGATCTTTTGGTTTCGAATCCTGAAGTAAAACACACACTTACTCTGAAAAGTGGAGTCAAAGAACATCCTAGAATCTGTCTCTTTAATGTGCAGTGTGGTTTAATCAATATGAAAGTTAATTCCTGAAGTAATACCAATGGATAACACTGAGAACAACATAAGAATAGGAGAAAAATACCTCTTCTCCCCTGGGTGTAATCAGATTTCTCTGCATGTGCTTAATCAGGGCTGTCATGGTAGCCATGCATTCGTGTTGGTTGAGCTCGTCCATCTCTAACTCCAGGATGTCACCCTGGGTCATGGGATCTTGTTCCTATGAAAAAGAACCCAGCAATGCAGATGTCACTGACAAATGACAGTGGATACAAGAAGCTCATTTAAGCGGCAATAGCTGAAAACAATATAACTTGGCTAAAACTAATAATTTGGTAATAATATAAAATAAACTTGGGATGTTTTAATATAGAACTAGAGAGTGAATGAACTTCAGGTTTTCCCTACAGTCCAAGCACACAAGCCCTCATTGCCATTTGTCAAGGCACACCTCAGTTTGACCACCCCTGCTGTCTTGACCTCAGCTCTAACCCTGTGGTCATTCCTCTGAGGTCTTGACCTCTAACTGATGAAATCCGATTGCTGAGTTAACAATTAAAGGACCTGGCCTACATCTTAGAAGTTCTTCAAATCAACATTACTATTCCAGGGCAACTGAGACTGACAGAAAGCCTGCTTCCCTAATAATTACTAGGCACAACAGTAGCCTCACTATAAACTTTAACAACACTCTTAACATGCGAAATGTGATCACCCGTCTCTGAAAATGGCCCGTGGGGGGTTTACGATCTTGAAAGCTATACGAGTAGCTCTGAACTCCGGTTGAAAAATCAAATTGACTCATTTCTTCACTTAGGCTACTCTCTGTGAAATATGACAATGAAGACATATAATGAGGACTGCCTGAAAAAAAAAAGAAGGAAAACTATATTTGTACTCAAATGCAACCAGTAAGAAATATGTTTCTCAAAACTCAAATAATATTGAAATTAAAGGATACTTCAGCTAAGGCTTTCATCAATCCTGCTCTTCCAGTCCATTGTACAGATAAGAAAATGGGACCCCAAAAAAGCTCCTTTGCTTTTTCTACTATTGACTAGTTACTCTCTACTGTCACAGGCAAACAAATCTAGTTAAACTGGATGCAAATTTTAATAGAAATACTTATCAAAATTTTAATATATATGCTCACCAAAGATAACAGATGTAGAAATACTACTGAAAATAGCTAATACAAAATATGTCAAGAATTTAGAAAATAGGTCCAAATTTTTATTTTCAAATAAAAAATAATAAAAGTTATAAAAAACAAATAAGCATTTAAGCACATCAAAACAAGGAGCATGTGAAAGGACAGAAGATAAAGTTTAATCAGAGGGACCGGGGGCAGTCTCTTTGACAAGCTGATAGCAAAATAAAAATGCAAGTTATGTTCAAATAACAAAACACATTAGTTGCCACATGAGAAAAAAGTAACCAAATTAAATTTTAATGTTTTGGAGTGATTAAAATAGTTTTTATTAAAAATAATGCATTGCTGGGCATGGAGGCATATTCTTTTAGTTCCAGAACTGAAAGGTAGAGGGGGTGGATTTCTGTGAGTTTGAGGCCAGCCTGATCTACATAGTGAGTTACAGGGCAGCCTTGACTACAATCCTGAGACCATGTCTCAAAATAAAACAAAACAAAAAATTATAAATCATTATTACTATATATTTGTATATTGTGTCTGTGTGTGGGATAGGTGTGTGTGTGTAGGCAAGAGTGTGCCATGGTGTATAAGTGAAGGCCAGGGAGTATGCTTTTGAGAGGAGGATCTCTCCTTCCACTTTGAAGAGCTAGGTCTCCTTTCTGCTGCTGCATTGCGTACTGCAGGCCAGTTGGCCTATGAGCATGGGGGTGATATGCCATCACACTGCAGAAGTGCTGGGATGGCAGATGTGCACCACTGCATCCAGCTGACTCATACAGGTTCCAGGGTTTAAACTCAGGTCATAAGTTTTACGAAGCAAGAACTTTTTATTCACTGAGTCATCTTGCTGGCCACTCTTTTTGTTTTCATTTTAATAAACAAGTATCAACTACTAGAAGCATTACAAACCATTCTGAAAGTGTCCTACCTGAAGCCCCATTTGCTGCATCCCTGGCCTCTTTCCTAATTTCAATGTACTTTTTCTTTCTTTCCATAGGAACCTATTGGGGAAAACAAATACACCATTTAAAATGTCTTAGATTCATGGTCACATCTTTTTTGTTTTAGTAATATTCTAGACCCTCCTCCCATTACTAACTAAAAAAGACATTTTTTGTGAAATTTAAAAGTATTCAAAACCATTCATAAAAAGAACTGTGTATATGTTTTCAAGTCCAGCCTTTCCCATAGACATTCCCAAACCTAACGGAAACACTTAGCTGGGGTATGAGTCTCTGCTTGGGGCTTTTACAAGCCTGTATGATTGATAGTTCTCATGTGACCTTGGAATTTAAACTTCCTCAGCTGTACACCAAGTGTTCATGTTTAGATAAGCCTGGGCAATTTGTTATTTTTGTTTTCATTCTTTCAATGCATGCCCAGGGGAAGCATTCTATTTTCATTCCTATTCTTATTTCAAACGAGCCCATTGGGAGCATGGATGAGACACTCTGAGATGGTCAGGTCAGCGGTTGTGAGGGAAAAGGACAACCCATGGATATAATTCTAGTGTTCTGCCCACTTTCTCACTGGCAATGTGATGTAAAGCAGCTGCTGTCATCTTCTCACCCACGGCCGAGGCTGCAAGCAGAGCCCAGATAACCAATGAATCCCACCTTCTGCAGCAAATCTTCCAGCTCTTCCTCTGACTTCCCCATTGTCCAGGTTACCCAATCAGCGCCAGACTCATCAGGATAAATGAGTCTTAATTCTTTTTTCGGAGAAAATTACTCAGAAATCAAATTCTTTTTATTGATACTTTCCTTCACAATCAAGAGAAGGAACAAGTAAACGCTGATGAACGCCAGTACCGTCATGTGAAAGGACACTTCGAATTGCTAGACTTTACAGTTGCCGGTTTATAAGAACACAAAACTACCTGATTTTGAAGTTGAGAGTAAATGAATACTTAACATGTTCAAAATAAAACCTGCTTTTTCCTACAACATTTGGTAATATTTTAAACTTAGAAACAAAATTGAAAATTTTACTTACCTCAACTTCTATAGGAAATGCATAGCAACGCTTCAGGTCTATCAAATTTTCAAAAATATACAAGTTCTATAAGAAGAAAAACCTATATGAAAATATCTGACTTCATGAGTAAGAAAGGACTAATTCTAGTCAATAAATCACAGTAGACTGGGGGTGTGGAGAATTGGTAGCGTCTGCCTACATCTACAAGACTCTGGGCTCTAGCCTCAGCAGCATAGAGTGGTAGGTACCTGGAACCTCTTGGAAGGCTAAGGTAGGAGAATGAGAAGTCTAAGGTCACTAGCTACACAGTGAATTTGAAGCAAACCTGGGACACATGAGAAGCTGTCTCAAAGATACTCATTTCCATCTCCAATTACACACCCCCAAGATCAGAAGCACTTCACAGGTAAGCCCCTAATATGTAACATTATAGGAGAATTGGAAATATGATATAAATTTAATTGGTAAAATTTTAACTGTTGAAATCCTACAATGTCAGTCAGCCATAGGGAACGTCCCTGGGAACACTCACCTTTTCTGGTTTTTCACTAAACAGAAAACCTTGGTAAAATTTCAATTCATTGAAGACACAGCATATTACAGAAATGGCACAATTGTATGCAGCACAGTGATAAAGTCTTCTCTTCTCCAGCAACTGGCTCTCTCCTGCCATGTTCTCTGTAAAGGCATCATGGCATGTCCTGAAGACAAGATACAGGCTGAACATCAACTTACTTAATATGGACGTCGATGTTTGAATCAATAGTTGTTAGACAATAAAACCTAATTCAATTCAGCTAATCTCAGCTGTCATGATTCTCCCAGCACAGTACTAGGTCTTAGAAATATACAAGCAAGCACATTACCATCTCATAACACAGGACATGTGCACACATTTGATAACATAGTGTTAAGTGCAACAGCAAGCAAACTCAGGATGAGGAAGCAAGAATATGGACCAAGAATCTAAGGTGCAAACAAAAGACTTAAGGGAAAAATACTTGAGCTAAGGATCTTATTTGGTTTTTGTTTGCTTTTTAATTGGTGGAGGTATGGAGATTGTTAAGAGACAGGGTCTCAAAGTGTTGTTGAATGGGGCCTTTAATTCCTGTGCCCAAGAGTTCCCCTCTTTATAGAAGAGTCTCAAAAAGTACTATGGCTCTCCACATGCATGCCACTGTGCATGACTAAAGCTGAACTTTGAAATGTAAGCTAGCTAAAGCATAAATGTACATAGATATTATTAGCAGAGAGGAGGGGCACTTAGAAAAGTTGTGTGGCATATCACGAGAATGTAGATGCAATGAATGTTTGCAAAGGGAGGGAAAGGAAGAAGGTGTTCTCAGCAGAGTTTACCTACCATACTAAGAAGTGTGTATTTCATCCTGCAGGGTGGGTTCAATAAACCACTCAGATAGCCCCTGCTTTTCAAAGGTTTTCTTGAAACAACTATGCACATATATTTAGTCATAATTTACAGCTTGTTCACAGTATGGTATGAGACCTGCTGCAGACTACATGACCCACAGACTCAGCAATATCCACACCTTGGATCAGCCCTGCTGCTGAAGACAATAGACTGGACTTGCATTCCAGTTGATTATGATTCTTAAGTCGAGGCAACAGCAAAGAAAGACAAGCCTAGCAGAGAAATAATTCAGAATGAGACAACTGCAACACCTTAGAAAGCAGTCCAAAAGTTAGGGCAAGACACACCAAAGGGAAAAGATATAAGTGCATTATTTTGAGAAACAGTAAAGGAACAAACTGATTACATTTGGTTACCAACTGGGTATTAATGGAGGTTAGGGACAGTCAAATGAAGAAATGAATGCAGCTCCTATGTTTCCTGCTAATACAAATGGATAGATGGTGATATCATCCACTGAGAAGATAAGGTGTGGTCTAGGGTGAGAAAGCAGAATGCACGACTGAGATGCAAAATGAGGCACGGTAAAGTCTGTCCAATCTGGGAGGACTTCATTAGAAGCCAATTTGTAGAGAAAATATATTTCACTAGTTTATGCTTTACAGAGTTTTATATGATAGAAAAAATATAATTTCTTACTGTACTCCATGCTATTGAAATGCATTAATATACTAATCCATTCAAGAGAAGTAGTAGGGAAAATGTGAAAGATAGGTTTAAATCTGAGCCCTTAACTTGTGAGGCAAGTACTACCACAGAGCTCCAGCCAAGAGTTTCATTATTTATAAAAAGATAAATATGCAGCTGACAAGAGCACTCCCAGATGACCTGAGCTCAGCTCCCACTATATGTCAAAAGGCTCGCAACTGCTTGTAATTCCATTTCTGGGGAATCAGACACCTTCAGGCCTTGAAAGGTGCCCATACAAGCATGGCATACAGTCTCACAGACACAAACACATTTAACAAAAGATAAGTGCCTACTGCCCAACAACACAATTAAGTTCATACAAGTACTTTGTGTAGAAGAAAACAAAGCACTTTACATTTTACTAAGACATTTAAATTACATTATATCAATGCATTTAAAATACATGTACCCCAAGAACTAAAGAGATAGCTCAGCAGTTATGAACACTCTTTGCTCTTGCAGAGGTAAGAGGTTCAGTTCCCAGAACCCATATGGAGCTCACAACCATCTGTAACTACACTTCTAGGGAATCTGATGCCTTCTTTTGACCTCCAGTTACCAGGCACACACATTGGTACACATACATACACAGATCAAAAAACAAAAACAAAACCAAAAAAAAAATCTGTAAAAGTAAAAACAAAAATGTGTAATTACCCTAAATATCAACAAATTAAACACAACCACAAATGAAGTAAGCTTACTTAAGAAGTATCTTTGTAAGTTCATTTCCTTCTGCAACGCAGGAACCATGGAAAGCTTGATTAATTTTAGATTCTTTAGAGTGAACATCATCTTTTGAAAGACGAGAATACATCACGGCTAGTATCTTGTAATAGCACATCTTCTTGGTGATTTGAGTGTCAAAGGTAAATTCATTTACCTGAAAAGATGTGATGTCTTTGGTCTTATCAAACATAAAACAACATGTTCAAACATCAAATTTAACTCTTAATGCATTCAGGTAGAAAATAATCTTAACAAACAGCTAAATCACTTCAATAAGAGAGTGATCTGTTTGTCCAGGGTTTCCAGTGTGGAAACCATACTGCTATGTCACACGGGGTAAAACAGGAAGTAATACAAAATGTACACATAAGTCCAAAATATACAATGTTTGTCAAGTCTTATTGAAGCCATAGGAACAGCAGGTGAAAATGCAAAACACAACATATACATTTTTACATATTTTGATGTTTTATTTATTTATTAGCCATTTGTTGATCTGTATTTACCAACAGGAATCAGAGAAGGGCTGAATAATATCCTCACTGTTACTTTATTAAAACTATCCAGCTAATGCTTTTCGTATGACAAAAGGGGGTTCTACAGTCATTATGAAATTGAAGACACTGAGAAGAGTGGTTGGATTGGATTTACTAGGCGGGATATCAAGTTACATGCAAGTGAGGTAGACAGAGGTTAGACAAGAAAGGGCAGCATGATGAGGGAGGCAGAGACAGAGCCATGGGAGGCATGAAAAGACAAGGAAAGCCTTTTCTATGAAAGCACCTGAGAAGAGAGAGCATGGCCTGCAAACATAACCTTGGCCTGGTGTAACTGAACACATGCATGCAGACAGACAGTATACCTTTGTTATTCCAAGTCACTGTGGGGCCAGTCAGTTGTTATAGGAAAGTAGTGTGGATCCATGTGGATCCAATCTCTTTACTACTGTGCATGCTATACCTTTGTAAATCTGGACTTCAACACATCAATGGCATCCACCACAATTCTGCTAAAGAACTCTTTCAGTGTGTCCAAGTCACAGTGCCACAATACGGTGAGGAGAGAGCGATCTACAAATGCTTGGCGAGTGACATTGGAAGGCAGCTCATCCTTCCGGAACATTGTATACACACTTTGCAGAAGGTTTAATTGTGTGGCATGTGGACTCCTAAGAAAAAGAGATAAAGTGACATGTTTTGAACAAGTATTTTACATACTCCAGTGATTACTAATTACAAAATAATAAAGGATCCCATAGTCCATGGTGGAAGGAGGTAACAGACTCAAAAGACTGCCTTCTGAATGCCACACACGCACTGTGACACAGTGTCCCACCCCCACAACAAACAACAATAATAACTAAAATTAAACTGAAAAAAAACCTGGGTCTAAAGGAAAATAAATTCTAGTTTTTGTTAAAAAAGAAGCATACCTAATTGCTGCTAATTACCACACATATAAAATGAGCTTTCCTCCTAAAAGTATCTCTAAGTCAGAGTGTCTTACTACAAAAGGAAAAGAAACTAGAACAAGGTACTATCTTTGAAAGTATATTTTATATACTGTAGGATAAAGTAAACTATGATCGTGTTACTGAAAACATTGTAATGAGAAGCAAGAAAAGGAAATTTGCTGTGAGATGATGCCTGCTAGTCATGTCAGAGCTACACCCCCAAAACCTCACCACGGCCCCCAAACAGGAGCTGAATAAGGATGACAGCCATGGACACGCCGAAGTGTCCTGAAGCCTGCATGAAGAACTACGGTCAACTGAGGAGCGCTGAGAGCGGGAGAAATGGTCTTCCCCAGGGAAGAGAGCAGCAATGGGTTATCACCCGCCAAATGGTCAGCCCTGACAACACACATGCAAGTAACACCGTACAGACTGTGCAGGCTATGTTTAGGAGCAGATAGGTATATCATGTATGCATGTACTAACACTTAAGGAGAAAAGAGACCATGAATTTGAAAGAGAACAAGGAGGGGTATAACGCAGGGTTTGGAAAGAAGAAAAGGAAGGGAGAAATGTTGCAATTATGTTGTAATCTCAAAACCATAAATAGGTTAAAACATGAAATTATTAAAAAAAGAGAGAATGAAAGAAAAGCAGCCAGGTCTGGTGGCGCACGCCTTGGATCCCAGGAGGCAGAGGTAGGTAGATCTCTGTGACTTAGAGGCCAGCCTGGGTTCAGGACAGTCAGGGCTGTTACACAGAGAAACTTTGTCTCTAAATAAATAAATAAATAAATAAATAGCAAAACAACAACAAAAAAAGAAAAGCAGTAAGAGACATTTTAAGGAAAGAAGAGAAAAAATATTGCTTTAAATCTATAATGTTAGAATAAAGGAGAACTAAAAAGGACAGAAAAAGAGTAAGAAAAGAAGTATAAATATAATTAAGGGGGAAAATAAGAGAGTTAGTAGTAAAAACTGATCTGTCTTTTAACTCATTTTCTTGCTTCTCTATAATGTCCAGCACCTTCATGGTTATGCTGAATCTGAGCAGAGAAGAGAGAAATTTTTGTCTCATTCCCAACCTCGGGAGGAAGACATCCCATCCAGGCTTTTAGATTAAGTATCTGTCCCCTTAGGGGATTACACAGATGACTTTGCCAGAAATGAGTATTAGATTGAGTATCAGATTTTATCAAATTGTTCTGTCAAGCCATTTACAATGGTTCAGTGAATAAGGTGCTCGCTGTTGGGCCTTACAACCTCATCTGATTCTTGAAATACACATGGTGGGGAGGGAACCGACTCAGTAGGTCAGTGTTTTATATGGTCTAGAGAATAATCTATGATATTCTCAGTTTTAGTTTTGAATTAGTTTATTATATATACAGTGTGATATATTCGATATATTTGGTAATGTTCAATATTGAGGCTTCCTGGGTCTGGGATTTGTTTGTGGTAAAATGTTTGATTCATGTAAGAAAGTTTTAGATTACAAAATGATCTTTGTGTTCTAAGTCATTAGAACATACGAGCTCCCCTTTAAGTCCTGCTTCTGCTTCATCTCACACACTTGGTATACAGTATTTTTATTTGACTCAGATGGAAATACATCTGATCTTTCTTATCATTCTTGTTTGTCCCAAGGATTTTTAGAAATGTGGAATTAATTAGTTAGCTGCTGAGAAATATTTTCAGATGTGCCAAATTTCCTTCTATTGTTGATTTCTGATTTAATAGCATTGTGGCCAAAGAATATACTTTATATGTTTTAATTCTTTAAATTTACTAAGAATTATTTGTGTGTGGTTGGCAAAATGGCTCAGTGGGCAGAGATACCTGTCTCTGAGCCTGAGACCTGAGCTCCGTCCCTGTGACCCACATGATGGAAGGAGACTCGTAAGAGCTGTCTCCTGACCTCCACCTATACGAATAAAAGTAAATTAAAATGTCATTTAAAAAAAAATTTAAAAAGGGAGAGAACTGTTTGTTTGTGGCCTATCACGTGATCTATTTTAAAGAATGTTACCCACGTGCTCAAAACGATTTGTGCTCTGCTACTGCGACAATGTTATAGGTTGGCTAATTATGATTTTTTAAAAAGGTGTCAGTAAAAATGAATAATTTATCATTTCATGCTACATCATAGATGGAGCTCAAAAAAACATTATGCCAATTCAGAAACTCAGAAGTGACAACGGCATGTATAACACCTTTAATCTCAGCATTTGGGAGGCAGAAGGAGATGGATCTCTAGCAGTTTGAAACTAGTCTGATTGACAGTGAGCTCCCAGCCTGGGCTGCCACACAGTGAGACTCTGACAAACAGAACTAAATGGGGGAGGGAGGAGGAATGGGAAGATCCATTTATGAAAAAATGTTTAGAAAAAATAAGTTTAAAAAAAAACAAGCAAATTTGTCGCTTCCTGAGCTAAGGTTCAGGATGGGTTCTTTAACGATTCTACTAAGTTAAGTCCCCAAAAATTATCACTGAATAGTATTCTTAAATGTACGTGGTGAAGTCAGGCGTGGTGGCACATGCCTTTAATCCCAGCACTCAGGAGGCAGAAGCAGGTGGCTCTCCAAGTTCTAGGCCAGTCTGGTTTACAGAGCAAGTTCCAGGACAGACAGGGCTACACACAGAAACCTTGTCTTAAAAAACAAAAAGAAAATTTTGTAAAATGGGAATGGGAATTGCCCACATACATGAATATATTTGAATATCTGGCTCCCAGTTGATGGATTGTTTAGGAAAGATAAGGAATTGTGGCCCTGTGGAGAAGGTGTAGGGGTGCTGGGATTGAGGTTTCAAAAGCCCACACCAGGCACAGTCTCACTTGTCTGTCTGTCTCCTGACTGCAGATCAGGATGGAAGCTATCAGCTACTGCTCCAGCACTACGCCTGCCTTCCTGCCACCCCCCCCACCACAATGGTCATGGACTAACTCCGAATCTGTATTTAATAAGCCCCCAATTAAATACTTTCTTCTATAAGCAGTGTTTGTCATGGTGTCTCTGCACAGCAGAACAGTAACTAAGACAACGGCGGAAACAATGGTATACAAAATGTAACATGGTTCCAGGACAAATAGTGGGATTCAGTTCTTTAACTCAGGTTACAACTTGGTGACAGGTTCCGTTACCTGATGATCCAATCTTCCAAGTTCTAAGATGTAACTCTTAATTTAAAAGGATATTTACAAATTCATTGTATCTAAATGCTAAGTAAAATTTTATCATTATACTTAGATAAATAGTCATAACATTACTTTAAAAATCAGCAATCAACATGTAGCTCTCTGATCTCATCAGAGCTTCTCTGTGCAGTGGATGGCAGAGGAAGAAACTCACAAGTGGTCAAATGCAGACAAGTACCCGAGAAGTGGCTCAGTCATAAATGGGACATCTATATCACCCCCATCCTCAAGGCTCAGGACCATCTTGGAAAGGGAGGCAGAAAGATGTCAGAGACAGAGGTGGGGAAGGACTGGATGAAATCAGTGTTTCTGACTGCTGTACTCCAGAACTCAGCAGCTGCGGTTGCTTAGACAAGCTCTGACCAAGCCTTCTAGCACGGCATGGAAAGAGTGTTGCACAAGCTCTAACTGATCTTAATAATAAAAACCTGGAGTCAGATATTGGGGTAAATGCTGAAAGATCAGACAAAGGAGCGAGCCAGACCCAACTCTTACCTTGCTAACTCCTCTCTCTACCCAACCATATCACTTCCTTTCTGTCTGTACAGACCTCCAGGCCTCTATGATTAACTAGTGGGTAGCTCCAGCCTCTGATTGTCAGGAAAGCTTTATTTGTTAGAGTACAAATGAGATATCACCACAAAGGGGTTCATGAATTCCTACCCACTACCTAAGGAGCCATGTACAATTGATGACTTCTATAGGAGGAAGAGACAGTTAAGAGTGTGGCTCCTGGTGGGTAGATCGCACTTGAGCGTAAAAAAATCTCAATAGATGGGTTAATAAAAAGAGGGAGGGCACACTGCTAGGTTGGGGGATGGGTCTGTGTGGTGAATCCAGGAGGAGTTAGTGAAAAAAGCTGGGGGTGGGGAACATATTCAACATACAAAGACTTAATACTACTATTTCTTAAAAAAATCCAGGTACATGTACCTTATTTTCTACATTGTATTGCTCCAGAACACATTCATTCATTCATTCATTCATTCATTTGTTTTTCCATTTTCTTATCCCATCCATTCATCCATTCATTTGTTTTTTTCGGGACAGAGTTTCTCTCTATAGTCCTGAAACTTTTTGTAGAACAGGCTGGCCTAGAATTCACAGATCCACCTACCTCTGCCTCCCAAGTACTGGAATTAAAGGCATGCAACACCATCATCTGGTCCAAAATACATTTTTAAAAAGTCAAATATTTCATATTGCTCAGGTAGCACAGGATGACCTTGAACTTCCGATTCCGATCTTTCAAGCCCTTCGGTATATTAGTTAATGAGACTGTCTAGTCATGAAAGCATATATTTTTTTTAATCCTGAGACAGGATTTCTCTGTGAAACAGCTCTACCTGTCCTGGAACTAGCTTTGTCTCGAACTCGGAGACCCACTTGCCTCTGCCTCCCGAGTACTGATTAAAGGCATGTGCCTCCACCATCTGGTGAAGGCACATTCCTTATGACTGTGTAATTCTACCTACTAAATTACAGAGTGATAGCCAGGACAGGCTCCAAAGTTACATGGAGAAACCCTGACTTGAAAAACCAAAATAAATAAATAAATAAAAATAAAATAAAGGTAGCGTGCAACTTCTAACGAAATCAATGATTCAGAGCATCATAAATGGATACTAAACCCACCAGGAACATGGCGGTGAACCTACAAATAACCACAACTAGCATACTCCAGGTGTTCCTAAATCTCGTGAAGCAGTCCTGCCAAAATCCGAACCTGAATCTAACTCAGCTTCTAACTGAGTTTTGCTCCTATTCATGTCTGTGTGAGGGTGTCAGATCCCCTGGAACTGGAGTTACAAACAGCTATGAGCTACCACGTGGGTATTGGGAATTGAACCTGGGTCCTCTGGAAGAGCAGTCAGTGTTCTTAACCACTGAGCCATCTCTCCAGCCCTCATTGAGCTTTTCTTTAGACTTCATTTTCCATATGCAGGAAAGACAAGAGCTGAGTGAGCAGTTAAGTAAAAAGAAGAGGGACAGATCAGGTAACTCCAGACAAAGACACTGCAGAAGTGTCCAGGCTCCTTTAACCCTGGAGACTGCTGCCTAGACAAAAGCTCAACTACAGTGTGAATGTGACATTTCTAAGAATTTTGTTGAGCTGATAATGTTACCCACAAAAAGGATGACTTCGGAAATGCAGTAGGACTTGAGGTAAAATGAACAGGCCAGGGATCTGAGTTTAAACACAGCAGCAGGATTATGAGATGGACCAGCAGGTAAGGCTCTTACCAAAGCCTGCAACCCAAGTTTGACCACCAGGACCCATATGGTAGAAGGAAAGAACTGATTTTTAAAGTGGTTGTATGAGCTCCACAGTGCATGGATGCAAATATACATGCATGCTGACTTAAAACACAGCAATAAGAAAAAAGACAGTGTGGTGGAATGAAGCTGGGAAAACGATGCTCTCTACCAGGAGCCTATTTTGTTCTGTAGTATGAAACAGGTTTGAATTTTTTTCGTAAGAAAGTCTGTTATGGAGAAAAAATTTTTAAAAAAGTCACAGTGGGGCTGAAGAGATGGCTCAGAGGTTAAGAGCACTGACTGCTCTTCCAGAGGTCCTGAGTTCAATTCCCAGTAACCACATGGTGGCTCACAGCCATCTATAATGAGATCTGGTGCCCTCTTCTGGCCTGCAGCAGACATGCAGACAGAATACTGTAAACATAATTAATAAATAAATCTTAAAAAAAAGTCACAGTGAGCTATGAAAATCACTATCCCTCATGTACTTTTTGTTTGTTTTTAAACAAAGAAGGCAACACACCCACTTCAGAAACGGCGTGTATACAGCTCTGGGGAATCCCGGACTAAAATAACTTACCGCCTAGCAATCCTTTTGAAAGTGGTTTGAAATAATTCTTCCATAATATGTTGCTGTTCCCGACAAAGAATATCTGTCATCAACCGAAATAACATAGGACTCTGAGATAATTCCAATGCATCTAGAAACTAAAAATAGAACAACAAAAAGAATCCATTATCGGCATCATCAAAATGTTTGTAGCTCTGACTTTTGCAAGTTGCACACTACATAAACGCCTGTTGCCCAAGGTCAGAAGAGGGCATTTGATCCCATGGAACTGGAGAAATGAACTGCTGTGGGTAATGGGAATTAAAAGCAGGTCCTCACCAAGAGCAACGAGGGCTCTAAATTACAGAGCCATCTTTCCAGTTCTTTTTATTTTTCAGTTGTAAGAAGTAGCCTAATGTAGCCCAGGCTGGCCTCCAACTTACTATGTAGCTGAGACTGGCTATGAACACCTATTTCTCATGCTGGTACCTCTCAAGTTCTAGGATTACAGGAGTGTGTCACCATGTGCAGTCTAGTAATTTGAATTTTAAAAATAAAGAAAGGGGTAACAGTATGGTTTAGCAGGTAAAGATGCTGGTTGTCAGGCGGGACACCTTGCCTTCAATCTCTAGGACTCCCATTTTGGAAAAGAGAAAACTACATTAAGAAAGTTGTTCTCTGACTTTCTACAGACTCAACAAGGCACTCAGATGTGTGCAGGTGAGCTGACACACAGACACACACACACAACTATACACACACTCGCACACACACACTACACTCACATCCCCCCCATACACACATACTCACATGCAGACACATACAAATAAACACATGTAAAATCTTTTAATTGGAAAGATACAATTTCAAATATAGTCTTCAAATGTTACTATTTTTGTTATTCTCCATCCATTCTCTATCCCAATGTCTCTATATATTCAACATTTAGATTCTAAGAGATATCTTCAATTTTATCTTCAGAAACAGAGAATTATCACTTAAAATTTTCTTATAATGTCCAAAATATCCCACCTGTCCTATTTTATAAATAAAATATTTCTATTATCTTTACACCTGAAACTATTTTTGCAGTTTCTTTAGTCAGTGACTCTGTTCTCTTTAGGCCATTTTTTGTTTGTTTGTTTGTTTTTTTCTGTTGGCTTGCATCTATGGAGGAGGCAGAGTAGGAGACCTGGTTATGGAAGTCAGGACTCTTCCCCAAGCTAGGAGCACTGTATCAGTGAGATAACTATAGCTCTAGTAGCAGTTTGTTTTTTTAAGATGGATGATTTTCTGTTTAACTACCAGCCTGAATTCCTAGGCTGAAGGGATCCTCCTACATCACTCCCATGAAGAACATAACATGCCAGTGGAAAAATCATCCTGCCCCTAGCCTGCCTCCCTCTAAACTCTTTGACTTGAAAATCATTGCTCTATGACTTAGCATTAACAGACAAACAATGCTTCAAAACCCAACTCTTAACAATGGACAGGTCTGTCAGAAAAAAACTTAACAGAGAAATAAGGGAACTAAGGCTGGAGAGATGGCTCAGAGGTTAAGAGCACTGACTGCTCTTCCAGAGGTCCTGAGTTCAATTCCCAGCAACCACATGGTGGCTCACAACCATCTGTAATGAGATCTGGTGCCATCTTCTGGCCTGTGGCACATGCAGGCAGAACACTGTGTACATAATAAATATAAATTTAAAAAAAAGAAAGAAAGGAACTAACAAATGCTATGACTCAAATGAACTTAATAGACATCTATAGAACATTCCACCCTAACACAAAAGAATATACTTTCTTCTCAGCACCTCATGGAACCTTCACAAAAACTGACCATATAATTGATAACAAAGCAAACCTCAACAGATACAAAAAAAAATTTCAAATAACACCATGTATCTTATCAGATCATCATGGCTTAAAGTTAGAATTCAATAACACTAATTTCAGAAAGCCCACAAACACATGGAAATTGAACAATGTTCAACCGAATCGCCAATGGGTCAAGGAAGAAATAAGAAGGAAATCAAAGACTTCCTGAAATTCAATGAAAATGACCTCATAACATACCCAAACTTATGGGATACAAGAAAGCAGTGCTAAGAGAAAAGTTCATAGCACTAAATGACTACATAAAGAAGTTGGAGAGATCCCACACTAGTAACTTAACAGTACGCTGAAAGCTCTAGAAAAAAAAAAAAAGCACACAGGCACACTCACCCAGAAAGAGGAAATAATCAAATTGAGGGCTGAAATCAATATAATAGAAACAAAACAATACAAAGAATCAATGAGAAAAAGAGTTGGTTCTTCGAGAAAATCAACAAGATTGACAAACCGTTATCCAAACTAACCAAAAGACAGAGAGAGAATATCCAAATTAACAAAATCAGAAATGGAAAGGAGGACATAACAACCAACACTTAGAAAATCCAGGAAATCATCAGGTCGTACATCAAAAACCTGTACTGCACAAAATTGGAAATTTTAAAGGAAATGGACAATTTTTCTGAAAAAGTACCACATACCAAAATTAAATCAAGATCAGATAAACAAATTAAATAGACCTACAACCCCTAAGGAAATAGAAATAGTTATCACAGGTCTCCCAACCAAAAAAAAAAAAGCCCAGGGCCAGATGGTTTCCTGCAGAACTCTAAGTATTTAAAAGAAGCGCTAATGGTGGTGCTCCTCAGACTATTTCACAGAATAGAAGCAGAAGAAACATGGCCAAACTCTTTTTACGAGACTACAGTTATCCTGAAACCCAAACAACACACTTAAGAAAGAAAATTATGAACCAATCTTCCTTATGAACATGGATGCAAAACTACTCAACAGTAATACTGGCAAACTAAATCAGAAAACATATCAAAAACATCATCCACCATGATCAAGGAGGCTTCAGCCCAGAGATGCAGGGATGGTTCAACATATGAAAATTCATCAATGTAAGGTGTTTATCAACTGTAGGAGTCACTTACGTATGTTACCATATCATCTGAAAATAGTTAAAATTTGATTTCTTCCCTTCCAATTTGTATCCCCTTGATCACCATACAAACAAAATGGGGGAAAAATCACATGATCATCTCATTAAATGCTGAAAAACCCTTTGACAAAATCCAACACCCTAAATAATAAAGGTCATGGAGAGATCAGGGATACAAGGAACATTCCTAAACATAATGAAGGCAATATACAGCAAGTCAACAGCCAACATCAAACTAAATGAAGAGGAATTCAAAGCAGCTTCACTAACAAGGAACAAGACTCCTACAGTTGGTAAACACCTTCAGCAATGTAGCAGAATACAAGATTAACTCAGAAAATTCAGTAGGCCTCCTATATACAGATGACAAACAGGTTGAGAAAGAAATCAGAGAAATATCACCCTTCACAATAGCCACAAACAATATAAACTATCTTGGGGTAACTATCAAACAAGTGAAAGACCTGTATGACAAGAACTTTAAGTCTTAGCTGGGGTCATCCTCGTGGATTCCTGGGAATTTCTCTAGTGCCAGGTTTCTTACTAGTCCCATAAAGACCTCCTCAATAAAAATATCTCTTTCATTACTCTCATATCTGTCTTCCCTCCATCTCAACTATCCTGTTCCCTCAAGTTCTCCCCTCTCCGCCCCTTTTCACCTCCTCTTTCCTTTCCATTCTTCCTTTTGCCCCTACCTCCATGCTCCCAATTTTGACATGCAATCTTGTCTGTTTCCTCTTTCCAGGTACATCTATGTATGTTTTTCTTAGAATTCACCTTGTTACTTAGCTTCTCTAGGATCATGAACTATATAGGTTCAATATCATTTGCTTTACAGCTAATATCCAATTATGAGTGAATACATACCATGTTCACCTTTCTGGATCTGGATTACCTTACTCAGGATGGTTTTCTCTAGTTCCATCCATTTGATTGCAAATTTCAAGATGTCATTGTTTTTTTTACCGCTAAGGCCCTAAGCAATAGAAAAAAGGTTGCCCGAACTGGCCTTGCCATGTAATCAGATTGATGAATATCTTAAATGTCACCAGAGAACCTTATCCAGCAACTGATGGAAAATAAGGCAGAAGAGACCCACAGCAGAGCACAGGGCAGAGCTCCAAAGTCCATATGAAGAGGAGTGAGAACTTGAGCAAAGAGGTCAAGACCATGATGGGAACACCCACTAAAACAGTCTACCTGAGCTAATGGGAGCTCACCAACTCCCGCCAGACAGGGAAGGAACCAGCATAGGTCCAAACTAGTCCCTGTGAATATGGGTGAGTCGTATGGTTGAGGCAGACTGTGGGGCCACTGGCAGTGGCACCAGGATTTATCCCTACTGCTTGTACTGGCTTTTTGGGAACCTATTCTCTTTGGATGGATACCTTGCTCAGCCTATATATAGTAGGAAAGGCCTTAGACCTTCCCCAAAGCAATGTGCCTTACTCTCTCTGAGGAGTGGGTGGGGGTGGAGTGGAGTAGGGTGGGGTAGGTGGATGGGATGGGAGGAGGAGAGGGAGTGAAAACTGGGATTGGTATGTAAAATGGAAAAGGATAGTTTATTTCCTTTTTAAAAAAAATAACACAAATTATATATAAAAAAAGAACTTTTAAGTCTTGGAAGAATGAAGTTGAAGAGGATAACAGAAAATGGAAATATCTCCCATGCTCATGGATAGGCAGGATTAACGTAGTAAAAGTGGCAGTCTTACCAAAAGCAATCTACAGATTCAATGCAATACCCATCAAAATCATAGTACAATTCTTCACAGAACTCAAAAGAACAATACTAAATTTCATACAGAAAAACAAAAAACTCAGGATAGCAAAAGGAATCCTGTACAAGAAAGGAACATCTGGAGGCATCACCATTTCTAACTTCAAACTCAATTATAGAGCTATGCTGAAAGCAAAGACCTGTATTTTGTTATAGCCATCTTAGTTACAAATTAAGTAAGCTGTTCAGAAGCCTCTATAGGGCAAGTTCCGGGCCTAGGATATCCTTTATCTTCCTGTGAGTTAAGATCCCCTGAAGACCTGCAGATCCCAGGCACCAGACGTAATTAGTATCCCTCTTGTTAGTAAGTATTTACAGACTCTCAGCACTTCCTTATTTCTTCCTATCAGCTAGGGAAGTCTCCATTCCTGACATAAACTTGGCAGCTTGACCAGAATACAGACTTGCTGTCCATTTCTTGTGTCTCTTGCCCCTCCCTTCATTCCCCCTCCTCTAGGGTTCAGGATCTTCATTCATGTCCCCCTGGTCGGGACAGAGCTATAGTAATGATTGGTCTCAGCATGAAAACAGACAGGTGGACCAATAAAATCAATTCAAAGACCTTGATATTAACCCAATTTTTGACAAAGATGCTAAAAATAGAAAATGGAAAAAAAAAGACAGCATCTTCAACTGGTATAACTGGATGTCAAAATGTAGAAGAATGCAAATAGATCCATATCTATCACGATGCACAAAACTCAAGTCCAGTTGGATCAAAGACCTCAACATAAATCTAACCACACTGAACCTCGTGGAAGAGAAGGCGGGAAGTACACTTGAACATATGAGCACAGGAGATCACCTCCTTAATAATAGTTGCACAGAAACTGAGAGCAACAATTAATAAATGGAATGTCTTGGAACTGAGAAGCTTTGGTAAAGCAAAGGGCACTTTCAATAAGCATAAACGGCAGCCTACAGAATGGGAAAGATCTTCACCAACCTCACATCTGACAGAAGACTGATCTCCAAAATATATAAAGAGCTCAAGAAACTAGACATCAAACTACCAAACAATACAATTAAAAAAAATGGGGTACAGATCTAAACAGAGAATTCTCAAAAGAACCTTAAAAAGCTGAAAGACACTTAAGGAAATGCCTAACATCCTTAGTCATCAGAGAAATGCAAACCAAAACAACTCTGAGATACCATTTTACACTGAACGGAATCGCTAAAATCAAAAATACTGATGACAGTTATGCTCGAGAGGATGTGGAGTAAGGGGAACTTTCCTCCATTCCTAGTGGGAGTACAAACTTGGACAGCCTCTGTGGAAATCAGTATTGCGGTTTCTCAGAAAATTAGGAATCAATCTACTTCAGATTCACCAATACCACTATTGTACATACAGCCAAAGGATGCAAACTCATACCACAAGGATATCTGCTCATTTATGTTGATAGCAGCATTATTTGTAATAGTTGGAACCTAGAAACAACCTAGATGCCCCTCAAACAATGAATGGATAAAGAAAATGTGGTCTATTTACAAAATGAAGTACTACTCAGCAGTTAAAAAAATATTTAAAATTTGTATGCAAATGAATGGAACTAGAAAAAAACATTCTGAGTGAGGCAACTCACTCATAAGCAAATGTCAGACATAAAGGAAAGGATAACCAGCCTACAGTCCATAACCCCAGAGAAGCTAGGTATCAAAGAAGCCCCTAAGAGAGACATACGTGGGTCCCCTGGGAAGGGTTACTAAACAAGATCTCTTGAGTAAATTGGGAGTATGGCTGTGTGTGTGTGTGTGTGTGTGTGTGTGTGTGTGTGTGTGTGTGTGTGTGTTGAGGGTGGAAGCAGAGTGGGGAGGGGAGAATAGCAGGGGGAGGAGAACAGGAGAGATTTGGTGAGTTGGGGGAAGGACAGAGAAGGATAGCAAGGTAAGAGATATCTTGATAGAAAGATCCATTATAGGGTTAACAAGAAACCTGGCACTAGGGAATTTCCCAGGAATCCACAAGGATGATGTCAGCTAAGAATCTAAGCAATAGTGGAGAGGGAGTCTTAACTGGCCTTCCCCTGTAATCAGATTAAGGGCTATCTTAATTGACATCATAGAATCTTCATCCAGAAACTGATAAAAGCAGATCCAGAGATCTACAACTAACCACCAGGCCAAGTTCTGGGAATCCAGTTGAAGAAGAGAGCAAGGGAGGTCAAGATGATGAAGGGGAAATCTAAAACCTCCAGAGGCAGCTGAACCAAGCTCGTGGGAACTCATGAACTCTGGACTGACAGCTGTGGAGCTTCCATGGGACCAAACTGGGAAACAGTTGTGTAGCTTGGTCTATCTGAGGTGCCCCTGACAGTAGGACCAGGATCTATCCCTGGTGCATAAGCTAACTTGTGGAAGCCCATTATCTATGGTGGGATACCAGGGTCAGCCTTAACGCAGGGGAGAGGAGCTAGGTCCTCCCACAACTTAATGTGCCAGGCTTTGTTGACTCCCCTTTGGGAGGAGTGGGTCTTTTTCTCATCATTTTATGAGGAATTTGGAGAAATGCAAATGTAGACTAGATCCTATAATAACTTAAGAGAATTATTATTTAAGATATCAAAACAATACTGTACCTTATTCTAAAGGCATGCATACCAAACTATGAATAAATCATCAGGTGTTTGAAACTTCCCTAAACAAAGTTTCAACTAAAACAAAAAACCATAAAACCAGAAATAAGTACTTCCATAAATAAAGATGACAAAATCCTGGCTACTGATAAATACACGAAATAGCTGGCTAATTGAATGTTTATTTCATAATTCCTTCAACTCTATCTTAAGAAAAAAATATATTAAAAGGATAAAACAGAGGGTAGTCTATGTGGATGGATGCTGTTTGAAAATTGGCCTGTCTATAGGGTTGCCTAGTGTCCTTACAACATGGTGATCTGAGAACCATGGATGGACTCAAGAGGAAGCTGTAATGCCTTTATAGCCAGTTCTAGTCACCACATAGCTGCCCTTTCCCACCGTATTCTTTTTTTTTTTTTAGGTGAGCATGCCTAAGTCTAACTCTGACCCAATCAGAAGACAGCCATACAGAAGAACATCATGCAGGACAAGATGTACTTATCTGCCTATGTAACATGCTTACAAGCCACCCAGCGTGTGTGCGTGTGTGTGAATATGTGTGTGTGTGTGTGTGTGTGTGTGTGTGTGTGTGTATGTATATATGTTACAGTGTGTTTTTAATGGGGCTGGGGAGGGTGTCCTTATCCCTGTGTGTATGTTGTGTTCCTCCCTTGTTCTGTTTATAAAGGTCTTGAAAACAAAGACAAATTTAAATTTGTGCTATGTGGATTAATAGTCACTATTCTCTTTTTTCTCATCATTGTTAGAATCCATGAAATTCAATTGACTATACAAAAATCCCAAATTAAAATGATATTGCATTTTTGCCTACATGTGACAATTAGCATATCACTAGAATTAGAAACAACATGTGCAATTCCTGCCTTGCACCTTTGGGACAGGGGAATGTGCTCTGCTATCCTTTGTTGTATAGCAGTTTCCTCTGAGATAGAAACATTCTATACCAGAAAGCACTCATTAAGACAGGAAGTAGACAATCCAAAATAGCTTCAGGAAGTTCATGAAACTGATCAAATTCACTAGGCCCCCTCCTATCCCAAGAGTCTGTAGACAGTAAAGACTGATGGCAGTCATTCTCA
This sequence comes from Myodes glareolus, assembly GCF_982192425.1. Taxonomy (NCBI): domain Eukaryota; kingdom Metazoa; phylum Chordata; class Mammalia; order Rodentia; family Cricetidae; genus Myodes; species Myodes glareolus. Next base: position 94,847,887 of record NC_142027.1, on the reverse strand, counting down.
GACAAGCCCAGCATCCTGGAAAAAGCAGAGACCAGCCTGACTTCCTAGAAAATAACATAGATCAGTGGAGCTGCCTGGAAGAGGTTTAGACCAACTTACCAACCTAGAAAGGACACTCTGCAACCTGTTAAGCTGCCTGCAGACTGTGCAGTGCACTCCAGGCTTCCAAATGACAAGAAACCCTGAATAGTCATTTTGAACAAAAACAACAATAAAAACAAAGCAGAAAATATTATTATCACCTGACTTCAAAACATACAACAAAGCTGTTGTAACCAAAACAAAATGGTACTAGTACAAAGAAATATAACAAATGGAACAGAACATAGATTCTAGAAACAAACTCCCAAATTCACAGCCAAATGATTTTCAATAATGGTGCTACAAACTCAGAGAAGGTATTCTTTTCAACAAAAGGTGCTGGAGAAATTAGATATTTACAAACTGAAGAATGAAACCAGTTTCTACCTCTCACCAATTAAAAATGTAAATTAAAATATGCTATCAGAGCCATAAATGTAAACCCTAAAAATCACAACAAAACTATAAGCAAAAATGCCTCTGGACACTCAAACGGGCAACTTTTTGTTACAGTTTTATTAAATACCATAAAACCTACAGGAAACAAAAGCAAAAATAGGCAAGGAACACTGACTAGATCAAACTATAATGAAAATGTTCTGGGGCTGGAGAGATGGCTCATTGGTTAAGAGCATTGCCTGCTCTTCCAAAGGTCCTGAGTTCAATTCCCAGCAACCACATGGTGGCTCACAATCATCTGTAATGACGTCTGGTGCCCTCTTCTGGCCTGCAGGCATACATACAGACAGAATATTGTATACATAATAAGTAAATGAATATTTTTTTAAAAAAGAAAATGTTCAACATATCCAAAATACATCTGAAAGTTCACAAACTCAACAGCAAACAAATAAACTAAAACTGGGCAACCAATTTAAACAGGTATTTTCTAAAAGAAGACACACAAATGGATGAGCACATGAAAAACTGCATAATATAAGCAATCATCAGAGATAACACAAACCAAAACCCACGCTGTTCACAACTGAAGGTACGGCTCTGGAGAAAAGCAAATACTTGCAAACTAGAGGTGGGAGTGTAAATTAGTACAGTCACTGCCTAGAGTCATCTGAGAGAAAATGCCCTATGTCATGGAGGATTGTCTTGATTGTTAAGTGATACAGGAGGGCCCATTTCACTGCAGGTGGCACTAGGCAGGGGGACCTGGGCTGTATAAGCAAGTAGCTGAACATGAATAACCAAGCCAGAGAGAGTCAGCAAGCACTGTTCCTCTATGGTTCTTGCCTTAAATTTCTACCTTGAATTCCCTCAATGACGAACAGTGACCAATAAGTACTTCTTTTATTTATCACAGTAACAGAAAAGAAAGTAGAACAACCATATAACCCAGCAATCCCACTACTAGGTTGTATACCTAAAGGAAACATATCTGTATAGACATGTGCATTTCTGTATTATTGCAGCATTATCCACAATACAGAAAGAAAATAGAAACAATCCACGTATTCATCAGCTAAGAGACGAATAACATTCACGCACATACACACTATATAACGCCATTAAGCCTGAGAGGGGCTTAATAAAACTGAAGATCATTAGGTTAAGTGAAATAATACAAGCACTAGAATACAAATGATTTCACTGATACAGGGAATCTAAAGAACTGAACTTACAAAAACAGAGTAGAGTGATGATTACCAGAGGCTGGAAACAATGGAAATATGGGGGGGATGTTTATCAATGGGCACTAAATCATTACATAGATACAAGAAGTTCTAGTGTGCTATTGCACAGGAAGATGAGGACAGACAACTGGGATAAACAGTATATATTTTAAACAGAAAAAGACAAGGAAAGATCTTGAAACTTTTCATTACTACAAAATGATAAATGTTTGAGGAGATAGATATGTTTAACCTGGTTTAAACATTCCATATTATACGCCTATATTTAAACATACATTACATGATATCCCATTAGTATGCACAATTTTTAATTTTTGTGTACTAGTTAGTATAAATTAAAGACAATTTAAGTCCTGCCAAAATACAACAAAAAGAAAAGGAAAAGTCAACCAATGTTTCATGGTTGACACTACTAAAACAAACCTTTTTCATGCAGTCCACGTAGTTATTGTACTTTAGGGAATCGGCGGGAAATTCATCAGACTTCATGGGGAAATTAGATACAATGAGCTTTTCCAGAATATGCTTAAGGTTTTCTAGCCTGTCTTCAGTCAGGCTGGTGAAGAACGGAAGGAGAATGAGAGCTTGGCCCTGTGAAGCAATGCAGACAAATGTAAGTCACACTACATTGTGAGTCTTGTGGCTCACAGATCTACAGAATAAACAAAATCACTACTTTCTAGAGACTGCAAACAGTGCACTACATGGATCCAACAAATGACTTCAGAATAAATTCTGGACGGCACCATGAACCAGCCTGAATGCAGCTATGGACCTGAGCTTCAGTTCTAGAGGTCAGAAGGCTCCCATGAGAGACTCTGAGGCTGGGAGACTGACAGCCTGCATGAGCGGGGAAGGAGTGGTGAACAGACACGGTCAAAACACATTGTGTCAATGTATGAAAGTGTCAACGAACAAATTTTAAAACCATTTTTAAAAACAAAGATTATATTAAAATTCTATGTAGACAGAATGACTTTCATAACATCTAGGAGAGTATATGTTTGCAAATTCCCCTCAGAACTTCATACTGAGCTTACGAGGAAGTAGGTATTGATCCTACCTCCTTTGAATAACAGGTAAATTCCAAAATTTTCACATTTGAAGGAGAAACTTCATGAGTCATATAGAACACACCAAAGAATCATCTACTTAAAAAATATGTGGTCATTCATGAAGACCACATTACAGGACTTTAAACTTAGCAACAATAAAATTACTTTCCTTGCTTCCCTATCACTGAAAGATTTCAATAGAAAGTAAGAATGAAAAAGTTTGAAATTGCTACAGGAAATCCAAAACACCAATTTCCATCTGATACATATAAACACAAATGCTAATGATGCATTTCAACTAGATGCAAATCAACTAATGCAGATCAACTAGACCAAAGCCAGAGTCTCTTTCATGAGGAAGAACCTATATTAGTCAAACAAATTTGTCCATACTTAGATGGTAGGTTCATGGGGGTTTATTATGCTAATCTCTTTAGTATTATAGGTTTTGAATTTTCCATAAAACCCCACAAATAAACCATCATAATAAATGTACAAAAATGTAAAGCTGTGAAAATAAAGAGAACATAATCTCAAAAGACCAATCTTTTAAAGTCATCTACCTTTAAGTGGAGACCCAACTTTGTATCAGCAAGTAGACTAGCATACGTTGTGAAGATCTCAGGAAATGAGCTGTGATTTGTATCAAAAGTTAAAGCTGAATCAATCTAAAGGGAGATAAAACACAAATTTCTGTATTATGCCTCAAAAACTTTTGACATATTTTCCCAATTTTTAAATTTCAGAACTCAAATTATTTTTCAACATTTCAACAATGTTGCTATAAAACATTTTATTATTTCCTGCTAAGACAAAGTCTGTGAAGACATAGTGACAAGAAAAAACATAAAGTAAGAAGCATAATGAACAATGGTATAAGAAAAAGAAAAGTAATTGGGAGATAGCTCTCCAAAATATATTTAATTTTCAAAAAACTGACTTTTTGAAGAAATATTCACTGTAGTATTTAAACATAAGTTACAGAATTCAAAATAATGACCATGGCATCCATGGTGGCACACATCTGTAATCTGCAATAAGGAAGCAGAGGTAGAAAGAAGGAAGACATAGGAAGACTATGTCTCAAAAAGAACAACATAACTAAGATGAACACATTTCAAGTTCTTTTCAAAATACCTGCAACATTTTTGCCAGTAAGGAAAGCACTGTCACTTTGCTTTCTGGAGCAGAATCTGTGGCCCACCATGAATCACACTTCCTCCAGTTTTGCATAATTGCAGCTGCAAGCTTCACTCCATGGTGTTTCTGAACAGCTCGGTCTTTGAAGCTCTGATCTAACATACCATTTAAAACAGTACTAACCTGAAAAAATTTGTAGATTGACAAAAAAAATTTTAATATTAATAGAAAAGCCCACACTTCCATGCCAAAGCTATTACAGGAAAATGAAAATGCTATATCTATAATAGAAGTTTAGTTATTTAACAATATGAGAACACTGTAACATAAACCTTCCCAAAGAAAGCAGAGGGTGACTCTACCGATGCCCTTGTGCCCACTCTGCTGTGTGTGGGGGGGGGGGAAAGGGGGCATTCTCCATGAAATTCCATTTGGAAGACGAAGTAAGTGCTCTTCTGTGAACATAATTTCTACCACTTGCATTTCTATTCTACCATCACCTTTGCAACAGAATAACATGATGAATTTGGTTAGATTATCATTCAATATTCCCATCATTCTGACATAAGCATTTTTTACTGATGCTTCATATAGTATACTATCAACATATTTCCCTTCTTATACATTCTGCTCTCGCTACAGCTAAACCTTGGCAGACTTCTTAGCTGTTTTCAGTGTGCCTATCCTTGTCATCAGACTCTCCCAAATCAAATAAATCACGCCATTCCATCTTTGCCAATCAGTAAAATACCTGTTTCAAGAGACACAGCACTGGCTGTGTTGTAGAAAGGTCAGGCCTAGATAACCAGTCTTCCTCTCCGCACAAGGCCGAATATAACACCTTAGTTTCTCAGCTTACTGCCTTCTTACTATCTACCTGGTTGCTTCCTGACAAGAGATGAACAAGGAAACAGAACCCTTTAGGACCTGGCTTTTCTAAACATGCGTATTCTACTGTCTCATATAAATGAGAATCTGGCTGCATTGGAACTCCAGTATCTTGGTCTTGATTGCATTATCCACAATTCTGTGAGAAAAAGATGTCATTCAATTTCTTGATTCTCTACACATAACTAGTTATCTCCTTGAGAATTTTCAGGTTTTTTTTTTTTTCATGGTGAACATTTGGAAAATATATGCTCCTTGTGGAATCATTCCCAAACCGGGAGTAGGGCACTCCACAGCCCGTTTACACATGAGAACTCCAGTCCACCACTGTTTCCGGGCCTATGCCCTGTCCACTCAATTCCAGGATCCTTCATCATTTTTCTTTTTCTTTCTTTCTTTTTTGAGATAGGGTATTAGCCCTGTCTGTCTTGGAACTTGCTGTGTAGACCTGACTGGCCTTGAACTCACAGAGACCTGCGCGCCTCTGCTTCCCGGGTGCTGGGGTTAAAGGCGTGCATCACTGCACCTCACTTTCATTTTGTTCCGGTTTTGTATTTTCACCCTAGTCTCCATGAATTCCTCAACTTTATTTTCCACATCTACCCTGTTTTTAAATTTCAGGTACCTATGTTTACTTCCAGAGTATTCTCCAATCTTCTTATTTAGTAGCAATTCTTATTTTATCATTCATCGTGTCTCTCCCCTGCTTGCTTCCTCTCAGCCCCACTCCTCAACCCCTCTGATACAGTCTTCTCACCCTCTTCTACTGTAGACAGGCTAAGGGTTTGAACTGACACGCCTGTCCTGCCTTGCAGTTTTCTCATTCTGCTGTTCTTTCTCTGCACCCATTAATACTGTTTTGATCTAATCTTCTTAATCTCATTCTGTCATTTCAGAGAGTTGTGTGGAAGGAATAGAGGCAGTAAATGCAACTTTTGCTGGCAATAGACAATGATGGTACATGTAACAGGTTAGATAAGCAGAAATTACAACTCTCCACAAATATTAACCTCAGTTTCTGACTACCTATAGGGCACATTGCCAGGCTCATTTCATAATCCTGTAAAATAGATGGCAGCATACACATTTAATCCCAGCACCTGAGAGAGAGAGACACAGGAAGAAGCAGGAGGATCTCTGCTAAGTGTGAAACCAACCTGGCCTACAAAGTGAGCTCCAGGTCAGCTGTCTCAAAATGAAATCATGAAAAACAAACAAAACCCCACAAAATCCCCTAAATTAAGCAAACAAAATACAAATATAATAAATATCACCCTCTAAAGAGTTACTGTGATGAGGCAAAGAGGGCTGTGGAAAGAACATGCAGGAAAATAGGGCAAGACCCTCAAGCCTGAGTGCTCTAAAAACAGGCTGGCAGTGAGGAGGACTAGCCTACAGGTGGTGTTGGAACAAACACTGCAGGGCATATGACTTATTTAAAAGCTCCAATATGACATTCTAGCAAAAGCCAGTATCCTACAGTATTGTATCTTACAGTGTTAGGCCAAGAGATTTAAGGGTTTGAGGGAATGGAAAAAAATAACCAATGTCTTATATACTATCTTGATAAAGATAGTTTTGTTCTGTGGATTATTTTTCCATACATTAGCAGATCTTTCAGCCTCCAGGAAGACATCTGGTTTTAAGAAAAACCATCAGAAACATAAAAACCATTTTGTGAACATTAGGTAAGAAAATATTTAAAGAAAAAGTTCCTTACCATTTTTGGATTATCTGTTGATGACTTCATGAGCTCTGATACAGCAACATCAAGATTTTTCAATAGCTCACTATTGATTACTTCTGAGAACAAACTATAGAAATATTCTCCGTGGGAGAAGCTGACATTTCTCTGTGAACTGCCCAAATACTGCATAGACAACAGTGCTGAATTCAGTAGCAAACTCACAAGATGCTCACACTATGGAAGAGAGAAGAACATACCAGTGAACCATCCCCAGAAAGACCGTGAGGCAGCAGGTACACATAAGTCTACAAGGAGCCTTCAAAAGAGTCTGGTATGTGAAGTCAGGACTTGTTTAAATAATACACATTTAATTTAACTTCTGCTTTCTAGGTTTCACTTTGTAAGAGGAATCTCCTACATTGATATTGTTTCCAACTTTCCAGAAAAATCTTGCAGCTTAAAGAATAGTCTAATAAGTTGTTTGGGAAAACTAAAGTATAAATGAGAACATCAATGAGACAAAGAAGAGGTTGTTGCAATGGGAAAAGTAATGAGGGAGGATGGAATGGGACAAACACAGAGAGCTGGTTGCAGATCTCAGCTACAGCAGTTTATCTGAGGCCAGCTCTGCTGAGTTCAGAGTCATGAGGACTTTGGCCATGGTGCCTTGGGTGCCTCAGGGATGCCCTCCACAGTCCCTTTAAGCATTCATTCCAAGAACCAATAAAGATAGGGAAAGAAGATTGTCATCACTGGTCAACTTTAGTGACAACATGTTCCTAGCCTAAAGTCCTTTTGGAAACAAAGATGGGCAGAAAACTTATATTTAAGAAGGTTATGTTTTTTATTTCCAAAATGTATTAAAGAAGAGAAAGTCAGTAAGTCAGCTTGGTGGTAGTGGCTCATGCCTTTAATTCCAGCACTTGTGAGGCAGAGGCAGTTGGAGCTCTGTGAATTCAAGGCCAACATGAATTCAACAAGAGCAAGTTCTAGGACGGCCAGAGAGAGCTACACAAAGAAATCCTGTCTCAAAACCTCCCACCGAAAAAAAGCCAGCAAGTCAATAATAATATGTGACCATCTAAGACTTTACTAACTAAATTTCATACTTTTTAGAGCCATACCACAAGTAACTTATATAAGTCACTCGATAGGAAGGGTGGGGTGTAGCTGAATTCCTACCAGTCCTCCGTAGGCAAAGGCTAACTCCAGGAGTCCATTGGCCAGGCTCATACAGCTGGGGTCCAATGACTGCACACACTGCCTTTCCTCTGCAGGTACAATGCCTTTATAAACCAAAGAGAGCAGCCTCATGCCAATGGGATGATCCAGTGCTGTAGACTAAAGGAAAAACTGACATCAATTGCCTGGTGAGAGAAGGTGTTCAACACAAACACACAATGTCATTTCTTCAGTTAAAAATATATGTGTGTGTGTGTTAGCTAACACTGATGACTATTTTCCAATGCTTAGGACAACTCCAACCCAGGTTTTGTTGTTTAAGCTACAGACTTCATTTACATCTTTCTGTGATATAGGACTACAGTAACTGGTTCTTAAAATGTTTTAAGTTACTACAATTTCAACGGTCCTTTATTCCTCTCATTCTATCTTTACTTTCATATTCACACTCTAGTCAGCACCTATATGTAAGTGTTCTATAATTTCGAGTTCAGTATATTCTGTATGGAAAATACTTTAAGCAAATATAAACATAAAAGTCAATATGTACTAGCATAATGAAATTACTATAATAAAGCAAAAGGTACATAAAAATAAATTAATTATGGTTACCTGAGATGGTGATATAACATGAGAGAAGCCAGCTTTGTGAAGCTGTTTACAGGCTGATAAGACAGACAGCAACTTGGTCCTTTCTTGGCGAGCATCAGAGTCACACAAGTTAATGGCACAGAGCTCTTCGACACTGGCCGTGAGAACAGAAAACCAGGTAAGAATACACTAAGGAATTGTGTGTGCTATCATAACTTTCCTAGTCACTTGGCCCTCAGACTCACTACCATGGTCCTGGAAAACACAGAGGTAACACCAGAGAAAGGCTCGCGAAACAGCAATGTAGTACATCTACTGTGCTCTCCCAGCCTACAGGCAGGAAAGGAATTAGTGAAGCTCATGACTTCCAAAAAGTGTATGAGATCATTTGTGTGTGCACACACAAGCGCACGCGCACACACATAAGCACACATAGGCACTGACAAGTCTCTTTCTTGAGGACACTGCAGTTGTGCACACGGCTGTCAGGAACACCGTGACATAAGGATAAGTGAGGACCTAACTCGCAGTAGCCGTGAGCACGGCCCGAGTGCCCACCTCTGCGCTGTCACTTTCTCCTTCAGGTGAGTCTCCAGCATGTCTCTGCATGGGGCCTTCTTCAGTGCCTTCAGCAGGTTCACACAAATGCTGGGAAGATGGTTCATAACCTGGACGTCGCCAACATTGAACCCTAAGCTCACGGGCTCACAAAGCATTTTCACTAAGACTTTCATTAGGTTTGTGTTACACAAGTCCTTCTCCAGGAGCTACAAAGATAGAAAAGACAGCTGGAATAAAGTGCTTCTTAGCCAGGAGCTCTTCTCATCACAGTGTAAACAAGGTCCACAGCTAGGAATAGACACAATACTGACAGTTTGGCAGATTTTCTGAAAATAATTGAAAAGTATTAAAATGCTTGAAACCAAAATGATTTCAGATTTTAATGTTTTTTAAATTTTAGAATATCTAGTTAGACTCTATCACATAACATCACTATTCTGGTTTTGAGGAATATCCATACTGATTTCCAGAGTGGCTAGGCTAATTCACATTCCTATCTTTAAAGAAATTACAGTGCTACGGACGGAACGCACAGCTTACAAGCAAGCACCTTCCTACTAAACTATACCCTCAGGTCCTGACCTCCAAAGCAGTAATTGATTTCCTTTTTCTCCCATCTTCACCAGTATTTGTTACTGTTTGATTTCTTAATGATAACTATTTGAATTGGGCTAAGATGGCATCTCAATGTCGTTTTGATGTTTCTCCCTTGTGGCTAATGATCTAAGGCAGTGATTCTCAACTGTCCTAACGCTGTGACCCTTTAATACCGTTCCTCATGTTGTAGTGACCCCAACCATAAAATTGTTTTGGTTGCTACTTCATAACTATAATTTTGCTACTGTTATGAATCATAATGTAAATAGCCTTGGAGACAGAGGTTTGCCAAAGGGGACATGACCTATAGGTTGAGAACCACTGCTTTCAGGGAAACTTAAGTACATTTCCCATTTTAAAGTACTAATCTCAAATTAACACATCAGGAGCTACGACCCTACCTTAAAAATCTCTGGAGAGGTATTGAGCAGGGTTGTGGTAAATTCCATAATCCGGACCAAGACTGTGCATTTGCTATAGTTGTATTTTTCTTCCTCCTGTAGACTGGGAGGCCCAGTTGATACCCCTGTGCCAAAGCTTCCTTCAATTGCTCTAGCATCGTGGGCTGCTATGCTTTCTAAAAAGAAAGCCACTGACTTTAAAAGTGAAGACTGTGTTTCAGTACCTAGGAATAAGAACAGTAAAATATTAGTGTGCATTCTCTAAAAGGAATATGAAGTTCCTTCTTAAAATATAGGTAATGATAAACACTCAACAAAAAAAAATCAAGAATTAAAAACATAAGTTCAAGAAAAGATGAATAAAAATAGCACCTATTTCTTCTTAGGTTCTTAGTTCAAAATTTGAACTAAAATATAATTCAAATTGAATCAGTTTCTCATAGAGACAGTGACAATGTCTATACAGGGTCTGGTCATCTGTTTATTACTTATTTATTGCTTTCGTAGAAATGAACACAGGTCCTCCCACATGCTAGGAAAGCACTCTACCACTGTACTATATCCGGCCTCTGGCTATGGTTTGAACACTTTGCCCCAGCTGGTGAGTTTTCTGGGAGTTCTTCAGCTTTAAAAGATAAGAACAGTTAGAAGACACAGGTCCCTAGTGGAATGTCTTTGTGTTCAGGGACACTCTCTCACTTCTTGTGAGGTAAAGAGATCTGCCACATCTTCCTGTCACCATGGCATAAACAGAACCAGGCCCCCATGGACTAAGCCCTCTAAAACAACGAGCCCAAACAACTATGTTCTTCAAAGTGCTTATGTCAAGATATCATCACAACACCAAGTCTGACTAACACAAGACTTGACTGTCAAAGATTACTTTGACATTTAAAACTATCATTTAAAAGAACAATTTGGCAACTCATATAAAAAAGACTTGACAAATAAATACACAGGTTAGTCTCTAAATAATATTTTAAAATTCCTATGGTTTTATCTAGCACTGAAATTTTAATCTAATAAAATAATGACAAATAGCAAATAATGTTCATTTTACCTACTTTTGGTCTTTAAGTCAGGAACATGCTTATACAGTGGAAGCTGGATTGAAACTAGCGATCCCCCCCCCCCCTCTGAAGAGGTGGGAATACAGGTGAGCACCACCACATCTGGCACTATTTTTAAGAATGAAGAAATTGGAAAACTCCTCCAATGGGCAATGCAAAAACAAATGACAGTGGCTGTCTCTAATCAGGTATGCTGGGCATTTGCTCTCTTACAGAGACGTTCTCTAGCCCAACTCCACATTGCCTTATAAAATCCACCTGTCTGAACAAAATCCAGCTGTTTTCTTCCCCACTGCACACTGTTAAACTACTTCCACTCACCATATTGCTCCACTCTTCTCAGGTCACTACCCCAAGACATAAAAACCTCCAGAGCCGGGTGGGACACTGGGGATGCTGGGTAGATCAAGTTTCTAGTCATGACATAAAGGATTGGGGATGGCCCAGAGTGGGAATGCTGAAAGGGTCTATAGGGAGAGATGTTAGGTCTGTCCAGAGAGGGAATGCTGAAAGTGTCTATAGGAGGAGAGAAGTTAGGACTGTCTAGAGAGGAAAGTTAGCTCTGTCTAGAGAGGGAACACTGAAAGGGTCTATAGGAGGAGGGAAGGTTTGTCCAGAGAGGGAATACTGAAAGGGTCTATAGGAGGAGGGAAGTTAGGGCTGTCTAGAGAGGGAACGCTGAAAGGGTCTATAGGAGGAGGGAAGTTAGCTCTGTCTAGAGAGGGAACGCTGAAAGGGTCTATAGGAGGAGGGAAGTTAGGGCTGTCTAGAGAGGGAACGTTGAAAGGGTCTATAGGAGGAGGGAAGTTTGGGCTGTCACAAGGATCGACAGAGTCTTAGGGAAGCAGAGTGAGAAGGGCTCCTGCAAGTGGTCTGCTACAGGAAGAAGTTGAGAGACTGAGGAATTTGAAATGGAGCACAGGAAGGAGAGTGAAGACTGTGCACCTGATTTCCAGGCTAGTTGGGCCAGTGGGTGCCCAGGCAGAGCATACTTCTCGGTATTGGCAGCCATTACAGAGGGGTGAGGTAAGGGAGGAAGGATGGTCTGCAGAGAGGATCTTCAGAACCCACAGGAAATGAAGGCAGATGTTGGAAGCAGGCACCGACTGGTGGTCTGCTACAGGGCTAAGAATCAGACTGGGGAGTTGCAATGGTGGAGTGAACAGCCTCTTTAAGGTTCTTGATCATCTCCACAATCGCATTTTGAAGTCCTTGTTTTGTGTTTCAGCTAAATTGCATTTTGCAGGGTTTAATGCAACAGGGTTACTGGTTTCTGAAAGAGGCATGCTGTCTTGGCTGTTCATGTTTATATTTTGCATTGGGATATAGGCATCTAGAGGTATGATGTTAGAGGTGTTTTTTGGTGCAAAGATCTTATTTCCTCTTTGATGGGTGAGTGTTCTATTCACTGGTTGCTGGTGCCCACTCTGGATCCTCAGTAAGTCTCTCGTAACCAGAGTGTTTCTGTGGGTTGGTGAATGACACAAAGGAATGAAGAAGGCTGGAAGAAAGACTTCAAGAGGCAGTGGGGAAGTGTTACAGTGGTCCTGGGTCTGAATCAAGAGGTGGATTCTCCAGGGAATGGAGTTAGGGTGGGAGGAGGAGTAGGACTAAGATGAAGTCTAGAGAGATCACAATCAGAGATTACATTGTTAAAACATTCAATACAGCTGGGCGGTGGTGGCACACACCTTTAATCCCAGCAATCTCTGTGAGTTCGAGGTTAACCTGGTGTAAAAGAGTTAGTTCCAGGACAGGCTCCAAAAGCTACTAAGAAACCCTGTCTTGGAAAAAAAAAAAAAAAGACAAAAAACCAAAATACCTCCCTACCGCCCCCCCCCAAAAAAACATTCAAAACAACAAGGTATTGCCCTAGTCATCACTAAAAATTTGTTAAAAGGGAAAGGGGTTGTATTTTATAAATAGTCAGTTATGGAACTATTTGAATACAACCATTTCTTAGTAGAGTAATACATTGCTAGCATTTTGTTCAACAACAAAATATGTGACAGTGGTCCCATAAAATACCACCTACTGACTTAGAGTGTCACTGGGAGGTAGGGGAATCTTTAGAAGGTGGAGAACAAAATAAAATTTTTGTAGGTGTGTACTTTAAGGGATATTGCGACTATGACACCCACTTCTTATTCACTTTGCTTTCCTGGCTACCACGAGATTAACAGTACATATCAAACCACAGGGCAAAAGCAACAAAACCTATCATGGACTGGATCTTCCAAGCCTGTGAGCCACAGCCAACCTGACATCTTAAGTTAATTGTCTCAGCCTTTTGTCACAATAGTGGAAAGCTGATTAACACAAAAGAGAACGTAAGTAAAGAAGCCTGGACTATAGTTCAGTAGTAGAAAATCCAGGTTAAATTCCTTTACACAACACTAAGTAACTAGTATCTGTTATCAATTTTGTTAGTATTATTATACTTTCTTGTTTATTTAGGTTTTTTGAGGCAGGGCTACTCTGTGTAACAGTCCTGGCTCTTCTGGAACTTGTTTTGTAGACCAGGCTGGTTTCAAACTCACAGAGATCCACCTGTCTAGCTTCAATTTTGTTAGTATTATTTTTAATTTAGTTTCTACACAGGTCTCACCATATAACAGAGGCTGTCTTGTAGATAAGGCTGGCCTATAACTCACAACCTCTATCTCGAAGTGCTTGTTACTGTTGCTTTGTCATGCACTGAACAGTCTACCTGTGTCATAAACCAAGCAGAATCAGGCAATGCTACCTTAGAGTAAATTCTACCTACCCAGAACGTCTTGTACCTCCACAGTCTTCTCCTCGATGAATGTGTTATAGCACTCCAGTGCCGCAAGGAGCATGTCCAGCCACTGTAGGACTGCTCTCAGGCTCACTGGCCCTTGCAAATGGCAGAGAGTTGGCTGAGCAAGAATGCCCGCTGGTTGATCACAGTTGCTAACCCCTCCTTCGAATGTGTTTATGAGAAAAGATATATCTTCTGTTTTTATAAGATCTTTCAACCATAAAGAAGGGGATTTGTTGTCTAAGAGATAAGATTAAAACATACACATTAGTATATACACAAAGCAAAGATATCAACATTCAAAAATCAAACCTCTTTAATAATCTTTGAACCTAGTTAAAATTTCAAGATGATGCAGGATGATCTTTTCATTACTAGTAATTTGTTTTACTGTTCTCACTTCTAAGAAGTTATTTCCACCAAAGCTGTACTCTTCATTTCCTAACATAAAAACACCATCTGGAGGAAAACAGACTGTCGCTCTGTCCCTTTTCAAGTTTGATGCTGGTTGTGCCGCTCACCTCTCATCTCGGTCTCCTCATCCCCAAACAAGAGCAACAGTGTACCTGTGCTTATTTATGTTACCCAACCTAGCTTAGAACCTGTGGGTACAAGTGCCTTCCCGGCCTCAGTCTCACAAGCTGTTTGCTAAGTATTGTGAATTAAGTCAGTCAAATGATTTCCTTTAAAAATTGTCTTCTTTTGACACTGTACTTTTTCTAAATAAAAAAAAAAGGAAAAGATAAAATTCCATTTTGCATGTTAAGAAATCAGTGGATCAAAAGAGGCAAAGTGATTCTTTCACCTAAACAGAATGTATGTCTACTGTAGTATGAGGAAATTTGGGGGCTAAGCGGGTAAGAAGGAGGAACAACACGCTATTTTCACGCAGAACCAAAGACAATTAAAATTATGGGAAGAAAAATAATATGGTATTTAAATTCTACAGCAAATGTCAATAAAGACAAAAAAGCAAGTATCAGAAGGAAAAGGCAGAGATCTACAGAGTAAGACATGGGAACCTTATCAGCTAGTGCGTTAAGACAGTCTTATGTCAACTTTGCATAAGCTAGAGTTATTTGAATGTCTCCATAAGATGCAATTATAAGGCATTTTCTTAATTAGTGATTGATGGCGGAGGCCCAGCCCATGGTGGTGGTGCTACCCCTGGGTTAGAGGTACTAGATTTTGTAAGAAAGCAGGCTGAACAAGCCATGTGGAGCAGACCAGTAAGCAGTACCCCTCCATGGCCTGCCTCTGTACCAGCCCCTGCCTCCAGGTTTCTGCCCTGTTTGAAATTCTGTCCTGACTGCTTTTGATGATGAATAGCGATATGGAAGTATAAAGCAAGTAAGACCTTTCCTACCCCAACTTGTTTTTCGTCATGGTGATTCATCACAACAATAGTAGCCCTAACTAGGATAGATGCAAAGAATCACCCTCAAGGTCTCTTGGCTGACAGGAGTGGCATATACCTGCAATCCCAGCAGCATTAAGTAATGGGAGGAAACAGGAAAAGGAGTTCAAGGCCATATACAGCCATACAGTGAGTTTGAGGTCAGTCTTGGCTACACAGGTGTGTATGTCTGTGTGTGTGTGTGTGTGTGTGTGTGTGTGTGTGTGTGTGTGTGTGTATGTGTGTGTGTGCATGTGCGTACACATGAGCATGGTGTGTACATGAAAAATTAAGAAGAGGAAGAAAGGAGTACCTCTTAAGATCCTCCCAATGTGTCATGTTCTGGCCTCTATGGCATCAATCAAACTCACACTGACACTGAGTCTTAATGATCAGAAGAAATTGGACAATCATTTCTCTCAAAAGCCTGATACATGTGGCATAAACAACCCTACAACTATTGTGATATTACACCAACCTGGGGTATTCATGTGTTTGAAGCCTCAACATAATTACCTAAAGATTCCCACCATTGCTGCTCAAAAAAATACGGTAGTGGTGGGTAGCCACAGAGAGTGATACATCCTAAAGGCCACAGATGACAAACCAGAGAAAATGCATTAGATTTTTGTTTGGTTTATATTAGGGAAAGGGCTAGCTTTGCCTACTACTTGATAGACTGACTCTATAGATTCTTTTGAGACAAGTGTTTCACTGGTTAGCCCTGGTTGGCCTGGAACCTACAGAGGTCCATCTGTCTCCAGTGGGATTACAGGCAAGAGTAATTCTAAGAGCAAGATTTAGTTGAAAATATAGGAGGTTGCCATTATGGCCAACTGAGAAGAGAACAGCAAAATAAATGTCTGGGCCCAATGAAGATGTCATCATAGAAACAACAAACAATATAGGAGTCAGAGTGGCAGGGGCACTCGAGGGGTGCAGTGGGGTCTGCCAAGCAGCACCATCTAAAATTGATTAGACATTCAAAGAAAACTATGGCTTCCTTCCGTTCCAGCAGGTTCCTCTTCATATGTGCTTGTCTCAATGACTTAACAGATTAAATAAATATAAAATAACAGCAGTATGGAGGTAGGAAGATGGCTCAGTGCATTAAGTAGGGGCTTGAGAAAAAAATGAGGACTTGAAATTGGATTCACAACACCATATAAAAACTGGGCATGGCGGTGTACACCTATACTACAGTGCTGGGAGGACAGACAAAGATACCCAAAACATGCTGGCCTTGCAATCTAGGTGAACAACTGGTGAACAAATGAGAGACCCTGCCTGTGTTGTTTAGTCTTTTGTCAACTTGAAATAAGTGAGGGTCATCTGACAAGAGGGAACATCAATTGAGAAAATTCCTATATCAGATTGGTCTGATATAGATGTATGCCACATTCTCTTTAGTAATGATTAATGCGAGAGGGCCCAGCCCACAGTAGGCAGTCCCACCCTGGGCTGGTAATCTGAGATTATATAAGAAAGCAAGCTGAGCAAGCCATGGAGAACAAACTAGTAAGCAGTATTTCACTATGGTCTCTGCTTTAGTCTTTCCTCCAGGTTCTTGCCCTAACTTCCCTTCATGATGTACACCGTCTCTTCCCCAAGATGCTTTTAGTTATGGTCTTTAATATAGCAATAAAAAAGTAACTAAAATACTGTCTCTATATTTTAGAATGCTGGCGACTTTTTATTACTCATGTTGAAATACAACTATGTTACTTTGACTACTTTAAATCTGTGAGGGGGAGTACTGGAAAATAAACTTAGGACCTTAAGCATATTAAGCATGTTGTCTGCAGCATACAATATTTGGAATCTTTACCAAGTTTTGTTAGCTGCAAAGGAAAATCAATTCTTCCTTAATATTTAAATGAGACAGAAAAAAAAACTGTGGTGAAATAAAAATTTGGGAATCCCAAATCTACTTTTGCATTATTTCATAATACCAAACTTGTATTTTTTATCCTATCACAAATCTTTAAAAAAAGATATTCATAATTTATTATTTGTCATACAAACCTAGAATGAATATTAAATATACTTACTTTGACAAGGATTTATTTTATTCTATTTGTGTATGGCTAATACGTATGTATGTACAACACATGAATACAGTGCCCAAGGAGGCCAGGAGAGGACGTCATATCCCCTTGAAATGGAGTTACTGGTGGCTATCAGTTGACATGTGGGCAATGGGAATACAATTAAACCTAGGATCTCTGGAAATGCAGTCAGTGCTCTTAACACTGAGCCATCTCTATAGCCCACACCTATTTTTAAATTTAATAGAAACATACTAGGTATAGTGTATGCTTGTCATCCCAGCACTCTGAAAGACGATGCAGGAGGATTCTAAGTTATACAGCAAAACTGAGGGGGGAGAAGGGAAAGAGGAAGGAAATGGTATTTGTATTATTCATTTATACAGAATCAGAATGTTTTCATTAGTCTGCATCTCCAAACTGGCAAAGGAAAGCCAATCATTTTGAAAGAATGTTAAGGATCAAAACACTGGGCTATCAAGATGACACAGCAGGTAAGGGTGCACGCTGCACAAGCCTGACAATCTGAGTCTGATCTACGGAGTTTAGCTAAAAATAAAAGGAGTAAACAGAGTCTTCAAAGTCAGCCTCCACACATGCACTGTGGTTCACAGGTACTCATCCCTTCCCTATTTTAGTAAATTTTTTAATTTAAAAAGAAAGAAAAAACCATACCTGGGAGTAAAGGAACAAATTTATAAAAGAGTTCTATGGACTTGTGTCGACATTCTGTCTGGGGCCTTCCACAGTTAGCTAAAAGCCACTTGACTAGATCCAATAAACACAACGATGTCAACGGTGGAAACCCCCTATACAGAGAAAGCATGCGGTCATTAACACACTATACAACATTCAAAGTATTCCTAGTCAAGAATTTAGAAACCTGAAACTCAGTTCTACCATACTGACATATGTAACAGGCATATTCATTTTTTAATGTTTTGCCATTAGAATGTAATCAAGGTATCACAGATTAACTCATAGAGATCTTCCGGCCTCTACTTCCCTGGTGCTGGAATTATAAAAGTTTGCACCACACCTAGCTTCAGTTCAGTTTCAACATAAAAAATATGTTTTTGCAATGCCAGAGAGAGAGAGAGAGAGAGAGAGTGAGAGAGAGAGAGAGAGAGAGAGAGAGAGAGAGAGAGAGAGAGAGAGATTTGCCTTAAACTGCAGGCAAATGCTCAGGCCCTCTTTTCTTTCACTATGGGTAAAAAAGAATTTAGATATGCTTAATAAAAAGAATCGTATATTTCATGTACCCATTCCCATGTGGTCTTTAAACAACAGAAACAAAAGCCCAAAGTTGTAGGATGTGAAGCAATGTTTCTTAGAAGTTCACCTTGTGAACTAGTTATAAATTTAAGTTCTTTGATCCTACCCTAGCCCAGACTCAGAAATCTTGTAGATGAAGCCTGTACCACAATGTGTTTTAACTATACTTCCAATTAATTTCAATATATGTTAATGACCAAGAACCAAGTGTTTAAAGTCATGTTACAAGTTAGAAGAATATGAAAGACTTAACTGTAGTAGCTTGTTTTTGTAGTTTCTTGACCAGTCTCTTTTAGCTAAGGCTGGGCTTGAACTCTTGATCCTCTTACCCCTCCCTCCCAAGTTCTGGAATTACAGGCATGAGTTTACCACTTTTCTTGATGACTTCTTTGAGATCGGGGTGGGAGAGTAGAAGGAATGCGAACAATAGCCCTGGCTGACCTCAAATTTATGCTTCCCCTTAATTTCCAAGTAGTCAGGATTACTGGTGTAAGCCACCATGCCTGAAGGTATCAATTTTAAAATGGGGAAAATGTAAGTATCTACTATATATAGGTTCAGAGTGGAGGATACCAGTACAGACACCATGACTTCCCATATACTGCATAGAGGGCCAAAGCACTGTACCTCCATCCTGCCTGACAATGATTACCCCTGAGGTAATCACTCGCCAATACTCAGCCTGGCTTTGAACAACTTTCTAAATTTGATAATTCCAAGTCTCGATCCTCCTCCTCCTCATCTTCCATCCTTTCTTCTTTTCTTTTCTTTTTTTGAATAGAACTGTAATTGTCTAATAGAATAGAATCCCAGCTTTACAGGATGAAAGAACTTTGAGGACTGGTTGCACAACATAACATAACACTACCAGACTCTACATGCAAAAATGCTTAAAGTGATAAACCTTGTGCACACTTCAACACAGTTAAAAATAACAAATAAATTAATCCCTACTTGAAGCATCATTCAAAACCTGCATCACCTGAAATCCTGCATAGTGGTGAACAGACTGTACTTTGAAATCAGTGTTCACCTCTGCGTCTCACTTAGAAACTTACATGAGCTTGAACAAGGTGCTCAATCTTCAAAGTACAACTTAAGTCCAAATATGTTATCTTCCAGGTGACTATTAAATAAAACGTTTCCTAAAGACTTCCTGGAAAGGTTGTTAACAAGCTTTCAGTGGCCACGGTGTTTAAATTGTCATTACCTAGATCTCTAGCCTAAACAGGAGCTGGTGCTTGAGCTCACTATCTGAGTGTACACTTCTGCTCTGTTCACTTTGCTGGTGAGGCAGCTCTGTGCAAACACTGGTGTATGCAACCACATTCTACAGGGAGCCAGCATCCTGAATTGAAAGTGACATTAAGTTCTTATACTTCCAAATTTATTGTATGACAGTTCAAGCATATTCTAGCTAAATAATTACTTACCAAACTTGCATTCAAACTTAGTACAAGTAAAATACAATGCCTTTCTCTGTTTCAAAAGGTACTGTCAATTTGGACACTGATTCAAATCTTAATCAAATATCATCTTCAAGTCAGGTATTTTTACACTTAAAGCTTTGAAATTTTGTTGGAAAGTTGACTGTTCATAACAAACTTCTATACATTTCTTCTTTACAAAGATAATTATCTTCTACACATCCATCTGACAACCTTTATCAGATGGAATTAGCTTTATGTTGGGTTAACAAGAGGAAAAGGAAACAGTATCACCTACTGTGGCAACCGTCGTTTTTTTGGTACGTTTAAAGAATCGTGCTTCTTTTCAATGATGCGTCTCAGGTGATCAATGGCATCACAGCACTGCTGAATTGTACCTGTATTTGTATCCAGTACAAAATATTTCATAAAAAACATATAGCAGATTATCATTGACAAAGTAGTATTATAAAACTATTGACCTAATTTTGTGACTACAAAGATAATTTTACTATAGATTTAGTATTCTTCATCTCAGAATATGAGATTAAAATAAATGACTTATATTTCTTTTTTTTAATTTCTATTTATTTATTTATTAAAAATTTCCACCTCCTCCCTGCCTCCCTTTTCATTTCAAATCTTAAAATAAAACCCAGACTCCTGGCTACAGGAAGGCATGGCACATGCATGCATACTATGTTCATACATGCAAAAAAGTGTATCACATACAAATAGAAACTACATGACTAGCAGCCACAACAACCAAATTGCAACCTCACATGATGGACTAGACTGGAAGAAATCTCAGAGTGCTATAACTCAGTTCAGGCCAGAGCCAGTGCACATCACTTCAGAGCCATTACAACTTAATATGTAGCCTAGAAAAACGCAGACTTAGGGACATTCCACAGAGGTCTAGGAGAAAGAATGCCATGCATGGTTACTTCTAGTACTAACAAAAAAAAAAAGTGCTTATGTTGTAGGTTCTCTGTGTGTGTGTGTACATGTATGTTTTGTGTACTGGGTGTTAAAACCCAGAGGCTGACCCACAACATCAACTTAAAAAAGAATAAAGTGGGGGCTGGAGAAATGCCTCAGCAGTTAAGAACAGTTAAATGTTCTTCTAGAAGACCCAAAAGAAAAGATGTATAAACTGAATTTGAGACACTGTGTGTGAAATAATGATATACCTTCCCTTCACAATTACCAGATCAGCTAAGAAAAATGTGAAAACAGAAAAAACCAACTCATGAAAGGATCATGTGAGCTAAGGATTCTGAGTGGAAAAGACCCCAAAGCACTCAGGATCAAGATGCAGACAGAATACTAGGAAGACACATACCTAAGGATTTCTCATCCGCATGTGCCAAGGCCAGACTCTCCATGTATGTCACTAAGGCTTCAAACACAAACTGTTCTACCAAGGATGCTTCTTCCCTGAAAAATAAAGACCATTAGATCTCCCCTAGAAAACAATACAAGGGAAAAGACAAAAATCAATAGTAAGAAATGCAAACAATGCTTCTGAGTCAGAGTCTCACCCAATGGTCCAGGATGACCTGGAACTCAGTACCTATATAGCATAGGCACTAATTAAAGAAAGAGTAGTCTACTTGTTAGAAAAATTCATTTTCTTGGAAATTAAGAATAAAATATTCAAATGTAAGCTAAGGCAAGATTTTAATTATAATTATTTTTGTCCACAGTAAGCTATCAGCATAAAGAGTAACAGCTTAGCCTGTCTTTTTATGAAAGAAACAGAAATCAAGCTCTGAATAGGCAAACAATCAGACCACGAATTTTAAATCATTATAACTAGGATCATATATATCTATATTAATCAAAATATGAAACATTATAAACACATCATTAAATCTATTACCACAAAAATCCATGCTTTGGGATTCAATGAACTCTTGGAAAGAATTTTGTATAAACTGCTGGTTATGAAAGCATTTTCCTTGAAAAAGGTGTCAAGATGCTTGAAAGTGGGACCACCATTTTGGATTGAAATAGAGGTAAGAGTCAGTGGCTGCTATTCTTTGCTTTTCTGACCTTCAGATTGAACCCCAATTTCTCTCTCTGAGTTTTTTTTTTAAATATTTTTTATGGTTTATTTAGCTTTATTTTATTTTATGTGCATTGGTGTGAAGATGTCAGATCCCCTGGAACTGGGTTTTCAGACAGCTGTGAGCTGCCATGTGGATGCTGGGAATTGAACCCGGGTCCTCTGGAAGAGCAGTCAGTGCTCTTAACCGCTGAGCCATCTCTCCAGCTCTCTCTGAGTTTTTATTAATCATGCTTCATCCTGCCCTTTACAGTCATCAGGAGCACAGATTATGGACTTTCACATGGTTTCTATCAATAGCACAGACAACATCAACATGGCCTCCAGCATATGATGTGAGATTCCCCTCTGTATGTTGTGATTACCACTGATTAATAAATAAACTGCTTTGGGCCTATAGCAGAGCAGAACAGAGTTGGGCAGGGGTGAGGGGAAGGGGAACTAGAGTGAATTCTGGGAGAAAGAAGACGGAGTCAGAGTAGCCCTGCCAGAGACAGACACCAGATGGAACCTGGCCATAAGACACAGCTACATGGCGATACACAGATGAATAGAAATGTGTTAAATTAAGATGTAAGAGCTAGCCAAAAAGAAGCTAGAGCTAATAGGCCAAGCAGTGATTTAATTAATATAGTTTCTGTGTGGTTATTTCGGGAGTCTAGGAGCCAGGAACAAACAAGCAGCCTCTTACAACAAATTGGTGCCCGATGTGAGGCTCAAACCATGACCCTGAGATTAAGAGTCTCATGCTCTAAATGTCTGCTTACATTTAAAGGGGGATATGCAATATAGATTTGCATTGGTATGGATCTTGGTTTATTGATACAAATTTAATATCAATTTTTATATGTATATTTTTGCTCTTGATTAAGGTATTGTGTTTGTGCAGCTCACTTAAAAATGTAATGAATAACTAACAAATATAGGTTAATAGATAGTCATCTATAATAATCAAGCTTGTAGTCATGTTAGTTAGGTTTTCTAAATGTACAGAGATGTATTTCAGATGGATAGGCATTCTTCAACCCTTTCAAAGACTACAGAATATGGCATTTAAAGTGTTTTAAGAACTTAGGACTTTTTATGACAATGAGACATATCTGCTCCTGGAAGCACCAACTACTTCAAAAGGATGATGGACATCAAAGAGGCTCCTTATGGAGTTGGTTAGGCATTTGGGGAAGAAACTGCTCATGCCTGGACTGCTTAAAGTTATGCTGTATAAACTGGACATGTAGAATCCACAAAAAAATGACTGCTGAAGTTGCCTAAAAAAGATGAGAAAGTCCTTTGGGGTTTCTGCTTCATGAAAGAGTACACCAGACATTCTGCAGGACACAGAAGAAAGTGACTGACAAACTGCCAATATAGGTATAACAGTCTTTGAAATATCCTGCTTCATGGAAAAGTCTGCTGGATATTATAGGCCTGTAGGCTGAAGATAGGTGCTCCAACAACAGAAGAACTCTGGGTGACTGTCTGAGCAGCGAGAGGTCTCTGTCAATTCTACAGTTTTAGAAGTCGCTTACAATGCACTTCCTGTTTACTTAGGTAATATTATATCCTTCTAGAGTCTTTAATGGAGTTGAAGAATAGGTAGTTATAGTTTTCCTTAGTGGTGATAAAAGTAGATATAAATATTGTAACTGTAGTTCTTGCTTGATACCTGTTTTGTTATATGTAATTTTACTATAATTAAAGCCTTCCTTTTCATTTAGACAGAAAAGGGGAAGAGATGTGGGATTCCCCTCTGTATGCTGTGATTACAATTGATTAATGAAGAAACTGCTTTGGGCCTATAGCAGGGGACCTAACCTGAATTCTGAGAGAAAGAAGGCAGAGTCAGGAGAAGCTATGTAGCCCTGCCAGAGACAGATGCTGGATGGAACCTTGCAGGTAAGCCAGAGACACATGGCGATACAGATGAATGGAAATGTGTTAAATAAAGGTGAAAGAGTTAGCCAATAAGGAGCTAGAGCTAATAGGCCAAGCAGTGGTTTAATAAATAAAGATTCTGTGTGGATTTCGGGAGTCTGGGCAGCCAGGAACAAATAAGCAGCCTCTTACAACAAGCATGTACCAAGGACCTCAGCATGGTCTCCAGTGGCAATAAAGACCACACACATCAACACGGTTCTCTGTTGCAGCACGAGCCACAGACACAATCATAGTCCTTGGCAGCAGCCCAGGCCATGCATACCAACATGGCCTCTGGGGCAATGCAGGCCACAGACACCAATATGGTCCCCCATGGCAGCCCAGACCATGGCCATCAACATGGCATCAGGTGTGAGCACAGAACAAGGACAATCACATGGATGGTCTTAGGTGGTAACATAGACCACAACATGGCATTCTTTGGGAGCACAGACTATGGATATCCACAGCACATACTGGACCCCAACATGATTTCCTGCAGCAACACAGACCATGAACATCATTATGGTCCTTGGCTGCAGAAGGAACATGGATACCTTCATGGCCCTTAGCAGAAGCACAGGTCACAGACATTAGCACTACCTCTGGTGGCAACTATGCCATGGACACGAACATGGTCCCTAGGGGCAGAATGGCCCACAGACATCAATATGGCCCCTAAGGGAGAAGAGACTACAGACATGCACAAGACAGACCTCAACATGGCCTCAATGTGGCTTCAGAAGGCTGCACAAACCATGAACATCCACATAGTCTTGGGGATAAGATGGCCACCTCCTGCCCCATGGCAGTGTGGACCACGGACATCAATATGGCCTCAGACATCAACATGGCCTCCAGTGGCAGCCCAGACCATGGAGATACACATGAATCTAAAGCTTCAACTTGGTCTGGGGCAACAGCATGGACCATGGATAACATCATGGCCTCTGGAGGCAATATGGACCATAGAGATATTTCAAGGAGATCCAATCAAGAAAATGAACCATTCTTCATCTCAGACATCCTGTAGTTGCTCAGAGCCAGGGTGATTGCATGGTTGGGCAGTGTGTTCAAAGGTTGAGTCTGTGTAAGCTGCAGGCTGCTGCACACAAGCCTGCTGGCCCTACTCAGCAGAAACATGTTCCCCATTCACAAGAGCCTTCTTCCATACCTGTCACCACTGCCACATCTCTAGTTCCTCCTCTCTCCACTATGCACTTACTGCTCTGGTCCTCCATCTTTCCTACCTCTCCAATGAATATTTGTTCTTCTTGGTGGTATTGGAAACTGCAGTATGTCACAGAGTATATTCTTTTTTTTGCCCAAACATCTTTTCATACAACTAGTTTTTGGTTTGGTTCAAGGTTTCTAGAGCACCATAAATACTGAACTGTTGTGGAGATTCATCTCCCATATCCTACTGTTGACCAGAATCAGGGTGGACTTTTGGTCAGCCAGGGCAATTGGGGGCAGGTTCAGAGTAAGTTCCAAGCTGTCCCTTGATGAGGCTGCCCCAAGGCTTCTAGGCATGACCTAGCCTGTGGGCAGCCCTGCCCACACTTTTTGTCTCCTAGCAGGGCAAGCAGCAAGAGCTGCTACTACTTGGCAGCTCCATGCTGGGGGCTGGCCCTGTTTCTGTCGGACTTCCAGGCTGCCGCATATCTCCTTGTTATTGCTGGTGCCAGCAACAGTGACTCATTCCATCATCTTTCTTTCCAATTTCATGAGTCCACTTTGTACAACATCTTCACACTACACACTATATTTTTTTTAAGTTGTTCAGTGGTGGGTGCTGGAGGCTGCCACACCTTCGTTTTTTGCTCCCTAGGTTTATATTTCTAAATAAAACTATGAAGTGAAGAAGGAAAGAAGTAATGTAAAATTTGAGGGGCATAACTACTTTTGTAGGGTAAGTTTCTAGACTACAGGTGTTGCTATATACACAGCCTATAAAACTTCAATCAATGACAAAGTTAAATTCAAGAGTAACCTATGATTCAGTTAATCCTTCCCTCGGTGTTCACATGTCTCTCTGGAAAACTGCAGGGCAATCTGATAGCCAGAAGGAAAATGCCTTTATGTGCCCTTCTGGGGAAATGTGCCACTTCTAGGTCCTTAAAACCTCTGAGATCACAGACACTCCGGGATCCCTGCTCTACCCTTTGAATAGACCAGTCTGCAAAATAAAGTAGTCCTCTTTTCTCCATGAAAGGAATCTAGAAAGTCTGTGAATCTCTGCCCTCATAGCCATTGCTCTTCTCTTCAGAAACTCTAAGGATGGTAGACTTTCGATGTTCTGAACTGCGTAACCTATTTCTCAACTAGGAGGATGGATACGTAGCAATTTGGTTTATCAATATCACTCTATAAACATTATATATTTATATATTCTTTTATATATAAGTCTTCACATTTAAAAAGCTAAATAAATAACAAGCTTCAAGCACTAGTTAATTCTCATGTAAATATACCATGTGGATTCCCATCTATTCATCCATCTTCTATTATTGATCTCCTCTGTATCCCAGTAGCCATTTTCTAGAAATAGCTACTCTGACCATCAAAGTCAGAAGCCCACTGTAAGATGGCATAGTAGTCTACTATTAGAGATCATTATTTAATATGATTTATTTCATCCATAAACCTTTACATTTATCTATCTGAATATCTTTCTCAACTGCAGTCCCCATGAAGAGTTTTAACTTTATATTAGCTGTATTTAGATCAGTGCCTGGCATATAATATTCTTTCTTTTTTACATAGTTCTCTTCTGACAAGAAGAACATGTGGTTTTAATAGCTGAGTCATCCCTTCAGCTTCCACTGTGCTGCTGAATGAAGGAATGAATTAATGAATAAATGAATATCACTCATTTTGCTCAATGTCTTTCTTGAACTTTTGGAGTGTTTTCTACACCTTAGCCTTTAGTCAAAACTCTTAGGAAGAGTTTTTGCACTCCCATAAGTCCTCCATATCATTAGTGATGATACCCATTTTTCTACCTTAACAAAACCTGTTCACCATCTTCTTACTCTAAAAAATGTCTAAGAGTACCAAAGTTCTTCACAACTTTATATTGCCAGCAGGCTTATGAGGTGGAAGAGGTACTCTTACCACCTTTGAATCTGAAAGAATTTGGTGGATTCTTATTCATTCCTTATGGTCCATCTCTGAGAAGTATTCACTAACTTACTCACCACACAAACATTCTACATGCTTCAAAGAATCTTGCACATGTGTCTTTCATTGCATTCTCAAAACATATTTGCAAGCATTTCTCTGTAGTTTCTAAGATTCTTGAAAGCACAGCATGTATAACATATTTATGCAATAATCGCAGGACATAAAATACATGGATTTCAGCCAGGGCTACACAATGAAACTCTGTCCTGAAAAACCGAAAAAGCCAACTAACCAAGCAACCAATCAACCAACCAACCAACCATGGACTTAAACATCAGGGCACTTTTCAAAATCACATTAAAGGTTTCCAGAGCAGTCTTACACATCTTTCCTCGACACAAAGCGTACACACCTGAAGTCCTTGTAGATGTGATTAAAAGCAAGTGCTGCGCCGAGCCTCTTGAAGGCATTAGGATGGAGGGCAAGGCTGTAGAGCCGCTTGAAAAGTGACTTGCTGTTTACTGGGCTCTTCTCTTGCTGCTGAGGTGTTGTCTGCTTAATGGACCATTTGAGAAATTCTCGAATACAGCATCCACAAAAATCTCTTAAAGTACTGTCAACAGGGTCCACAACACCATCCTAAATCAAGATAAAGACAGCTTCATTGTATTTGTTCTTATACCCATAAAATTATTAAAGGTAGTTCTGTGTGAGTATATATGCCAATTTCAGGAGGCTAAGGCAAGAATACTACCAAGTTTGAAGCTAACCTGTGATACAGAGTAAGTTCCAGATCAGCCTGGACTAAGAACCTGAACTATAAACCATAATTTAAAAAAAAAAAAACCCATTCAGTAACTCTTTACTGCCCATAATTAGGTAGATGATCTAAGTGACTCTGAGAATCAAGTTTTGTGATTATACTGATCGCCCTGAACAAACAGGGATATTCTATACATCAAAATGGTGGAACAAGAGTCTTCATAAATATACCACATTTCTTCTTCACTGATGTTCTTCACTGATTGGAGCCATGGTTTTACTGGGTCCAATTTAATAGAAAATGTTGTACAGATGCAAAATAGAACCAGTACGGAAGAACAAAGAATTAAAGGATGTTTGGACAAGCTCACTAGGTATTTCACTGGAACTTTTATTATTGTATTTATTTACTTATTTATTTTAATTTTTAAATTTTTATTTATTTATTTATCTTTAGTTTTTCGGAGTAGGGTTTCTCTGAGTAGTTCTGGCTATCCCAGATTTCACTTTGTAGAACAGGTTGGCCTCGAACTTGGAGATCCGCCTGCCTCTGCCTTCACAAGTACTGAGATTAAAGGTGTGTGCCACCACTGCCAGGCTAATTATTCAAATTTCTTAAAGCAGGGTCCTGTGTAGCCTAGGCTTGTATGGAACTGCTATGTCACTAGTTAGCATCAAACTCAAATCTCCCTGTCTCATCCTCCTAAGTGTTACAATTACAAACGTGATTCAAATGTGAACATATAATACCACTCCCCAAAATGGATAAAATAACTGGAAAACATACATAAAATAATACTTAAAGGAATCAAAGTTATCCCTATAAGTTCAAAATTAAAATATTCATCCAAAATCACAACAGCGTATCT
This sequence comes from Myodes glareolus, assembly GCF_982192425.1. Lineage (NCBI taxonomy): Eukaryota > Metazoa > Chordata > Mammalia > Rodentia > Cricetidae > Myodes > Myodes glareolus. Next base: position 94,819,315 of record NC_142027.1, on the reverse strand, counting down.
CACTGAACCAGTTGCTATGACGCCTCTACTGCCTCATGAAGAGTATGATAGAAAAGATAGACTGTGAACTCCACACCCTTTACTTGAATCTGAATGTAAGAGAAAATTAAGTAAATTAAAAATTCCGTTTGCTCTTGAATTAAATACTGTACCATGGATTAATGACAAACAGACAATACAACCACAACAAAATCAAACTACTGTTATTGACAAAGAGCATTTTTACTGCTAATACCCACAGCATACAGTGCACACTCTTTCTCTCTTATACTCAGAAAGCAAAATAAAAATACATGTTAACTTAGTTATGGCTATTAAGAATATCACTAATGGCCGGGCAGTGGCACCTTTAATCCCAGCAGTCAGGCAGACAGATCTCTGTGTATTCGAGGCCAACCTGGCCTAGAGAGCGAGTCCCAGAAAAGACAGGGCTGATACACAGTGAAACCCTGTCTTGAAAAACAAAACAAAAAGAATATCACTTATGAAAATAAATATGATGCTGTGTCCAAAAAAGGTAACAATTTAGAAAAAGACTTTATTATGGTTTGTTGACAAGAAATTTTTCCTAAAGATCTAAATGTACACTAAATTTCACAGTCAATTGGAATGGCAACTTAAGAATCAAAAACTTCTTACCAGTATGGCTTCTAGTAAGGCAACAGTATCCTGACTTTCAAATTTCTTATTGTTAGTAAACCAGTGAATCAGCTGCATAACAAGCGGTTCGTAGAGCTGTCTTGTCACCTGAGGAGACAATTTCTAATGCAGCTACATCTTTCATGAGGACAAATGTACAATGAAAAGTAAACATTTAAATGGCACTTTCAATAAGACAAGATGAAGCAAAGCTATCATTATTTAATTAAGTTTCTTTTTCTAGTTCAGTTTCATGATGAACAGAGTCTGAGAGTCCAGGAAAAGAAAATATGCACACTAAAGTCATTGTTCATCTAACTAGGAGAGCAATTTAAGATACTGTTAGTATAACTTGTGTTATACCAGGGTCTAGCTGGATGAGTCTGCCTGATCCTCCAATTCATGCACCCTCTTTAAAGTCTGAGATCTGGATTACAGGAGCACACGACCATGCCCAGCTTGAGATAATATTCTTCAGGTAGTTTTGCAATTGTTTAGATGCTAATCGTGCACTTACTTGATCCACATCGCATGCAAGTTGAAGCAGCACAGGAAACGTGTGCTTGTAGAGCTGGTACATGGGAGGCCAGCCCTGACCTTCAGGCATCTGAGAGGCTCTGCCCAACATAAGCATAACCATGCTGTGTAACAGTTCACAAGCTGCCACCTAGAAGGGACCAATTTCAACAAAGCTTGACTACCGTATTTAAAAGGGGAATATTTTGAAATCTTTGCTTTAGCCATTTAAGAGGAAAAACTTTTATTGTAGGTAAATACTATATACTCCAAATTTAAAAATGTAAATAGTAGTTTTTATATCAAATGAATGTTTCTGTTCACTTTAGTCTTTATACAAGAGTTAAGAATTGAAATTTAAAAATTCAGACTCTGAAGGTCATACATTCATAAGAAATATATTTCACACAGTTTAGAACTATACATCCTGGCTTCAATTGTAAATATCACTTTAGTGAGTACACTTTGGAAGTACATTAAAAGCTTACAAGTTAGTGGTAACATTTGAGACTATCTGTTTCCAATGTCCCAGGTTACGAAGATAATTGAACTCCTACCAAGTTTCATCTTTAAACACACTTTGCATTATATTTCTATTACAAAGAACTTTTGGTATATAAAAGCTTTGCCAGGTTATTACTACTATAATTTATACTTAACTTTCATTTATCAGTGACACCCACTTCTGAAATTTTTGAAAAGTAATGATACTAGAATAGCTAAAATATAGTATCTGTTTCTTAACCAACACATACATGTTTTTAAAGCAGTACACTATGAAAAAAAAAATGAATGATAGAAAAAAAAATACTTTTGTCTGTCGGTCACTAGCAGAAAGAGCTAATTCAGTGACCCGAGGCAGGAAGACATCCAGATAGATCACAGGCTTCATCTCTCTGAAAGGAACTGCAAAGCTGAGCCTCTTCTCGCTGTCCCACGCCACACACTTCTTCATTCTCTCTCCTGAAGCAGCTGATGGAAGAGGTTAGAAGAGTGCTGTTCAGTCCAGAGCTTCCCCCACAGCTCAGGAGCTGAAGCAGGGTACTTCTAAAGCATTCTGTCTCTATTCTACTTCAGATAGGAACGAATACTAAAACCACTGATGGCTCTTATTTCTAAATTTAACTTACTAAAACCAATATTCAATAGGAATATCCAAACTTAAGTCAAAGCTACTTAAAGTATATGACATAAAATAAGTACAATTCAAAAAAAAAAAAAAGGCTCCTCTTTGCCAGGTGTGGTGGAATATGTCTTTAATTCCAGTACTTGGAAGGCAGAAGCAAGGGGGATCTCTGATTTCCAGGCCAGCTGAGACTACCTAAGACCTTTTCTTAAAAGGTAAAACAAAACAAAAACAAAATTCTTTTAAAGGGACTAGGGAGATAGATGATGGTTCAGTGGATAAAGTGTTTTCCATACAAGCATGAGAACCAGAGTTCAGACTGTGTGCCTATATGTAAACACTGGGTGAACATAGCAGTCTTCCTATAATCCCAGTATTGAGACAGATACCTGGCGCAAGCTGGCTAGTTAGACTAGATGGACAGGGAGTCCTTCGTTTATCTCAAAGAATGAGGTGGAGAATGATCAAGAAAGACCCCTGACATCAGCCTCAGGCCTCCACATACACACGTACCACCAAAATTTCCTCTAGAAAATACTTTCCAAGTAAGGTTCTAATTTCCTAAGTAGCTAAAAGTCTCCAGTTAACACTGAACTTCAAAAGTAAAATCAGCTGAGTTTTTAATAATACAGAAACACTCTAAAAGCATTCACATATTAAAATGTCAAGTTTAGCACTGGAGAGAGGGCTCAGTTGTTAAGAGCAGCACTTGTTGTTCTTGCAGAGGACCTGTGTTTGGTTCCCAGCACCCACGTGACACTTCACGTAACTCGAGTTCCAGGGTATCAGATGCCCTCTTCTGATCCCCATGGACATTAGGCATGAATGTGATACATATACATCCTCCATTCAGGCAAAATGTGAAAAATAAATAAATTCTTTTAAAAAGTAAAAACATGAGGATATTAAATTTAACCTTCTCTAATGGTGGTTACCGTTGGTGGGGGCTGTCCTCACCTAAGGCCAGAAGGTGGTGTCTGCAAAGATTAAAAAGTCTTTGAAAGCCCAGCATGGTTACACACACCTCAATTCTAGGATTCAAGAGGTAGAAGCAGGTAGGTCTTTGAGAGTTTGAGTCTGTCTAGTCTATATAGCATGGTCCAGGCCAGCTAGTTAGTCAGGGGTTCATGGTTCATTCTTCTCAAAAAGAAAAAGAAGAGACATATAAAAGAGAAAGTATGTGCTGTACTCTGAGTATAATTTCATATTCTGGATATGATCAGACAGGGCAAATTAAACCTGATCAGTTTAGAGGAAATCTGAACTAGAATGCTATGCTACGGTAGCCCAATGTGGTGTGCATCACTACAGCAGCAATAACACTGATTTGAGCAGAGCATGTGGGAAATGTTGTGGACACTGGCTATCACTGACCGGGTGACTCTGAAATCAGAAGCATGCCTGGAGAGGCTGCTGACAGGTAAGCAGACTCCTATTCAACTCTCAGTACAAGTGCATCTACAGGGTTATTTTAGAGAAGAGCTTACCTGTTACAAGATTTTTGTTTATTTGTCCTCCTAGAAATCCCAGAATTTGTACTACTCTAATTCTTATTTCTTCTAAAGATAGCGCTTCATCCTGAAAAAAATGTACAAAATATGTATATGTATACTTACATGATAAAACAGTTTAAAAATTAAAGGGAAGAGGAAAGAATACCTATTGGTAATGTCTTCTAGTCGCTAATTAAATCCTACCCAGTAGTACTACAATGCTACTGAGAATCCATTAAAGAAGTTGTATCTCTTCCTGTTTTGCAGATGGTGATCCAGCATAAGGCCAGCAGCTCCAATGTTTGTGGAAGACTCTTTAGACTCTACAAAGAGTACCAAGGACTCCCAAAGATCTTTTGCTTATATGGGTCACACTCCTAAATACTGCAGTAGAAATTAAAATTTTAAAACAGGTATCATTTTAAAAAAAACACTACCCCAACATTATGTTAAAAACAACGTACTTTTATGAAAATTAGTCTTCAAAACAAAGCCCTCCAAAGAGTGAATCTGCTTTACACTAGTGCAAAGGGCTTTTGTTTTATTCATAGAAATCACGGAGCTCACAGGGTGTAGGTAGAAAAAAAAGTAGCATTTTGTACTCATTTTAGATAACTGATTATCCTTCATGTTGTACAATGTACAGTGTGAAGCCTAATCAATGAACTTTTACAATATGCTAAATTCACTTATCTTGCACTCTGAATGGATTTTTTTTTTTTTAACAATCATGCATCTGAAAATTCTGGTTCACTAGAGCAAGCAAATTTCCCAAATGTTGACACATTTCATTGCAGATGTCTAAAATTACAGTTTTTGGTATTATGACAAATTTCATGAAAAAAAAACTGAAGTATCAGCTATCAAGTTCATTGTAACAGTTGTGGGTTAGAAATGTTTCCCCTGAAGTAGCAGGCTTTCTTCATTCCTTGAGGGAAAAGGTTGGCCAAATCCAACTCTGAACTACCCGGGAAAAGAGAACCTCACCTGAGGAACTGGCTCTATCACACTGGTCTGTGGGCATAACTATGAGGGCATTTTCTTGATTCAATGTTTAATGTAGGAGGACCCAGCCCACTGTGGGTGGTGCTACCCCTGAGGAGGTCTTAGCTTATATGAGAAAGCAAACTCAGAAAGGTATGGAGAATCAGTCATGAGCTGGTTTTTTTTTCTCTCTCTCTCCATGATCTCTGCTTCAGATCATGCCTCTGGTTCCTACCCTGGCTTCCTTGATGATGAACTTAAACCCGTAAGCCCCATTCTTTCCTCCCAAAGAATAAGGAAAGAGGAATATACACTAACAATTATAATTTTAATATGCACCTATCATAATCCAACTACTGCCTTCCACTATGATCCTCTGCCTGAGTGCTACAGACCTAAGCAGATACAGGATGGGTTAGATTTTACTGGGCTCAGTTTGTATTCCTGCTTGCTTCAGCTGGATCCCCTTCCTCTTATTTTGAAAAATCAAGTGGATACAAAGCTTTCTAAGAAATGACTGACACAGCTAGTCTTTAAACAAGACCCTCTTTGATAAACAAAAAAATGTCCTAATCAGTACCCCCACCATTTGTTTCTGAAACATGCTTAGGTTGCAATGGAAGCTTTCCTGCAGCGGTCATGAGACCAGAGACCACAGTAATGTAGACAGGGATTTCACCTGAGTTCTCCAACTCTGAGTGCTGCTTGGCTTCCTGAGAGCCTGGTTTCTGTAATACCCCAAGTTGGTTTGGTCTGTGTTTTATCACACCAACAGAAAGCAAACTAGGACACAGCACCCATGAAGGAAGCAGGAATTTCAGCACAAATTCAAAAGCATCCCCTAAGAGTTGTTCTGCCAGGTGGACTTTGAGGCTGCATGCCTGTGGAAGTATGCATCCTGTCTCATCACAAAGAATGCTAAATAAAATGCAAAACAAAACAACCACAACAAAAACCTGTTACCCACACCACACAAAGACCAACCAAATAAAAATAGTATGGTGGTTTGAATAAAAATGGCCCCCAAGGGATCATATATTTGAATGCTTAGTCACCAGGGCATAACACTATTGAGAAGGATTAGATGTGGCCTGATGGGAGTAGGTGTGGCCTTCGAGGAAGTGTATCACTGGAGCTGAGTGTTGGGGTTTCAAAAGCCCAAGCCAAGTCGTGTCTCTCTCCTCCTGCTGCCTGCCGATCCAGATGTAGAACTCTCAGCTATTTCTACAGCACCATGTCTGCCTGTGTGCTGCCATTCTCCCTATCATGATGAAAATGGATTCACTCTGAAACTGTGAGCCAGCCTGAATTGAAAGCTTTCTTTTATTGTAAGAGTTGCTGTGGTTAAGTTGCTGTTCTATTCACAGCAATAGAACAGTGACTGAGACAGAAGGTGGTACCAGGGAGCAGGTACTGCAGTGACTCAAGGTAAAGAAAAGACAAAGGATTTCTTACTGGTGAAATAGTTGTTGTCCTTTTCAGATGTTTCAATACATTCTTATTAAATCCCTTCTGGGCAGCTCGAGAAAGTGCTGATACTTCCCAGTGGCTCTTGGTTTCATCTAAGGGAATAAACAACAAGAAGATCTTAAGTAACACTCGTACTACGTTGTGAAATAGAAACATTAAAGTCTTGGTTATTTAAAATATAATTTCAAAACTTAAACTTTAAAACAAGGGCTGGAGTGATTGACTCAGCAGCTAAGAGCACTGGCTGCTCTTCCAGAGGTCCTGAATTCAATTCCCATCTGTAATGAGATCTGGTGCCCTCTTCTGGTGTGCAGGCATACATGCAAACAGAAATAATAAATGAATAAATCTTCAAAAAAAATCCCTCTAGAACAAGAAGTATTTAGATTAGCTGTTTTTTGAATATCATGTCCATCAGAAGAAGCTCTACTGGGCTTGGGTAAACCTGGACTTAAAAGAGCCTGAACCATTTTGTAGGGGCAGGAGTTAGTCCCTCATAATCAAATCCTTGAAAACTAAAGAATCCTTATGTCCCAAACAGGAGGGAAAAAGGAAAGTTATTTCTTCTAGAAGAATGCCAAATTGGACAAAAGAAGAAATGGAAGTAGAATCTATCATTCTGTATCTATCACAGTAATAAACAATTCAGGAAGAACTGTGAATGAATAGGCCCTAAAACTATTGTGGGAGAAGCTTTCATGAGGAGCAATAATTTACTTTACTTGGGGTGGACTGTGGATGAAGACTCCTGAAAGAAGTCTGTCTACAGAGAATGGCTGGCTGATTAGAATCTCAGTACCATGGAGAGGTTGGAATGTTGCAGGCCAGAGGCGAATGACTTTATCCTGGGCTACTTCTGGCCCACCAGAATGCTACTCTGCCCACATCAGAACTATTATCTTGTGACAATACATAAAAACCTTTTAGAACCTTTGGCTCACTAAGCAATTTCTTTCTATAATCCACATGCTAAGAATGACATCAGAGAGCATCTGGGGCGTATGGGATGCTTCTCCCATTTCTCTGAATCTGCCTCTCTCATGTACCCACCAATGTATTTTAAGCTTGCTTTGATTTTTTACTTTCTCTGTTCCATAAAACTATAAAAACTGTGAAACTGCTTCGAAACTGGAACATGAAATTTGAGGTAACCTAAAGCTGTGTTCTCAGTCCATAGTCACTCAATATGGTTCCAGAATAAACTATCTCTTACTTCCCTTGAAGATGAGAACCATGAGAAGCCGGTCATTGGTGGAGAATGCCTTTAATCCCAGCACTTGGGAGGCAGAGGCAGGTGGATCTCTGTGAGGTCAAGGCCAGCCTGGTCTACAGAGTGAGTTTCAGGACAATCAGGACTACAAAGAGAAACCCTGTTCAACCCCACCAACCCCCCAAAAAACAACTACTACAAAAGATAATGAGAGCTGTGATTTTTATGGCAGCGGGCACATGTGCCACAGCATGTGGTAGGAGGACAACATGCTTGGCTCTCTCCATGTGGGTCCAGGGGATTGCACTCAGGACATACGCCTGGCAGGGTACTTTTTTTTTTTAAGTAGAACAAATTTAAACTCATGAAGGAAAAGTGAGAAAACTCTTGAGAGTAGGACAGGTTTCAAGAGAGGAATACCACTCATTAATCAGAATCTAATCATGAGAAAATATTAGAAAAGCCCAAAACATGCGATGCTTAAAGTTATAGTATATAATAATGTTTATAAAATACAACACCTTAAAGGATTCAAGGAGTAAATACCAATCACGTTCGTACCAATGTCCTGATTTGAACCTGTTTGCAGGGTTCAATACAGCAATGACTTTGATGTGGGAAATGTACATCAAAGAATTAAAGGGCGCTGGGGCAACAGGTTGGCAGCTTAGCTTTCAGTTTTCCAGGAAAGCTTTCTACTTACACATTTTATTCATCATTGCTTTATGACAGTGCTTTAAGGGAGGATGCTCTAAGACTGTAAATGTGGACAAATGAGAAACCTTGTGGGTATCTTGCTGCCAAGCCTGATGACCTTGGATCCACATGATGGAAGGAGAGAACTGATTCCTTAAGCTGATGTCTGATCCTCAATCATGGAAAGTGGCTCATGCATACTTCCCACCCACAAATAAAATACATTTTATTCAAAGAAAACATTAAATATTACTGTTCCTCATATAGCTTTGCAATGAATAAACTTTAAAAGTTACAAAATGTTTTTTAAAGACTCAAGTTATGGAGACCAGTTGTAACATCTATTTATTTCTCTTATTAACTGTTGACGTGGGCTTATTTTCTATGGCCTAAATGGTTAACTCTACAGCCGTGAAGTTATTGATCTGTAGCTGCATGGTGGCTACGGTTCACTTCAGAAAATCTTTAGTTCTCAGAGATAAATCCTGGTATTCAGAGGAATTGTGGCACTACCTCTGTTTCTCTAGTTCTCACCTTTTTACTTTAATTTTTTTCTTAAGCCTGGAAGCTTAAGATAGGTCTAAGGTGTCTTAGATAGGATAGAACTCACACAGGACAGGAACCTGGAGGCATTCTACACTATGGATACATGCTCAATCCTGTTTACTACTAAAACAACCTAAATGTCCCACAACTAACAAATGCATAGTAAAAATACTTAAATGGAATAGTATTCAGCTGTTAAAAAAACAAAACTTCAAATTTTGCAGAGAAATAGGTAGTACTAGAAAAGATCCCATTGAATGAGGTAACCAGCTCCAGAAAACAAATGTCACATGGTGTCTGTTATTGGAGGCTCCTAACTCCAAATCTTCAGATATGGGTACAAAGCCTGTAGTATCTACAGAAACTAGGAGAGTGAAAATGGAACCACTGCCTGTATGGGAAGGTTGGGGAACAATAGAGAAGGAAGTAGCAAGGTATGAGAGATCTCAGAGGGGAAATGGACTTTTAGGGACAGGGGATGGAAGTAAATATGAGTACAGGAGGTAGATAAAACAACAGTAAGGCTATCTGGAAAAGTCACAAGGAATTATAATATTAACTACCTTTTACAAAGAAAAAAAACGTGTAATACATATAATTCTGTGTATAATATACCTATATAATTTTAATGAACTTTTCTCATCTGGGTTGGCCATATTCCCTCTAAGAGCCAAAGATCACCTAACAAAACTCGCAATACCAGATTCAAGAAGCCCTCTTTTGAGCTGTTTGTCAAGGCTGTCTAAAAGACTCCTAAAATATACAGTCTATTGTTGTTCCCCTTGGCAACTCTCCACCCAGAGGCAGAAGACAAGTCCCTATTGCTAAACACACCATGCGCTTCAAAAAAAAAAAAAAACAAAAAAACAAAAAAAACCGGCCCAGAGACTCCTGAGTTGGAACTGACCTTAATAACCTCTCCCTGAGGACTAGTTTCATGGTATCCAAAGGCAACATCCAGGTTTTCAAAGGAAGAAGGCAATCAACAGTCTCCCCCAGTGATGATGCTTATGAACCACATCAATAACCCACATAGTATTGATAATCCCTTGGCATGCATGCCTTGGAGGCAACCAACAGCTCTTCTAATTGGACTTAAAACCCTCTCAACAAGAGGGGTACCAGTCTGGTACTAAAAACCTTACTAACTAATCAGTGCCAGTGAAGCCAGTGTTACTGGAGGAGAATCCCATAGCCACTAACTTACTAAACCAGCATAATCCTTAACAACAAACTATAAACACTTGTCCTTTTACAAGTATAGTCCTCAACCTTTACCAAAGAAACTTGTCTTTGCAATAGACAGACTACTACAGAAAACCACAACCAATCATAATGCAGAATTTTGGGGACCAATTCCAACAGATACGACCACATTAAGGGCTCAGGGAATACCGTAGAAAAGAGGGCAGAGAGATTCTAACAGCCAGAGGATCAGGGAGTTATCTATGATATCATGTCACCTAGCAATATCAGAAGCCACACCCATAAAGACTTCACCAACATGATTGGCCTAATATTAACTGAATAAGAATTCCATCAACAAATATGCGAAACAGAACAGAGAAAAGTCCACATGGCTTCAACCCTGTAAAAAGAACTTCATGCAATTGAGAAAAGCTGGGAGGGGTGGTCTTACCAAAGAATAGCACACAATTCGTTGTTCAGTGCCAAATGGTCAGCCATGATAATATACATACAAGTAACATTATATAAACAACAGGTTATACTTAGGAATATACATGTATGTACATATGTACATATACATAACTGCATGTAATAACAGTTAGTGAAAAAAGAGGCCATGCATTTGAAGGAGAGTGGAGAAGGGCATATTGGGGGATTTGGAGGGAGAAAAGGAAAGGAAGTAATCTTGTAGTTAAATTATAATCTCAAAAAAAACCCCACTTCAATTTCCTTCCAGTTTATAAAATATTAACAAATTAATCAAGAAATGACAAGCTGAAAGAAAATCAATCAAACACATTATGAATATTCTATGTTGAAACTTCACAAGTTAAAAAAATACTAATAGTCCAACTTTGTTATCACTGCAATTTTATTTATGATACTCATCCAGATTTCTATAAAACTTACCTGACAAGATTGAAGTTTTAAGGTATCCATCAAGGCAGGGGAGAATGTCTTTGTAGAAAGGCTGCATTACAGACTTATTAATGTGAACCGACCATTCTTCAAGGGCATGCAGACCTATTTCTGCCAGAGGCATATGGCTCAGGCCCAGTTTGAAGGCCATCTATATGTCAATACAAACAAGAAAAATTAAAACAGGAAGTTAAAACTTACAGAAACAAAAAACAATTATTTTACAGTTTTTTTAAATTTATTTATTATGTATACAGTGTTCTGTCTGCATTTTGTCTGCACACCAGAAGAGAGCATCAAATTTCATCATAATGAGGTTGCTGAGAATTGAACTCAGACCTCTGGAAGAACAGCCCTTAACCTTTGAGCTATCTTTCCAGCCCTATTTTATGGTTTCTAATGGGTACGTTTTTATTGCTAGCCCCTAGACACTACTAAAGGTTGTAAAATACCAGAGGAAAACAAGGGAAAATGGCCCATGGTTGGGGATTTACTGCAGGCTTTCAGCACATGTAAGACCTAATTCTCAGGTCAATTTGTAAAGGAGGAGCAGAGATACCGCTGATACTCAAAGCCTCACAGCTAGAAGTGTTCAAACAGAGGCTGCTAGGTAACCCCCTGATTTAATCTTGATATTTCCAAGTCTTCTAGTAAACAAAGCAGTGATAAAAGTAAGAAAATGCACCTACCTGCAATGCAGGAACATAAGCTCTAAGATCAAGTTCAATGATGTCATGCGGCAAGGACAGAACAAAGGTTAAACAGGAGGCCAAAAGTTCATCTTTGTACTGCTTCATTTTAACTGATACCTTAACAAGAAAAAACACAAACAAGTTGTGTATCTGAATATAGCTTACAATTCTAAAGTGTGAAAAAACACCATGTAGCCTTTATTTGTCATGATTACAAAACAAAACGCTAATTCTCAGAAAAAGTTCACTTAAGTACTGATTCCCCTTATATGAAAAGCGAAGGAAAGGGGTGAGGTATGATCAAAGTACATTACAGTTAGATACAAAAGTATTGTAATGAAAGCCATTATTATCAACAATTATTTATTAATATAGGACAATAAGAACTATATTTGAGTTGTCATCACTCAGCTGAATTATTTCCAAAAATTCAAGAGTTTTTTTTTTTTAAATTTATGTGCTGTATTGGGGTTTTGCCTGCATGTATATCTATATGAGGGTGTTGGGTACCCTGGAACGGGAGTTACAGAAAATGGTGAGCTGCCATGTGGGTTCTGGGACTGAACTCATGTCCTCCGGAAGAACAACTAGTGCTCTTATCCACTAAGTCATCTCTCCTGCCCCCTCCAGAGACTTTTGAAGCAGCGATTTCTTGTTTAAGTTTTTAAAAGACCTTACTACCAAGAAAAGCCTGTCATCCAAATGCTTACCTGCCTGAGGAGAGAGGAACACAGGCTCAAGGGTAGCCTTGGCTATATTTCAAGACCCTGTCACAAAAAGTAACTAAGGCCAGGAAATTCCTCACAAGTCAAAGTACTTGCTATCAAGTCTGACAATATAAATTTGACACCCAGGTCACATAGGGTGGAAGAAAATGGGCTTTTACAGGCTGTTCTCTGACCATCACACGTGTCACACACACAGATAACAAGTAAACATGAAGAACAAAAACAACAGCCAGGTGGAGGTGGCACACCTTTAATCCCAGTACTTGGGAGGCAGAGGCAGGAGGATCTCAGTGAGTTCAATGCCAGCCTGGTCTACAAAGCAAATTCCAGAACAGCCAGGACTGTTACACTGAGGAACCCTGTCTCAAAATACAAACAAAAAACAGCAAAACAACCAATCAAAAACAAAACAAAAACAAAAAAACACCCCAAAACCCATTAATCAAGAATATACACAAAACCTCAGTTGCTCCCGATTTGAATTTAAGAAACCAATTTTCAAGGCCAGTGAGAAGGCTCAGTGAGTAAGGGTGCTTGCTACCTGCAATTTATCATCTAACATCCATATGTGTACCATGACACCCAAGCACCCATAAACACACAGAAATGTATTCTATCGAAAAAAAAAAAAGCTGACATGATGGCACTCCCATTTGATCCTAGCATTCAAGGAGGCAGAGGCAAGCAGAGCTCTATGAATCCAAGGATAGCCTGGTCTACATAGTGAGCTCCAAGTCAGTTAAGGCTGCACAATGAAACCCTGTCTCAAACAAACAAAGAGACAAACCAAACTTAAAAAAAATTATGTCACTGATAATCATTAGAATTTTTTCACTATGCATTAATTTAAGAATATCCTGAAATACATTAAGATAGAATACTTAAATATTACCTCTTTGCCAAATTTTTCAAATAAAGCAAAACAAGAATACTTTTCTGGATCTTCAGGAGAATGCTTCAGACGCTTTGGGCTAACTCCCTGTCAAATAAAATAGCAAATTAGTATGCTAAGCAAGAATCAAGTACTTCCACACCCGTATCTGCCAGTTCTCAATCTTTGCCCAGAGGATGAATCCATTTTATGTCCCCACATTATAGTTCGGAGAAGATGGAGACTCAGTTCCAGGATGCATCCCGGTAGAAAGAGAGTAGGGGAGAAGGTTGAGGCCTTTCCAAAAGCCATACACAATGGCTAACTCCATCCTTTCCTCATCTTCCAGTGAAAAACAATGTTGGTTACACCCCAGGCTTCTGTGTGACCAACAAGAACCTCAGCTTTACAACCTAAGTCATCCCCAAATTTCAGGGCACCAAGTCACTTAAAGGGTTAGTAACACAGATGTCTGCAGCCTGAGGGGCCTCTGATTAGTTAAGTCTTAAGAAAACTTGAGGCCTCTAGAGTAATACTTTGGTGACAGAATCACTCTGAATTAGAAGACTCTCACAAAGGTATTTAAGAATCAGAGTAGATGCCTTTAATCCTAGCACTTGGGAGGCTGAGGTAGGCAGATCTCTGTGAGTTCGAGGCTAGCCCTGGTGTATAAAGTGAGTTCCAGGACAGCAAGGTTGTTACACAAAGAAACTCTGTCTTGAAACACAAAACAAAACAAAAATCAGAGTAGAAGTCAGGCACTTGGAGGCAGAGGCAGGTGGACTCTGTGAGTTCAAGGCCAGCCTGGTCTACAAAGAAGTTCCAGGTCAGTCAGGGCTGTTAATAAAGAAAAACCCTGTCCTGATAAAACAAAATAATAATTTTAAAGAAAACAAGGATACAAAAAGAAGAAAATGCTAAAAATCTTTTAAGAGTCTTCGAATTAACATTTACATACCAGTTTTTCAATTATTAAAATTAGACTTTAAGAGGCTGGAGGGATAGCTCAGTGGTTAAGAGCACTTGGTTGCTCTTTTAAAGGACCTGGGTTCAATTCCCAGCAACCACATGGTGGCTCACAACCATCTATAATGAGATCTGGCACCCTCTTCTGGCATGCAAGCATACATGGAAGGAATGTTGTATACATAATAAATAAATAAATCTTTAAAAAAAAAAAAGAAATAAAAAAGTAAACTAGACTTTAAAACTACATATGCCATATGCACACATTTTATAAGCACCTTCCCAGTAAGCTTATACAAGTTTAAAAGAAACGTAAGAATTGTTCAGGTCCCCAGAAACACTTACCTCAAAATATTTTATTTTCCTGGCATTTTTCACTGCAATAGAAAGTAACTTGTAGAAACCACTGATGAGTGGCAACCGTGTAGACTGTAAAATTAACTCATATGCAAATGAGTATACCCATGGCTCAAAAAGTCTTATCTGTTTCTTAGGAAGAATCTCCCTATAAAAACAAAATATTTAAGGAAGAAATTTTCATTCTATTAATTCTTATTCAGCTTTAAAATTATGAGATATTAAAAATGATAGACAATTCCACTTATCACATTTTTTGACATCGCAATACCTTTAAAGATATATATGCTCCTTTTTTCCTGCCTGAGGTCTTCCAACTTTTTAGAAAAATAAAAAAGCTAAGTCTACTGCTAAGAATATTTTAAAGGTTGGCAGAAGCAATTTTAGATGATTTCAACTCTTACATTTATATAAGAGGTCACTTCTGTTAGGGGTAATAAACTGATACATTCTTAAAGAATTAAAATTCTACAAATACCTGCAAAACTCCACCAGGTTAATGAAAGCTGAAAAATCTTTTGGTTTAGTAGGTTGCAAATTAGCAGCTGGATCTGAAGTTGGTATCACCCAAACACCAGTTGTGCTTCCATCCTGAAAAATTGTCCCAAAGCAAGAATTGTTCTATTTAACACATCATTCAACAAATAACGTTCCAATAAAATTGTCGCATAGAAATGATTTATAAGGAAAGAATGCAGAAGTGAGGAAGACATAATCGAGTCCTCAAGGGTTTACATTTTAAGAACAATGGGAATTATAGAAGCAGTAAACCAAAAGACTCACAAGAAAGAATGGGGCAAATACAAAATACAAGGTGGGAGGATATTGTTTTCTTATCTTAAAAGGTTTTTGAGACAAGGTTTTACTCTGTAGCCCAAGCTAACCTTGGACTCCTGACAGTCGTACTGCTTCTGCCTCCCAAGGGTTGGAAACCAGCAACACTATAGCCAACATAAAGGAAGTGCTATCTTCTAAAAATGATGACCACACCTTGACAGACAAACTTCAAAAAGGAGAAAGTATCAATAAGGACTCATGGGTTTCTAATTACTAAATAAGAGAATAATGCATGGGATTAAAGCAAATGAAAGATACTTATTTTCAGAAAATACATTTTATTTTATTTACGTATGCACTTTTTTTTCTGAGACAGGGTCTTACTATGTAACCAGATGAGCCTCAAATTTGCTACATAGTCCAGGCTGGCTTTGAACTCCTTATCTTTCTACTCAGTCTCCCAAAATCTATAATTCAGGCAGATAAGACCATATCCAGTTCATTTTTTTAGCATATTTTTAAGTTTGTTTTATCAAATTTGTAATCAGACATAATTTTCGTACGCAGGTTCTACTATTAAACAACTAGTGAAAAACAAAAACCGAGTATGGTAGTGCATACCTATAAGCCTAGCACTTAGGGGAAATGCTCAGTCTACGCTGTATAGTGGGACTCGGTTTCAGATGAAACAAAACTAGCGTAAAAATCTGCAAATGACTGGGAGCCTGGCTGTAACGGAAGTGGCAAGTGACAAGTGACAACATCAAACAAAGGGAAGTGGCTAAGGTTAGCAATGACAGGTGTGTTCTAAATTGTACGTGAGCTTGCTGATACTGGTTCCAGGAAGAATCTTTAGGAATGGTTTGTACGCATTTGTTTATGTGTGTCTGAAGCAGGTTTTAACCCTACAGTACATGCTAACATAGTCCAGGATGGCTTTGGATTCCTGGCAATCTTACTAACTCAACTTTCACAGTGCCAGAATTACAAGGAGACACCATGTCCAGTCAGCTTAGCTGAATAGTCTTAAAAATAGACTTATTTTTACTTTCATTTGTGTGTGTGTTTCTGTCTATGATATATTATGTATGTATGGGTGCCTGTAGAGGCCAAAAGAGGGTGCTGGATTCCCTGGAGGCGGAACCACAGGTAGTTGTGAGCCACCTAGCATGAGTGCTGGCCACATGAAGGTTTACTGAGGCAGATTCTCATTTGATAACCCAGGCTTGCCTTGAACTCATCATATTCCTGCCTTCTCAAATGTTGTTAACAGACAAGTGGTACCACGCCTGAGTAAAAAAAAAAAAAGAAAAAAAAACAGTATACATACTATGCACACAAATCACTTTTTGAATAATCTGTTGGTAACACATTCTATGCATTGGGTCATATGCAACAGAAAAGCACCTATGGCACATATCATTGCAAAGAATCCCATTTTCCTTTCTCCCTTAGAGATGTAGTATGGTCCTGAGCATGCAAAGAGTTGGCATTTAAACAATGCAAAATTATTGTTGAAAAAAATTTCTAACCTCATGCTCTCCAACAGTCTGTTTCTCCAGTGTAAGATCCAATTTTTCCACAATCTTCAAAACTGATCTTATAAACTCATCATAGAGTAAATGATTCAAACTTTTAAGGGAGGAATTCACAAAGAGAAATGTTTCATCTGCTAAAATAAAATCCTGTAAATAAAGAAAAATTTAAAGACTTCAAAATCTGTGCCCAGGTGGTGGTGGCACATGCCTTTAATCCCAGCGCTTAGGAGGCAGACAGGTGGATCTCTGAGTTCAAGGCCAGTCTGGTCTACAGAGCTAAGCCAGATCAGCTTGGGCTGTTACACACAGAAACCCTGTCTCAAACAAACAAAACACAAAAAAGATGTCTTTCATTGTATAACTTTGGAGCCCATCCTGGAACTTGCTCTGTAGACCAGGGTGTATTACTCAAGAGGCATTATTCTAATACAAGTGATATAATTAACTAATGCACACCAACCCCTCAGAATTATTAAATGAGCTTGATTTTATCCACTCAGCAAAGACAACAGTGAAAGAATGTGCTTAGCACACTCAAGGCCCTGGGTTTAATTCCCAGGAGGAAGAGTGGGTGGAGGAGCAAAGAAGAAGGGAAGACAGAGAAAGAAATAGCTAAAGCAAGAGGGGTAGACTAAATGGGGGAGAGAGGACCATAACCGTCCTGCTATGAGCAAGATTTTTAAAAACGAATTTGCTTTTGCAATGCTGAAGAAAAACCCAGGATTTGTTTGCATGTTAGACAAATGCTCTAGTCTTGAGTGATATCACTAGCCCTCGTTTTACTTATTCTGGTTTTACTTTTAACTGCCTTGACTTACACTATTTTAAATATGCTTTAAGAACTTTTGAAAGTTAGTAAAACGAAATTCTGAAATGTCTTACATATGTTCTTACTAGTTTTTATGTCAACTTGATGCAAGGTAGGGTCATCTGGGAAGAAGGAATTGTAATTGAGAAAATGCCTCCAAAGGACTGACCTGTAGGCAAATCTGTAGGTAGGGTATTTTCTTGATTTATAATTGATGATACAGTGGGAGGGCCCAGATAACTGTGGGCAGGACCACCCCTGGGTAAGTGAACATGCAGGATAAAAAAAAGCTGAGCAAGCCACGAGTAACAAGCCAGTAAGCAGCCTCCATGACCTCTGCTCTGCTTCCTGCCTGCGGGTCCCTGTCCTAACTTCCCTCAGGGATAAACTATGATGTGGAAAAGTCACATGAAATAAACCGTTTCCTCTTCAAGCTGTTTTGATCACGGTGTTTTATCACAGCACAGAAACCCTGAGAAAGACACCTCGGTAACTATGGAGATGTTTTGTTTTGTGTTTCTGAGACATGGTGTCTTGTCTGCTTGGTTTGGGTTGGTATTGATTTAGTGGAGTCTCAAGTAGAGAAATAGAGTATTTTAATAGCTCTTTGTTTGCTTGTTTTTCGAGACAGGGTTTCTCTGTGGCTTTGGAGCCTGTCCTGGAACTAGCTCTTGTAGACCAGGCTGGTCTCGAACTCACAGGCTGCTTCTGCCTCCCAAGTGCTGGGACTAAAGGTGTGCGCCACCACCACCTGGCTAGCTTTGAAATTTTATCAGGAGTTCAAGGTGATTCTTAGCTACATACAAAGTTTGAACCACGTTAGACCCTCTTTCAAAAACCAAAACCAAAACAAAACATAACAACAACAACAACAAAAAGGTTAGAGAGGCGGCTAAGTAAAAAAAGGCCTTTGTCCCCAGCCTTGCAACCTGAGTTTGATCTCAGTGAAAGGACAAAACTGACTCTTAAAATTTGTCCTCTGACTGCCACACTAATAAGTTCCCAGATAAGGAAGAGTAATAAAAATATACACATTTAAAATTCTTACCATCATCTGGTCACAGCTTAAAAGATGCTGAAAAAGATCCACATAGTCTTTGTATGTGGGCACTTTCCACTTGCCCGTTCTGACTTCCCCTGAGGCCCATTGGTTATCAGACTTAGACTCAACATCCTGGAGAGGAAGAAAACAATCCATTATTGATTGGTAGACATATGAGACAGCTGCTGTCAGAACACAAACAACGTTAACAGAATTTTCTAAACTAAAATAGCAACCAATACAACTTCTGCAATAAATTGAAGAAAGACAAGAGAATAAAAGACTAAAAAGGTTAAGTCAGTATCTGTAGTCAATACACCTTCTAAGTCCACTACAAATCATCCCTCCTCTCATGTGATCCGATCTCTCATTCCATTCGTGCTCCTCTAAATTCTACACACTTTTATAACATTTCCTAGATTATAAGAGAAAAAAAAACAGCTTTCTTTGTAAAGATGTAGGTAACAGGAACAGGAAGATGCCTCAGCACGTAAAGCCATTTGCTATCAAGCCTGATGACCTGTGTTCTATTCCTGGAACCCATATGGTGGAAGAGAACTAAATCCTGAGTGTTTCTTCTGACCTCCACAAGCATGCACACACACATGCACGTGCGCGCGCACACACACACACACACACACACACACACACACACACACGAAGAAAAATTTAAAGTGTTGCAGTGATATTTTGTGTTTAACAAATAAAGCTTGTCTGAAGATCAGAGTGAAGAGGTAAGCCACTAGAGGTCAGGTGGTGATGGTTCACACCTTTAATCCCAGCAGTTGGGAGTCCTAAGCCTCTAATTCCAGCACTAGGGAGGTGGACACTGGAAGGGATATGGCTGCACAGAGAAGAATATAAAGTGAGAGAAGATGAGAGCTCAGTGTAGTTTGAGGTGCGGTGGAGACAGATGCAGTCTGGAGACGCAGCCTGAGGACACAGCCTGAGGACAGGATCAAGCCTTTGGTCTGAGCATTGGCAGAGGTAAAAGGTCTGTCTAGTGACTGGCTCTTCTGCTTCTTGGATCTCTCAGCTTTCACCCCCTAATATCTCACTCTGGGTTTTTATTAAGAACAATTAGAATTCATGTTACAAAGTGTATGTAACATAATTTTATTCCTTAGAAGTATATTCATCTAATAGGCTGGTTTTATACATGAAATTTCAAAATGTAAGACATGAATAAGCTAGAAATGTGGCTTGGTCGGTAGATTGCTCGCCTAGTACACACATATCCTGGCCTCAATCACCAGCACTACATAAACGCGGCATACTGGTGCACACCTATAATCCTAACATTTATGAATTACAGAAAAGAATACTGGGAGTTCAAAGTGATTCTTGGCTACATATCAAGTTTAAAGCCAGCATGGGCCAACATGGAATACTGGAGACTTTGTCTCAAGAAAAGGGTAGTGAAAGTTAAAAAAAAAGAAAGGTTTTTAATACATTTACATGCTAAACACTGTTTCTTTTTCTTTTTGATTTTTCAAGACAGGGCTTCTCAGTGTAGCCTTGATTGTCCTAGAACTCACTCTGTAGACCAGGCTAGCCTCAAACTCAGAGATCCGCCTGCCTCTGTCTTCCTTGTGCTGGGATTAAAGGAGTGCAGTGCACCACCACTGCCCAGCCTAAAACACTTGTTTCTAACATCCAGTGATAACACCAGTTTTTAAAACTTTAGATTCAGAATTTACCTTTTGAAGGAACACTGGTTTAGAACATATTCTAATTAAACCTTGATGCACTGAAAATGAAAAAAATGAAAGAATGATGAAGAAAACACTGAGAAACACAATCACTCAATAAAAAAACATTTTACCTCTTAATTTCTTTTTTGAAATTTTTTTTACTATCTTTAGTTTTAAATTCTGAAATACTGAGAGTCAGAAACTAAAGTGGGTATGGTAACACACATCTATAATCCCAGCATTTAGGAAGTAGAGGCTGGACAACTATGGAGCTCAAAGTTAGCCCAGGCTGCACAATGAGACCCTGTCTAAAATAAAATAAGAATAAATTCAGAAGTCAAAGATGCTTAAAAAAAAGGTTTCTTGGCAAAATGTCTATTGCTCAGGCCCTGGGGAAAACTCTACTACCATTACTTTGATAAATGTACCTATTATAAAACTGTCTTTTAAATATTTATGCTTGTGTACGGCCACATGACTCTGAATGCACTGCATCTTCCCTAAAGTTTTATAGAGAAATGTCTCTTGGCAGTAGGCACCAGTTAATGCAGAGGCTCAAAAACCAGTCAAGGTGCTGATAATTAAGTTCTCGGCCTCAAACATCATCACCATCACTACCCCAAGGCTTAGGGAATATCTTGGAAGAAGGGTGAAATGGATGTAAGGGCAAGAGGACGTGTAGGGGTGCTATGAAATGCTACCCTCCAGACATGACATGACCATTGTATCTACAAACTCAATGCAGCTATTACCATCTGCACAGAACCCAGTCAACAAGATTAGTCAGCACTACAACAGGCTGCACCAATTGGACCCAGTGGGCTATTAACAACAAAATAAGGAGAGAACATGAAGGAGTTAGTGTGAGAGGGAGAAAAAGCTGGGGGTTGTGGTGGTTTAAATACGAATGACACCCATAGGCTCATTCATGTTTGGATGTTTGAACCCCAGTTAGTGGAACTGTGTGAGAAGGATTAGAAGGTGTGGCCTTGTTGGAGAAGGTGTGTCCCGGGAGGTGCAGTTTGAGACTAGAAAATCCCTTGCCAGGCCCCGAGTCCCCTCTCTGACTAAACTTATGGATCAGATGTGAGCTCTTAGATACTCCTTCAGCACCATGTTCCCTGCCATGAAGACGTGGACTAACTCTGAAACTGTACGTTCTCTTTTATAAAAGGTACCCTTGGTCACCATGTTCTTCACAGAAATAGAACAGTAACTAAGACACTGCTTACATGCTTGAAATTGTCAAAAAAATAAATGAAAGAATGTGTGGGTTTTTTTTTCTTTTCTTTCAAAACAGGGTTTCTCTGTAGGTTTGGAGCCTGTCCTGGAACTCACTCTGTAGACTAGGCTGGCCTCAAACTCACAGAGATTCGCCTGTCTCTTCCTCCCGAGTGCTGGGATTAAAGGCATGCACCACTACCTCCTGGTGAAAGATTCTGTTTAAAGAAGAATAGTAGGTACCACTGACTCTAAGTTCTAATAATGAAAAAGATTTTGATTCATCAGATTGAAAAGTTCTCTAAAAGTACTATGTACACAAAAAATTAGGAAACCAGATTTTCTATGAATATATCAACTAACATGTTAAGTCTTTCAGCATTTACCACAGTAAGAATGAAAATGGCAAGCTTACCCACAGTACTAATGAAATTCCAGTGAACTGGTCCTTTTTCTGCTAAGGCCAGGAAAACTTTTACTATTGCTTTACAACACACCAACTGCATTTTGGGACTGTACTGAGGGAAACTGTCTATCTGTACCACCATGAGATGTTCCAGAACAGGAGTATATACTTCAGGAACCTACCAAAAATGGAGAAAAAACTCAAAATTAGTACAGGGAATAAATGTAAGAACAATATATATATTACATTGAATATATACATATATAATCAAATTTATTAGAACTGAAGTAGCCACAGGTAAATGAAAACTGACTTGTAATCTTAGCTATCAAACTTAACACTTACTGTTGCAGCTACCAGAATAAAGCATAACAAACTGAGTGGTATTTACAGCACAATTCTATCCTAAGCAGCAAGCAGAATCTTTTAGAAGGATAGAAAAGTTAATACTATTTTTCCTGCTCTAGATTCCAGCGTCTTCTATTTTTCTGTTGTTGTTTTTTAAGATTATTATTGTCCATAAATCTACTCTAGGATACCTAATGTATTGGAGATGGGAAGATAGTTCAGTCAATAAAGTGAATGAGAACCTGAATTCAGATCCACAGAATATATGCAACTCCAGTCTTCAACTGTGTTATATAATCCAATGGGGATATATCAGAACCTGATATATCACGAGATATATTAGAATAGTAAGACATTTCCAAATATCCAAATTAAAAGTTAATTAAAAAAAATCAAACATATAAAGAACATGTGGTGTGGGGCTGGAGCCATGTCTCAGAGTTGAAGCGCACTGGTGCTCCTCCAGAGTGAGATCCATTCCCAGCACCCACATGGCAGCTCACACCTGTCTGTAACTCCAGGTTCAAGGTATCTAATGCCCCCTTCTGGCCTCTGGTGCACAAGACATGCACATGGTGCTCCGGACATACATGCAGCAAAACACCCATACATAAAATAGATTTTTAACAAAATTAAGAAATGAAAAACCCAAGGTGTTTGTGAGGTGCTTGTCTGTGCTGTAGCATATGACTTTACCACACCCTAGTTCTGAACACACACTCTGCATCAGGCCATGGGTGATGAGACGCTTTAGTTCAAATTCAAAACTGTGCTGTTTCCCTCTTAAAGAAAATGATGGCTAATTATAAATTCTTTTGATATTTTTCCATCATCTGGTGTAGGAGGGTCTTCCGCCACTCCCTCTTACTTTAATCATCCCTCAGCGAATAAGTAGTAAATTACTGTATCTTTAAATGATACTGTGTTAGAATGTTTGGCTTTAAAAGATGCTGTCTGAAGCTAGAGACGTGACTCAGCAGTTGGAAACACTTACAGAGTATTTGGCTACCAGAGCCCATATAGTAACTCATAACTGTCTTTCTAGTTTCAGGGGATCTGGTATATTCTTCTGGACTCCCTGGACACCAGGCAAACACATGGTACATATTCATATATGTATAAGATACAAACATAAATAAAATCTTTAAAAAGAAGAAAACCACAAAACTGCTTACGTTTCTGACTTAAGGTTCACTATAAAAATCATTAAATGAATTATGGTTTGGGATTAGGACAATATTTCCAGTTCTGAAATGGCCCTAAATATACTTCTGCTATTTTGGGATACACATTTATGTCAAGAAGCATTCTCAGAACTGGTAGATGTATAATCATTTATCAACTCTGAACAATACTGAAGATACTGCTCAACCTACAGCAGCAAATAGTCAACTAGGATTTAAATCTTTATGTATAAGCAATCCATCTCATTAGTATGTAAATTTGCTTTCATCTTTAATAGATGATTAAACAAAACAGAAACCAAAGAATTATTTTAGGATAAATTTAGCTATGCTTTATTATCAGAAAGTGTTTGATTTGTAGAACTATTTATTTATTTATTTAAGATTTATTTTTTTATACAGTATCCTGCCTGTAGGCCAGAAGAGGGCACCAGATCTCATTATAGGTGGTTTTGAGCCACCATGTGGGTGCTGGGAATTGAACTCAGGACCTCTGGAAGACCAATCAGTGCTCTTAACCACTGAGCCATCTCTCCAGCCCCTGTAGAACTATTTTATATACCCAGGATTGCATCAAAATTTCCCTCACAAAAAAGAATCATGAAAGGAAACAGTTTTAGTAAACCTGCTTTAGATAATAACAACAAAAATCTATTGACACAAAAACTAAATAAAATGTTGTTGGGTTTACAGGTGTACCTACACTAAATGAACCAACATTTGATCAAAATTCCTTGTAGAGCGGTTCTGTTCTTCCGTAGAGGAGAAGGCTCAGAGAACAGTAGATGACTTCAAATATCTGTCACTCCCTCTTTATCGCCCCCACCCACATCATGCTACAGTTCCTGCTTGGGTTTACTTTATACAATACAATCGCAAAGTTCCTGGCTCAGAACTGTGGCATTCCAAACCTGGTTAAACAATGTGACAATCAAGACACCCCTAGTTCCTGATGACCACTAGTGCCACACTCTAATTCCATCAGCTTCAATTCCTGTGAGTCCCACCTCCTTTACTGCCTCCCTGAAGCTTCTGTGTTACTTTGCAGTCTTGGAGCCAATATGGGGCCAGAAGTAAGAGGAACCCTTGACAGTTCCAGCAGCCTCACTTCTTCCCATACCTTCCTTCCAGCGACCTGGGAGGTTCTAAGACAGCAACTATGGTGCTAGCCTACAAACACAACTTTCATTAGTAGTTGCTTACCAGTCCTTTGACATTTTTACTACTGTCAGAAGAAATACTAATAAGTTTGGGATAGCTGATCAGATATAAGCAATGCTGCTGGTTTCAAGAATTAGCAGTTACAATAGGTGCTTGTTAAATTTTGCTGTTTGGAAAAATAAAAATTAGTATCACCAAGCAAGTTTCTGGTGAATTATTCATTTATTTTATATTGCTATCAAGGAGCTCCACAGTTGATAACTGAACCAAGAAATCATGTGCTTTTTATTAATAACAACAAAGATTACTTGTGGAGAAGGAATTAAGTACTTATAACCATATTCGGTGTAACAATTTCACTTACTGTGTCAAGGTAAAGCAGAACACTTGCAATTGACTGGAGGAAACTCGGCATCTGGTAAACATGATCCTCACTGGCTTCGGTCTGGGTGAGGAACATCTGTTTACAGCGCTGAATGAGCTCAATGTACATGAAGTCAACATCTTTTGCATTTATAACCTTGCAAGGCTTTAGGAAAGGCAAAACAGAAACATTATCAGCATTAAAACAAAGGCACTTAAAATGTCATGTTATGACACATGATTATAAACTGCTGAATATTACCAAGTAATTTAAACTGCTGAATATTAGCAAGCTGTTTACTTATCTTATTGTACATAAAATACTGTATCTTATGCTTTTCATAAAAATGTATATTCCCACCTTAAAGAGTTACTTCTACACATTGTTAACTATGGTCTAGGCTCTGTTTAAAAGGCAGGTCTCGCTATGCACTGGCCCTGTAAGGCTTGTCACTCTAGCAGGAGACTTCTCACACACTGCCTTATCTTGTCTCTGAATTAGAGCTGCAAACAGCAAACAAATGGAGATGAAGAATAAAAGACAGAGAATGAAGAGGGGAAAGAAAAGAAAGAAGACTAAGAAATAAGATACTGATGGAAAAAGAGACAGGAAACTAGTTTTCTTAGAAGCAAATTATCACAGAAATAACTGGAGTTATTCATAGTATCTTTTATGGGGGGTGGGGTGAGTAAAGCTTTTGCTATCCTTGAATTTAGTATGCAACCCAGGCTCTTCTTCATCTGTAGCAATTTTCCCTGTCTTAGCTTCATGAAGCCTGGATTATAGGTTGGAATACAGCTGTCTTCTTAAATATGTCTTTCTGTCCTAAGAGCATCTGTCTAAAACTTTAAATGAAAACCACAGTTTTACTGTATAAATAGGGAGCTGCAGAGTAAAAAATGAAAATACAATGTTTCTAGCATTCAGAACTGAATTTATGTGGAGTTTTATTTGTCTGTTAGTATCTGAACTTTGAGGTTGTTAACCATCTCCTAAATGTGTTTAGATGACCTAGGCTGACCTAGAGTTCTATATAGTCCAGGCTGGCCACAAACTATTAATTCCCTTGCCTGTTTCCTGCACTGGAATTACAGGCATGTATCAACCCTAAATAAGATTTATGTCTTTTTTTCTACCAATTCAGGGTAGCTCTTAATAAGTTAGCTGACATTTCTTGGTCTTGGCTTTTTCTTGTAGAAAATAGACTAATAACTCATCTTGTCAGTGAGCTATGGGGATCTGAGATAATGCATGCACTGTAGTACACAGTAAACACTGAAAATTGAACTGTTAGTAGAACAAGTACCAGTAATAGCAACACAAGCACAACACGCTATTTAAAAAATGCAGTGTTATAGTCCTGTAAATAATTAAGCAAAACCAAAAACATAAAATACAGTAAACTAATGAATCATACTCCTGCAAACAGTCCATATCCACGAATAGCAATGGATAACTCCTTGTTGTTCGAATCCGCATTTCTGATGATTCCATAGAACTGTTCCATAAAGTACTGCAGTTGACTCCTGTGTGACTCTGCATCTTCTGCCACAGTAAATGAAATCTGTAATTTTATGACAATTGCTCTTTAGAAACATTTAATAACCAAAGGACTTAAACAAATATGACTATTAATATAATATTATAATTATATTTGATTGCTTTTAGTCAGAACCCTCTGCTTCAACGTACTTAGCTAACATTGGTTCAGAAAAGACCGTTTCTTAACTAAGGCTATTTTGTATGTGATGTATTTTTCCTAAAAGAAAGGAAAAGGAGATGATCAAAAAGGGCATTTCACATTTAATATTTTTCTTAGCTACATTTATTTACCTTCTTGTCGGTACACATACTACAGTGTGTTTGTGTGGAGGTAGCAAGACAAACTATGGCACTCCCACCAAGTGTGTCCCAGTTATTGAACTTAGTGGCGTCTTTACCCACTAAGCCATCAAACCCATTTCAGGTCTTTTTAAGACCCAGCTACAAGATATTAAAACTAAGTGCATGAAGAGAAAAGATAGTTGAGATCATTGTTGTCTTAGGGATTCTGCTGCTGTGAAAAACATCATGATGAAACACAATTTTGGGAGGAAAGGGTTTATTTCAGCTTACACCTTCACATCACTGAGGGAAGTCAGGGCAGGAACCCAAACAGAACAGTAATGTGGAGGCAGGAAGTGACGCAGAGGCCATGGAGTAGTGCTGCTCACCAGCTTTCTTCACCTGGCTTGCTCTGTTTGTTTTCTTATACACCCGGGACCACCAGGCCAAGGGTGGCACTGCCCACAAAGAGCTGGGCTTTCCAACATCAAATATCAGTCAAGAAAATGCCCAGCAGACTTGCCTAAGGGCCAAATTTACAGAGGCATTTTCTCAATTATGACTCCTTCCTCCCAGATGACCCTCGTTTGTATCGAGCTGGCTGACATAAGATCTAGGCAGCACAGACAGGAAACAACAGCCTATGGTCAAGAACACGGGGGCTCAAATCAGCCTTCCTAATATTAGCACAGACTCTGCTCAAGTGTGTAAACAATCGAGGTAACTAGCAAAGGCAGAGTGAGAAAATCCACTACTTCCATTACTAACTTAACAATACGCTCCCTCATTGTTCTCAAAGGCATTGTATCTGATATGGAATTATCACATACTGCTTGAAAGTTTTTCTTCCACAAAGTCTGCTATGAACACGTTTCCCAAGTTAATAATTAAGCCAGCCATAGTGGCTCACACTTATCCTAGCACTTGGGAGGCTGACTGCTAGGGCTGCTAAGAGTTCAAGGCCTAGATTCAGGTCATCCTGGGCTAAAGAATAAAAGCTTCTGGCAAAACAAAACAATAACATCCAAAAAATAATCAGATAATCATAATCACCAGAAAAATTTTCATATTACCATAAGATATTTAATCACTTAAGTCTGCACTAATACTGGATTCTGTCCTTTTCATGACTTCTATCCAATTATTTTCACTTATAAAAGCAAAAAACTTAAAAATAATTATCCCACAAGATAAAGGACAATTTATAACATCATGGTTCATAATGACACATTACACTACTATTAAAAATTAGTCATGTAAGTCTCAATGTACTATTAGCAAAACATTCAATGCTGGGAAAACCTTGAAGCTACAAAAATTACAGTTATTTCTTTATGTAAAGGTATCAGGAGAAAAAGGGAAGAGAGAAAAAAATGGTCACCAAAACGTGAAATGATTATTTTCTTGGTTGTAGGATATCAGATGTGAACAGTCTTTTCTGTACTTTTGTTGGTTAGCTGATTGCTTTTTGTTTTGATTAGCTCAAGCTGACTGGCCTCCTCTTCCCTGGGCTAGGATAACAAGCATAAACCATAAATACCTAGTCTTCTTTATACATACACACACTAAAAAATATGTATATATCTATACACATATACATATTTAAACTGCATGTAACTAACTCGCAATGTTTTCTTTTTTTTTAAATATTTATTTATTATGTATACAATATTCTGTCTGCGTGTATGTCTGCAGGCCAGAAGAGGGCACCAGACCTCATTACAGATGGTTGTGAGCCACCATCTGGTTGCTGGGAATTGAACTCAGGACCTTTGGAAGAGCAGGCAATGCTCTTAACCTCTGAGCCATCTCTCCAGCCCCCCTCGCAATGTTTTCTTATAGGAACTTTATATAAACTGAATGAAAAAAAAAAGAAAAAATTCTTTCCCATAGGATACTCTATTCAAAATTGTACCTATCATAGCTAAAATAATAATGGAAAAGAAGAAAAGTTGGCAGACGCCTACTACCTAGCTTGAAGAAATGTAAGACTCATGCAGCAAATTAAGAGTGCAGAAAGATTACACGAGTCAAGTAATTATTGACAAAGGTTAAGAGGACAGAAAAAAACTGTTTTCAAGTGGTGCTGGGAACAGCAAACGGGAGTGGATGAAGCAATATTACTCTTGCTTTAGCCCATATACAAGAGTGATCCGAAATGGATTACAGACCCAAATATAAGTGCAGAAACTATAAACTGTAAAACTTTCTACAGAAAACAGAAGAAAATTACAGGGCATCCAAAGGAGAAGCCAGAGCCAGGTGGCAATAGTACACTCCTTTAATCCCAGCACTTAGGAGGCAGATGCAGGCAGATCTCTGAGTTCAAAGCCAGTCTGGTCTACAAAATGAGTTCCAGGACAGCCAGGGGTACACAGAGAAAAACCCTGTCTCAAAAAACAAAAAACAAATAAACAGAAAAAGGAGCCAGTTTTAAATTATTAAATTTGATATCCTTCTTGAAAATTTAAAACTTCTACTCAGAGATGTGCTGTTAAACAAAAAAAGTAAGCAACAGAGGAAAACTTATTTATAACACTCTCAGAAAAGGGTTTTTATCAAGAATATGTAAAAAACTCTTAAAACTCATAACCAAAGGCTGGGGATGGCAGCATACACCTTTAATCCCAGTACGAAGGAGTCAGACGCAGATGGATCTCTGTGCTTTTGACAAAGGTCAGCAAAGTCTACACAGTTCAGGCCAGCAAGGGATACATAGGGAGAGCTTATCTCACACAAATCCAACAAACAACAAGAAACCCTAATAAACAAAGACATACAAACGAAATTTTAAAATGAATAAAATATGGAAACAAAACTTGGCAAAACCAGGTTTAAGAATGGCTAGTGACCAGTTAAACTGCTAAATTAAAACCGCAATAAAATAATAAAACCATGTCTGGCTGAAAAAGGATAACCAGGATTCATGTACACTATTATTGGTGGCAAGATAAAATGGTACAACCACTTGGGAAAGTTGGATACTGGCCTACAAAGTTTACCATGTCGCTGTGATATGACCAGAGGTTTGGCTTTGGCATTTCTTTCACTCTAGAGACATGTTAACAGAAACCCGAAGGCCTTGGCATCTGTTCCTCAGATACTTGTTCAGTCACGTTAGCTGTCATTCCAGCCACAGTAGCTAGGGACTGGAAACAAAGTAAATGCCCTCAACTGATCAATGGAGAATGATAATGTAGTTCATGCACATGATTCTATTCAGTTATAAAGAAAAATGAAATTTGCAGGACAATGAACAGAAACAGAAAACATTGCACTAAGTAATACGAAAACAAAAACTGGAAAGACAAATGCTCCATGTTTTCTCTTATTTGTGGATTTTCGTTCAGAATCTTTAAATCTGAATATATAACCTGGAGTAGCCACAGATACCAAGAGAGTAAAGAGGGACTAGGGATGGAGTATGGGGCACTGAAGAGAGGGTAGGAGAACAGACAGATGCTATGAGGGGGAAAATGGAAGAAGGTAGAAAGGAGGGCAGTCTAGAGGGAGAAGGATAAATGACACTACAGATGTTTGAAAAGCCAGGGGCACATGATTTTATGCTTCACACATACCCAATTTAAATGAAGTACTCCACTTAGGCTGACAGTGCTCCCCCTCTCAAAGCCACAGACTAACAGAAATCCCAGTGCTAGGGATGGGAATAGTCATTTTTAATTGTTGTTCAGAAGAGTCCAAGAGACCCAAATAGCAATTATAGGCTGTTGGTGATGCCCTCCCAGAAACTGAAGAAACTGAAGTCCCTATTGCTAAAGACACTATATACTTCAGACACAGGATTTGGAGGGATGAAGCTGTACCTAACCTGGAAGCCTCCTCCCTAAGGGCCAGCTCTCATAGTATGAGAAGGAGCTAAGCAATCATTCAGAACCTGTGGAGTTAACTATGATTTATCCTTTCTCTTTCTTTCTTTTTTTGAACAGTCTATGTGGCCCTAGCTATCCTGGAATGTGCAATATAGACCAAGTTGGCCTCAAACTCAGAGATCTGCCTGCCTCTGCCTCCGAATGCTGGGATTAAAGTTGTACGCCACTATGCCCGACCCTACTTACCCATTTTTAACAGTGCTCCAAGCAAAACTTTGCTCCAAGCAGGCCAATGTGCCGCTTCCTCGGCACCTAGCCAATGTGCCCTACAGAGTTCTGCTCAAGCCTGAGGTCATCCGGGCTCTTTGGTTCGGTCTAGCTAGCACTCATGACAGAGCAATAGCAAAGCTTTCTGCTGTCGATGCTGTAGGAACTAACGGATCACGTTACCAACTATTTTCAAATATGTAGGCACAAGATTGGAATTTAGCTCTTTCGGGGAAGCTTTTAACCAAAGTTGAATCTGAAGTACCTGTTTCAGGAAGGACTCCAGGGCTGAATGCGCGGCTTTCTTTAATTCCACATTTGTGTGGCTGCACCACTTCGACAGTACTTCAAATAGCGTAATATAGTTGTCTAGGAGGCAGGTAGTAAATTGAGATGCATGCAGGGTAAGTAAGCGTAGACCAGCTGCAAATACAAAAACATTCCATTTCAAACAGGTCAACAAAAGCCAGAAAAGAGAATTAAGAAAGCTTCCTACATATGGTAAAAGTTAAAAAAAAAAAAAGATTTTATATAGCCAGGCACAGTGATGCACACCTTTAAGCACTCAGACTCAGGAGGCAGAGGCAAGCAGATCTCTCTGACTTTGAGCCAAGCCTTGTTTACACAGTAAGTTCCAGGACAGGCAGGTCTATGTAGAGAGACCCTATCTCAAAACACAAACAGAGTACATTACCCTAAAATAATCAGGTGATCTCAAAGAGCCCTCTAATGTTCCCAGTCTCCACACTGACTTAGGCTCATGACCTGGCACCAAACAGGGTCAGGAATAGGATCTGGATTCATCAGTTACAGCAAAATCAAGC
The DNA here is from genome assembly GCF_982192425.1 of Myodes glareolus. Classification (NCBI taxonomy): domain Eukaryota; kingdom Metazoa; phylum Chordata; class Mammalia; order Rodentia; family Cricetidae; genus Myodes; species Myodes glareolus. The sequence goes on along the minus strand of NC_142027.1, from coordinate 94,787,627 downwards.
AGTCTATGGGTTGAGGAAGCAGCTCAGTTGGTAGAGTGCTTGCTTAGCATGGGTTTAGTAGTTAACATAGTATAAACAAGTTATGGTACACATGTCTGTAATCTCAGCACTAGGAAAAAGAAGTCATCAGCCATATAATGAGGTTAAAGGTCACCCTAGGCACTGGGCAGTGGTGGCACACACCTCTAATCCCAGTATTCAGGAGACAGAGGCAGGTGGATCTCTGAAAGTTTGAGACCAGCCTAGTCTACAGAGAGAGTTCCAGAACAGGCTCCAAAGCTACACAGAGAAACCCTGTCTTGAAAAATCAAAAAAAAAGAAAAGAAAAAAGAAAAAGAAAAGAAAAGAAAAGAAAGAAAAAGAAAAAAGTCACCTTAGGCAACATGAAACCATGTCTCAACAACAATAACAAAATAAAGCTTGAATCTCCTGAGTAATAGTCTAACATACATATTTTTAAAATTCTTTTCTACATGGATTTCAAACATATTTTTGATCACTGACTCGAATTACACTCACATTAAATATGTATTCTTTTTTAAAAAAATTATTATTGCGTTTGCGTGTGTGTACCTGCACAAGTCAAAAGGACAATTTGCAGGAGCCAGCACTATTCTGCCACAACATGAGCCCTGGGCATAGAGCTCAGTTCACTAAGCCTGACGTCAAGGACCTTTACTCACTGGGCCATCTAGTCAGCCCTTAACAAATAGAGGTGTATACATATATGTATCTATAATATATGTATGTTTAAATCATGTAGCACGAAAGTGATCCCAGTTAAGAGTTTATTGCTTAAACTAGTCTTCTTTAATGAAGTCTTAAAGCTTCACTGTAAATAGTTACATGTGAAACATCAGAGACTTTTGTATTTGCCTTCATTGTAGCTTACACAAAACCTTACTCAAGATGTTAACTTAAGTTAATTTAAACTCTTATTTTCTTAAACAAAGAATCTTACCCAAGGGCACAGCATATCGCTTCATCTCGATCTATTGCAGAAAAAAAAATCATTCATTATTTGAAAATCACAAGTCCGAACTGTGAAAGACTTAGAGAGAAATACTAATACTACCTGTGGACGGATTGCTTTTAGTGCGAAACCAAAGATCTCCTTTGAAGTCTGGGGATCTAGGGAATAACAACAAAAGAAGGCTGTTAAAGCATCATAACACTATTTACACTCTTTATCAAAATTTGCAAGGGACAGCTTTTCTTTTATTTATTTATGTATTTATTTATTTATTTATTATGTATACAATATTCTGTCTGCGTGTATGCCTGCAGGCCAGAAGAGGGCACCAGACCTCATTACAGACGGTTGTGAGCCACCATGTGGTTGCTGGGAATTGAACTCAGGACCTTTGGAAGAGCAGGCAATGCTCTTAACCTCTGAGCCATCTCTCCAGCCCGACAGCTCTTCTTAAGCCCAATGGATATTTCCAGTTGCTGCACAAATCTACAGTGTCAGGGTAACTTCTCAACATCATTTGACTGAGCTAGCACTGCGGGCTGTTACAGCGTCTGGGGAGAGGAATATGGAATAACTAATGTGTGAGCGCAGGATCTAAATCAACGCCTATGTTACATAATCTCTCAGAGCCTCAACTTGCTCAGCTACAAAAAGGGAGACTATGGCTTCATCAAAGACTGGAAGATTAAAAGAAGTGATTCAGTCAAGGACAAACATATAGGCAGAATACCAATTCACATAAAATAAAATAAACAAATTATTTACAAAAAAAAAACAGTGCACAGTGGGAGAAGAGGCGAGAGACACAGATAAGAGAAACAGTGAGAATCAACTAACATACGATGTATAGAAATTCATATAAAGTTCTATTTCTTTATAAGCCAGTGTGAAAAAAACTAAAATGAAACAAAACCAACTACAGTAAATTGGTTTTAAGAACAAGGGAAACAAAGTAACTATAAACACAACCTGTAGTCATAAAAGCAACAGGTACCCTCAATGTAGAGGACTGGACTGCCACCATCCAGGGAGGTCTGACTTGGCCTTGCAGCCTCCTCCTCCTACTTCCTCTCACACGCACATCCTCCTATCTCAAGTGGACGCCTCCTATACAAACATCCTCCTGTCTATTTTTAATGTGGTAAAAATCTGCATAAAATTCACCATTTTAAAAATGTGTAAAGACACAATATAGTCATATTAAATATTTTCACCCTGTTGTGTAACATCATGTTCTACACCTAAAATGTTTTCATCCTCTACCACTGAAAACTAGCCCCACCTCCACCCTTCTCAGCTCCCAGAAACTCCTACATCCTGTCCCTATATTTTCTTACTCTAAGTGGAGCTATATATATAGTGTGCTTTATTTTAAGATTAATGTTTTTTTATTTGGTCTTATTTATTTATTACGTATACAGGGTTTATGCCTGCATGCCAGAAGAAGGCACCAGATCTCACTGTAGATGGTAATGAACCACCATGTGGTTGCTAGGAATTGAACTCAGAACCTCTGTAAGAGCAGCCAGTGTTCTTAACCTCTGAGCCATCTCTCCTGTACCTGTGTTTTGCTTTTTGACTGGCTTATTTCTTATTAGTCTTAGGATATCGCTACTATCTAGGTTATAGCATAAATCAGAATTTATCTTACTTTTGAGACAAGGTCTCAGTACTGGAAAGAAAATAAAAGTCTGGCAATACCTTCCTCCATGGACTTAGTGAAGTTGCACAGAAGTGAGGACAGCCCTTTTAGACAGCCAGCTAGGACAGGAAACTTAGGTTCTCTTACCGCTGATGTCATCTAAAAGCAAGTTTTTAGGAAGATATTACAAAATGAAAACAAAACAGAAACAAACAAACAAGACTATGGAGGTATAACTGTCATAAGGCATGTTATACCTGGGTCTTGAGTTCTCCCAGAAAAGCCCGGAACAGGTTTTCTGAATGATTTATCATTTCACTAGGATGAACTTCGCCTAATACTCCCAGGAGCTCATAGACTTTTTCTAAAACTGAAAAATAAAATCAGATAAATGAAACCTAAAACTACATTTAAATAAGTAAAATTAACATAAGTGTATGAATAAGAAAATAGAGGATGATCAAATTGAAATGACTTCAGGGCCAGCCAGATAGCTCAGTGAGTAAAGGCACGGGCTGCCAAGTCTGACCCAAGTCCCTAACCCACTCAGGAAGGAGAGAACCAACTCCCTCCAAACATGCACCTGCACATACACAAAAATATTTTTAAATTTTTAAAGCAATTTTATAGTAAAACACAAAATACCTAGGTTTTTCATGAAATTCTTCCCCAAGTTTTATCTTAATCTCTTTCTATAAGTTAAATTATACTCAAGAAATCCTTTTGTCTGCTTCCATTATGCTATTCTTTCAGCAAAAGACCTTCATTGAGGAAATTAATGGTTCGTTAATGTTAATTTGTGAAAATATTTGAAAATAACATCTCACCTGTATCAGTTAGTCTTGTTTTTGATGCAAGTTCTCCATAGAACTTGTTAAATAATTCTCCAATCTTAAACTCATCCATGATTCTAGAACTTCTCAGTGTCTTAAGTAACTATAAGAACACAAATGAGAATTTTCTAAAGAGGAAAATAAACAAAAGACATCCTCTACTTCAACAAGGCTTCAGAATCCTGGCCTCCAGCAGATTTGCCCTGAGTCTCTCTGCAATGACTCCTGCTCTGAAATCTGGGGACCTGGGGCTTGAGTGATCAGCAGGAGACCACAAGGGAAAGCCAGTCTAAACTTAATTTTAACTTTCTCAGAGAGCAGTAACATGGCTAGAGCGATTTCTTCACAGGCACTCAAGACCACAGACCAACTAAATCCAAAGCAATTCTAAACCAGAAATGCAAAGGGAGACAAATTAAAAGTGAAAGTGAGCCCCTCGCCACTAGGGTTTCGAGAAAACCTCACCAGAAACACAAGGACTGCTCTTTGGGCACTCCTAATAGACTGCACTAGATTCCACCAGAGGCAGCAAACATGACAAGTGGAAAAGCAGGACATTCTTAGCTAATTTTCTCTTTACTACCCTGACAACTTCAAATTCGTCTCTTACTACTCAGGAAAATATGAGAACAAAACACCATTGTGCTGCCAGATGGTGACTACAAAATGTACATGCCCTTTACATAATCACAACTCCATCCTCCCCTAAACTCCCACCTCAACAAAAGTCAAATTCCAGTTTCGTTACAAACTTAACAATAAAAACGTATGACTTAGAAATATAAAATTACCTTAATCAGAAGGTCTAGGGCCGCAATTTTACACTTAGCAGTTCTATCTTTTGTATAAACACTGGTACAAGCATTCTAGGATTCAAAACAAAATGTATCATTCAAAAGGAGACAAAAATCACCAATATAACTTAAGAACTAAGACTTAAAAATAGGTAAAACTGTTATCTATGAGGGGTAATACCGATGTGTAACATAATAAAATGTATAAATTAACCCTTAAAAACATAATAGAATATATAAATTATATTACTGAAAATTAGGTTGAGCAGTTGTGGTGCATGCCTTTTTATTTTAGCACTTGAGAGTTCGAGACCAGTCTAGTCTACATAGTAAATTCTAGGACAAACAGTGCTACAGAGAAAAATCTTGACTTGAAGGACCAAAAATAAATAAAAAGAAAAAACTTACTGAAAACTCCAACTCAATATGCTATGGTTGCTTTGTTAAAAATATAAACAGATAAGTCGGGCGGTGGTGGTGCACGCCTTTAACCCCAGCACTAGGGAGGCAGAGGCCAGCCTGGTCTACAAGAGCTAGTGCCAGGACAGGCTCCAAAGCTACAGAGAAACCATGTCTCAAAAAAACAAAGATGAGACTTCAGTAAGAATTTGAAAAAAAAAATCAGAAAACAAAAGTGCATTATTTGTTTCTACATACATGTACTACATACATGTTATTATACATCAAGAAACAAATTACAGGACCAGCTACTCACAAGCTAAGGTGGAGGAATTACCTGAGCACAGGAGTTTGACTTAACTCATACAACACACTGATACAAAAGAAAGCAAGGAAGAGCAAAAGAGCATTAAAACATGCGCAAAGGGGCTGGAGAGATGATGGCTCAGCAGGTAGAACACTGCTGCCTTCCCAGAGGACTCGGGTTTGGTTCCCAGCACTCACAGAGTAACTCACAGCCATCTCGTTAACTTCCGAGTGTACCTGCACACTCATGGTACACATAAAAACATACACACAGGCAAAACGTTCACACACATAAAATAAATAAAAGTAAATACACCCTTTAAAAAAATTAAAAGTTACCAAAGGTACTCAGAGAAAGGCTAGAAAAGAAATTCAACAGCAGAGGGCTTGCTTAGCATGTCAAGTGACTGGGTGCTATTCTAAGCACCAAACATGAAAAGAAAACTCTCCCCAGAATTTTGATAAAAGTAAACAAAAAAAGCTATGTATCAAATACCCTTGCAAACCGTGACATTTTATAAACAGTAACACCACGACTAAAACTTTCTAATATAATCAAGCTGAAATGAGTAAACATCAATAAAAAAGCATAAACAAGAGTCTAAGTTCTAGGTTAAAATTGAAGCTGGCATATATGAGTTTTGATTTTTCTTTTTCCTTACCTTTACATCAAGAGAATAATGCGTGACCTTCTGGTCAATTTTCTCTAAGAAAAGACACAAAAATTTTAGGGCTTCTTCTCTACAATCACGAAACTATAATATAAGAAATAAATACAAAATTTGGGTAAGAATAAGTCACTCCAACAAAGAGGAAGATAGAAGAGACAAAATGGAAGGAAAGGTTTGTACTCACTTCATCAATGCCAAGTGACTTCCGGACAAATACAAGCAAACCATACTCTTTGGAAAATACTAAGGAAATCTGCAATGCTGGGGAGGGGCGTGGGATGGAGAAAAAAAGTTAGAAGTGCCAAGAAACATTTTATAAAAGATCCCTGAAAGCACTGCCTGGTTTTCAAGGTACTTTTGCAAGTAATAAAAACTAACATGAGGCTATTATTTTGGAGCACTGAACACAGAAAGTTCCGGATGTTGTTCCACCAAGATAAAGTAGACAAAATAAAACTTTCTCCCATCCTCCATCAGATGCCCACAGTCTTCTCTGTGATATCTAACTTCTGGAAATCAACTCTACAAGGTAATAAAGGTTACAATGAATGAGGGTGACCTTAAAAGTGTGATATAATACTCTATCTGGTGGATCCAATGTTATATGAGGCCTTAAAAGTGGAAGTCAGACCAGCTTGAGAAAAGATCCTATCTACATAAAAACAAAAGGAGAGGATGAAGAAAAAGAGAACCAGGCCCTGGTGGAGCATGTCTTTAAACCCAGCACATGGGAGACAGAGGCAGGAGGATCTCAGTGAGTTCCAGGTTAGGCTGGTCTACAAAGCGAGTTCCAGGATAACCAGGACTACACAGAGAAACCCTGTCTCAAAAAACCAAGTCAGAGAATACACAGTAGGGAATCTTTCAGAAGAGATTCAGGCACTTCAGGAGATGGGCTCAGCATGTTGCTTCCTGCTGCTTTGAAGATGGGGCTACAAGTCAAGGGATGTAGACACATTCTAAAAGAAAGACTCACCAGCGAAGAAATAGGGCCTTAAATCTTAAAATCTAAAGAAAGGAAAAAACAGGTCGTCTCCTAGACCCTTCAGACAAAAAGTCTGCCTGAATACCTTTGATCTAGCTTGGTGAGACCCATTCAGGTTCTGATCGTAGTATTTAGGGTGAGTTCTGTTATTTAAAATCAGTAAGCTTTGGAGCACAGGCGTCCGAGCCTTGTAATCCTAGTATGTGGGGTGTGAACACAGGAGATGCAGTTACATAGGAGCCTGGGCTATATAGGCAGACCGTGACCAAGAAATGCTTGCAGTGGTCATTGTAGAAGAGAGAAATTGAAATCTATAATCTTTCAATATAATGTATATTAAGTTGGAATGGCTTTAAGGTCAAAGAGGTCATTCCCCAACAATAAATTCTAACCTCGAAACTCCAAAAACAGAAGGCAATTAAATGCTAAATTTTTTACATTCTGTTTTCTCCATTATCACTAGGTCCTTGACAACATATTGTTACCACACAGCATCTTGTTCAAAGTTTTGTTTACTTTTTTTGTTAAAAAACAAAAACTGGGTCTCACTATGCAGTCCTAGCTGGCCTGGAACTCAGATATCTGTATTGATATAAAAGGCTTGCATATCTGTGTTTCAGAAAGGAACACAACACAGGTGGAATTGAAAGCCTTTAATCCCAGCACTTGGGAGGCACAGGAAGGTGGATCTCTGTGAATTCAAGGCCAAGCCTGGTCTACAAAACAAGTCCCAGGACATGCTCCAGAGCTACAGAGAAACCCTGTCCTGGAAAAAAAAAAAAAAGAAAAAAGACAAGAAAAAAAAGAAAGAAAAAAGAAAGGAACACGGTCTTTACCCACAACATAATCAATTTTGTTTTTTTGTGGTAGTACCAGGGACTAAACCCACAGCCTATGCTCCATCACTGAGCTGCCAGCCCTCGGGTTTAAACATAAAAACACTATCTGGGGACCCAGACCAGTGATTAAGAGCACTTCCTACTCTTTAAGAGGACCAGAGTTCAGTTCCCAGCACCGATGTCTAGGGTCTGGTTAACCACTTGCAACTCAAGCTCTAGAGCATCCAATTCCCTCATCTGGCATCCACAGGCACCTGAACATCCGGAGTACACACACAATAAAAGTAAGTACTGGGGTGGGGGTGGGGGTGGGGCGGCATGATTACTATCTGGCCATGCCTGTAATCCTAGCACTTGGGGAAAGGGGCAGAAGTCAAAAAGGTAGAAAGACCACAAGCTGGAGGACAGTCTGGGCTAGATCAAAATAAGTGAAATGAATATGCTCAAATGAGGCATTTCCACAAAGAAAATTAAGTTATCATGCAGGTATTGGGTAAAGTTAAAAGAAACAAGGCAAGCGAGGTACTTCGCATCTAAAATCTCAGCATTTGAAGGCTGTTTCCAGACTAGCTTGGGCTACACAGGAAGCCCCTAACTCAAAAAGAAAAATCAAATGAACAGCATGGCAAAAATTTCAGTAATTTTTGCAATTATTCGAAAAACATGATGCAACAAAGGGTTCAGACGAGATTAGGCGAGATTAAGACGTTGTACTTTTCTCCAACTTTGGCTAGAAACCACTGCCAAACTTGGCGATTGTTTTCCAACAACGGTTTTAAAACGTCTTTCTTCGGATGCTAGGAAAAAAGAGCAGTTACACAGCCACAGATCCCATACTTCACAAGTCCGTGCTACACCAGGGCAGAGAAACGCTGAGACCTCTGACAGGCGGGCCCTCCCAGGCCCCGTACCCACCCAGCACTGCGGAGCTAGTGCTCAGCACGCACTCCTGCCCCAGGCCATGGATCAGCTGATAACTGGCGCCGGCAGCGCTGCAGCGATCCGGCGCGGACACAAACTCCTGCAGTTGCAGCAGCCAGCCGCGGATGCCGGCTCCCGCGTCCGCCATAGCGCCAGCACCCGCTTCGCGCATGTGCGACGAGGCCCCGAAAGTCCCGGCGGGAGCGCTCGCTTGTATTCCGGCAGGAAGTGTGAGCGCGCACACCCACAGGCCTGACGGTTCGCCTCGCCTGACTTGTGCACCTCGGAAATCAAGGGGACAGAAACCTGTCAATCTAACCGAGCGAGCTACCACAAGAGCATTCACTGTACTTGGGACGCGGCAGACGTAAACACGCCGCAGGCAGGAGAGGGACCAGCCCGCCCCGGGTTTCCCGCCAAAGCGCGGTCCTGCTGCAGACTAGCCCATCGGAGGAGAGGGGTGGACAGGGTGAGGCCGCCGCTCTTCCACCGAGATGGCCACCTACAACTCCCCTGCCGGCGGTGTTGGTGCTTTCCGGAGGCGGAGCTACGTGAGTCTGCCTCTGTGATTGGCCGGGAACCTCCTCTCAGGCCACGCCCACCCCACGCCTAGGGCGCACAGTGGCGCCTTTCGGAGGTGGAGTTAGGCTCTCTTGCCTCTGTGATTGGCCGGGCGCTGTGACGACAGAGCAACTGGCGGGAATCGGCTCTGCGGTCGGGCCAGGAACGCTCTGCACGGTGCCCGCTGTTCCAGCTAACCCGGAGCCAAGAGTCGGGGCGACTCGGAGCCAGCTTCTCCTTGTGGCGTAGATACCACAGCACCATGTCGTCCCCGGCGTCGACCCCGAGCCGCCGCAGCAGCCGACGCGGACGAGCCACCCCAACCCAGACGCGTGAGTCCTCTCATCTTTCGCTTCCGCCTCGTGTCTATTCCCGCAGCACCGTGGAATGTCCTGGGGTCTCCGAGCCTGGTGCGTGGTTGACAGGCCTGGGCAGATAGTGAGTGGCCTCTGGTCGCTCAGATACTGATGACTGCCTGGGTGCTCACCTCCGGGCTGTCTGGCCTGGGCAGCTTCGTTGTTTAAAAATACCAACTCCTTTTCTCTGTTCGGAGTCGTTTTTGGGTTTTTTTTTTTTTTTTTAAAGTAATAAGACTACCTGAGAGGCACATCCTGGAAAACTAAGCTTGAGCGTTGATACTTTTTTGTTTTGTATGACGGAAGTAAGAAGCGAGGAGAGCGCGTTGATACTTTTTTGTTTTGTTTTGTATGACGGAAGTAAGAAGTGAGGAGAGCAGCAGGTCGTCTCCCAGCCGGAGACGTAGAGGCGAAGATTCTTCCACTGGCGAGCTGCCGCCCATGCCCACCTCGCCAGGAGCGGACCTGCAGAGCCCAGCTGCACAGAGCGCTTTGTTTTCCAGCCCCCCTCAGATGCATCCCTCAGGTGGGTGTCTGCAGATGTGGGGTATGCTCTGGTTGATAAGAGTCATCAGCCTTCGGGATGGCTGGTTTAGCAGTTGCTGTGATGCCCAAGCATTCTTCTGTGTGAGCTGGTGTAGGTTCTCACTGAAGCAGCTGGGGCAGGAGACAGAATTGGTACAAGCTAGTGAGCCAAGGAAGATTTTATAGTAGAACTGCATTTCAGCTATGAAAGATTGCAATAAGGATTCTGTCCGGATTGGCGGCCAGCATGCCGAATTTGGGGTATGATGTGCTACAGGAATTTCTTCCGTGGTGAAGGTGAATATGTTGTTTTTGTAGCTATTCCTTTGGACTTTGACGTTAGTTCACCGTTGACATACGGCACTCCCAGCTCTCGAGTGGAAGGAACCCCAAGAAGTGGGGTGAGAGGCACCCCGGTGAGGCAGAGGCCAGACCTGGGCTCTGCTCGGAAGGGTCTGCAGGTGGATCTGCAGTCTGATGGAGTGAGTACAGAGCAGTTCTGGGACCCGAACGTTCTGGAGCCTAAGATAGGTAGTTCCATTAACCTATTTCTGTCGTCTCCTCTGTAGACAGCAGCAGAAGACATCGCAGCAAGCGAACAGTCTCTAGGCCAAAAACTTGTGATTTGGGGAACAGATGTGAATGTGGCAACATGCAAAGAAAATTTCCAGGTAAGCTTATGGATACTAAAAACTCATTCCTGAGACTTTGGGAGAAGGTGCTGGTAATCTCTATGTTGGTAGCCATGATGTATAGCAGCAAGTTGTTTGTGGCATAGAATTTATTTCTAAAATAATTTGTTATGCAAAACATGGTGATAAACTTTTTATTAGGATTTTGATACTTTGAGATGGTTTCTCTGTATGGCCCTAGCTATCTTGGAACTCGAAGCTGACTTCGAACTCAGAGATCCACCTGTCTCTGCCTCTCTGCTAGAATTAGAGGTGTGTGTTACCACTCCCAACTAGGTGGTAAATCTTACTTTAGCATTTGGGCAGAGGATTACTGGAAGTTCAAGGCCAGCCTGGGTTTATAGTAAGAACCCTGTCTCAAACCCAAAGAAGAAAATCTCTGTATGTGTGCATATAGCCGTAGATTTAAATTTTTTTTCTTTCATATAGTTATTGTTGAGGGAAGGGGACATACCACACATGGCTTTTACGTGAAGGTTAGAAGCCACTTTGCAGGGGCTGGTTCTTTCCACTGTGTGGGTTTGGAGATAGAACTGAGGTTATCAGGCTTCTAGGCGAGCATCCTTAACTACTAAGCCATCTTGCTGGCCTTAAATTCTGCATTTTAATAATTATATGTTTTTAAGTTCATTAAGCCTAATACTTTTTTTTTTATTCCACGTCAAGCGATTCCTTCAATGTTTTACTGATCCTCTGGCCAAAGAAGAAGAAAGTGTTGGCATAGATATTACTCAACCTTTGTACATGCAAAGGCTTGGAGAGGTAATCAGTAGCGATTTACAAATGGAAGTTTTGTATTTTGAGATAATAAAACTAGTGAAATATGACTTCTTCATTTTTCTTACAGATTAATATTACAGGGGAACCATTTTTAAATGTGAACTGTGAACACATAAAGTCATTTGGCAAAAATATGTATAGACAACTAATCTCCTACCCACAGGTAAGAATTGATTTGAGCTTCATGGTTATAGTAAACATTTGCAAGGAATGTTCCTAGCAGCAGAATTGTATTAGGTTAAACGCTGCTTCCAAAGGTTGACTATTCTCAAAGAAAACCGTGTTTTACTGCATTTAAAGTGAGGTTATTTTTCTTCACTAATTAGTAGTGTTCCTTAAAAATCTTACTAGCGATTTCTTGGATTTCATGAAGTAAATTTTCTCTTTTCAGGGGGTGTTAGTCAGAAACTGTTGAGGCAAGGTAGTGTCCAGGGTAGCTTTGTAGCTGAAGATGACCTTGAACTCCTGATTTCCTTGGTTTCTGACCCTTGCGTCTGGAGTTAGGAGGTCTTATGACCTACCTGATGTGGTGCTAGGACTTGAACTTGAATCTTCTCAGAGCAACAAGTGCTGTCAACTCCTGAGAGCAGCCCCTATATCTTTATATTTGTCTTAACAGGAGGTCATACCAACCTTTGACATGGCGGTCAATGAGATCTTCTTTGAGCGTTACCCTGACTCCATTTTAGAACATCAGATTCAAGTAAGACCTTTTAATGCATTGAAGACAAAGAGTATGAGAAACCTGAATCCAGAAGGTAATATATTTAGTAGTAGTAAATGCCTTATGTGGGAAGAAACATCAAGAATTGTATAGTGGGTAGTGATAGTATTAAATTATAAATTGAAAAGATTTGTTCTGTATGTTTCTGTGAACTTATTGTGCATTTTTCTAACTTAACTGAAGTATCTGATATAAAAGAAATTGCAATACTCTACTGTAAAAGTGAATTTATTCAAATACAATAAATTTCTAGTTACTAGGTATACACTTTTTTTTAAGATTTTATTTATTAAGTATATAGTGTTCTACCTGAATGTATGACCACACACCTGAAGAGGGCACTATACATGGTTGTGAGCCACCATTAGTTGTTGGGAATTGAACTCAGGACCTCTAGAAAAGCACCCAGTGCTCTTAACCTCTGAGCCACCTCTCCAGCCCTGGTATGCACTTTCTTAGTCACTGAAGAGAACAGATACAGAAGGCCAGCAAGATGGCTGAGCTATAAAAGCAATTGCTATGAAAACCTGATGATCTGAGTTCAGTTTCTAGAACCCATGGTGGAAGGAGAAGATTAGGTTTTGAGAACTGTTTTCTGATTTTACATCTGTGCCCACAGTCATACACACATGTAATAATAATAATAAAGAAAACAAATGCAGAACATGATTTCCACAGCCTTAAACTTTAAAGAATTCCAGCTTGCAAAGTAAATGAAACATAAAGTGTCTGTACCTCGGGGAAAGAACAAAGTTCTGCACCTGTAGAGGGAAAATTGGTTATGAAAGAGAAATTTGGGTAATAATAGGATCTGAAAGGTGAATATGGAGGAATTCCTTCTAGGTGACAGACTGGAGGGACGATAGAAAACTGCGTGTCTGCGATAGCAAATGTGGGTGATTGAAGTAGGGATTTTGGAGACTGTTGGGGATCAAAAACCCTAGTTATAAACTGCTTAGAATGTCAAAGAATTTAGGTTTTTACTCCTCATACTGGGTTGCCTTACCCAGTCTTAATACATGGGGAGGTGCTTAGTCTTTTTGGGGGGGTTCTTTGTTTGCTTGTTTGTTTTATTTTTTCAAGACAGGATTTCTCTGTGTAGCCCTTGCTGTCCTGGAACTCACTTTGTGGACCAGGCTGGTCTTGAACTCACAGAGATCCACCTGCCTCTGCTTCCCAAGTGCTGGGATTAAAAGCATGCACCATCATCCAGCTGAGGTGCTTAGTCTTACTGTAACTTGATATGCCATGTTTTGTTGATACTCATGGGAGATCTGCCCTTTCCTAAAGAGAAACTGAGCAGTGTCTTGGTGGGAACAGATAGGGAGGGGTAAAAGGGAAGGACTGGGGGGAGAGGAGGGAGGGAAAACTACAACCAGGGTGTAAAATAAATAAATTAATTGAAAATGAAAGAGTTTGGGTTCTGTTTCAAAATAAGTTAAAGAGATGTATAAAGGAGAAAGATTTTGCCACTTAACGCGCAATTCCATGAAGTTCTTGTTTGAATTCAGTTAGACTGATAGTGGCTCAATGATGGGACATCAGGATCCTAATCTAGACAGTCCATGGCGGTATAAACAGGACAGAATGACATTTTTCCATGTGTGGATATTGGAATGTAGTTGTTTTTTAAAATTTATAAGAATGCCTCTGCAGATAAATGTCTTAAGATTGTAATATCTTCCATAACAAAATAATATAGGCAATTAACATGAGCAGGACTTTTTTTTCGGTATTTGTTAAAAAACCATAATTTTCTGTTCTAAAATTAGCTCCTTACATCACCTTTCTGGTGAGATGTTAGAGACCCTAAGAGAAGGCATACCATACTTTTGATCACTTATCTATGTGCCAACTATAAAAAAGGAGTGTAAAAGCAGCTTGTTTCATAGATAGTGATGACTGCCAAGAGGCAAACTACTTTTATTCCTGGAAGCACTGACCACAAAATGTGTGTGGTGCATGTTGATGACATTTTTATGTCCTTGCTCCATTCCGTAGGTAACAGAGAGAGGCTCAGGGCATCCCCAGGGTCATACATACTTTGCCCATGTTGTCTTGGTCTAGAGTCCAGACTGTTCTTGTGTATTGCATATTGATTTGTTGTAGCACGTGCCATGTAGGCCAGAGGAAATGTAGGGTATCATTTCTTAAGAGCTATTTTGTTGTTATCAGAAGGGTTTTTTATGGAGTAGGGCTCAGCAAGTAAGCTAGGCTAGCTGGCTAGCCTACAAGTCCTAAAGATCCTCCTGTTATTTTTCCTCCCCAGTGCTGAAATTACAATTACATCCCCAACCCCAACATTTCCAGCCCAAAATTTTAAATTGAGATTCAGGTCTTACAGGTAGCATTTTAGGTGGGATGAGAGGCTGGGGGGACAAACTATACCTACACATCAAATTTCTCACCTGTTGTCTACTAAACAGGACACCTGAGGAAGAAAGAGCCAGGTCCGGGACAGAAAGATGGCTCAATGGTTAAAGATACCAAGTCTGACCATTTGAGTTAGATCCCCAGGACCCACACTGTAGGAGAGAAAACTGACTCTAATAAATTGTCTTCTGATCTCCACACTTGGCACCATGGCAGGCATGTGTTCAAATACACTGTGAATAAATAAGTAAATAAAAAGTAAAGAAATGATAAAAAAGGATCAGAAGTATACTGTTGTTGAGAGGAAAGAAGGCTGGACATAGGAAGGACATCCTAGGCTAGTCCTGAGGATACTAGCCAGCTGTCCATTACTGGTTACAGTGCATGCTGTGTCTCCATTGGTCATCCACAGTTCTGCTTGAGTTAAGAGCCTGCCTTAGTGGCAGGGTGGGCTGAGAGAAGCGGCTGGTGACAAACAAACCTCTTTCCCTTTACAGACATTGATCAGCTCATCACTATCAGTGGCATGGTCATCAGGACATCACAGCTGATTCCTGAGATGCAGGAGGCCTTCTTCCAATGCCAAGTGTGTGCCCATACCACCCGGGTGGAGATGGACCGAGGCCGCATTGCTGAGCCCTGCTCTTGTGCACACTGCCACACCAGCCACAGCATGGCACTGATCCACAACCGATCTCTGTTCTCCGATAAGCAGATGGTATGTGGCCACTCTGTATCCAGTGTAGTTCCCCAACACACTGCTGCCTGTGTTCGGCCTCTGTCTGAATCCTCAGCCAATTAATTTGTCAGTCTACCCTCAACCTTCCTAAATGGAATTCAGCTCTTTGCATCTTAGAGTGTTGGTTTTGTTGATGACTACTAGAATTTGGAGCACACTCAGACTTCAGTACTGGTATGCTATGTTTCAAACACTGTTAGTATAGGCTTTACACACTGTTGTGGTTCTTTTGGCTTTGTTTTACACAGTACTTTTTTTGTTTCAAATTCTCTCTTGCTTCCTTCAGATCAAACTTCAAGAATCTCCTGAAGACATGCCTGCTGGGCAGACACCTCACACTATTGTTCTTTTTGCCCATAATGATCTGGTAGACAAGGTTCAGCCAGGGGACAGAGTGAATGTCACAGGTAAGAATGTAGGGGGTTTTTTTGCTTTTGTTTTTGTTTTTCAAGACAAGGTTTCCCTGGAGCTTGGGAGCCTGCCCTGAAACTTGCTCTGTAGACCAGGCTAGCCTCAAACTCACAGAGATCCCCCTGTCTCTGCCTCCGAAGTACTGGGATTAAAGGCATGTGCCACCACTGCCTGGCCCACTGTTTGACTTTTAAGTTCTCAGATGCAGATTTTAGATCTCATGTCCTGGTGGGCACTTACTGTGTAAATCTCTCAGGACTCTGTGTGTGTCTCAGATTGGTAATGCTGATGCCATGAGAGCAGCTTCAGTAGTGTTGATTGGATTCAGTCTGCCAGTAAGCTCAGGGACAGAGCACCAACAAGGGACTCAGGAATGCTTTTCTACTTATTTCCTACATGTCCAGCTACGGGTTAACATTACTTATGGAGTAGAGCACGGCAGAGCACTTTGTGTCCCCATGGGAAAGCTATTGCTGAGTTACTGGTTGTTGTAGTTCATTACTGCATTAATTCGTGTTTCTAGATTCTAAATGTTGTTGCTTCATGCAAAAAATGTCCTTATATTCAGTGTGGCAGGCTTTCCACAGTTCAGAGGAATGTAGGTATTTGGTCAAGGGTGGTGAGTCAAAACCAACATTGTTCTTCATTGGGAATTGAGCCCAAGTATCCCTGGCTCCTGGATTTGGGGCTCATTGTCCCAGCAACTCAATGAGTCAGGAATTTTTCCCCAACATAAGAGAGACATGCAGTCCCAGTTTTGCCCCACAATTGCCCTAACACCTTTGCTAAAATATTTAATCCAAGGTTGGTTTTCTCAGCTGTATCTTTAGTGCTCTATCATAGTAGGTGCCCAGAGGAATAAAACTGGGCGATTCCGGGCGTCATTAATATCACCTGGTCTACATCGCTCTATGGGTGAAGTGTGATCTGCTTTGCATTTTTAAAATATTATGTAAATGCTGTTTTGTTTTATTTTGTTTTGTTTTAATTTTATATCAGAGGATAGCTTGTGGGAGCCAGTTCTCCTGTTCTTCCACTTAGGGCCTAGAGGTTGCACTCAGATCATCAGGTTTGATGGCAAGTGCCTTGACCTGCTGAGCACCTCACTAGCTCCCTTTTCTGTTTTAAATGAGAATTGCATTGTCTTGTTAAAGGACCATGGTCTCAAAAGTAAGGGCCTGGGTCAGTGGTGCTTGCTCTGCAAATCAGACCTGAGTTCCTTCCCCTGGGTCCCACATGATGAAAGAGAACCAACGCTCAAAAGCCAGCTGCTGACCTCCACACACCACTCTGACCCGTGAGTGCATACACACAGGCATCTCACACTATTGTGAGTTGAACTTCGATTTTTTTTTTTTTTTAAGCAACTGGAAACAGACTTAGAATGGAGTTCTAATGGAATTCCAACAAAGTTAGAGTGGAGTTCAGGGATAGTTTGAAATCCAAAGAAAGAAAACATTGGATATACCAGTTTAGAAAACCCTTCCTTTTGGAAGCTAAAGAGATAACTACGTGATTAAGTGCACCTGCTGTTCTTCTGGAGGACCTGGGTTCAATTCCCAGCACTCATGTGGCAGCTCACAACTGTCTATAACTCCAGACATAACTCACACATGCATACATGCAGGCAAAACACCAATGCACATAAAAGTAAATATAAAAAAAAAGATAAACCTCCCTTAGATAATATATACATTAGAGTAGCTAAAGTATTATCACTTAATTTCTCTCTAAATTACTTTCTTTGGTGTGTGCTTTTGGAGACACAGGTGTGAGGATTGGATTGGCATGCAGTGCTAGGAATCAAGTCCAGGGCTTTGCACATGCTTAGCAAATGCTCTGCTAGGGAGCTACATCTCCAGCCCTTAATTAGTAGGTTCATGAAAAGATCTCACAAAACATCCTCTTCCCTAGTATGATCCCCAAGTTGTTATTTTCCCTTCACTTCTGAGTCAGTAGACTGTCTTGCTATTCGTTATTTTTTAAAGAATTGAGCTTTTGGTATGTTTATTTTTAAATTTTTGGTGTAGGCTTTAACATTTTATTCCAGGTGATGACTAAGTAATTACTAAGTGATTTAGCCTAGGGAAATGACATTACTATATTAAATATGACCATAACATAACCTTTTTTACAAATAGCCTGCTCTCATTTTGTCCCTAGAACAATTGTGCACAAAGTATTTATGCACAGATAGTTCCCTAAGTTCATCTAGAACAGATGCATAAAAATATGATTTTGTATCTGTTCTTAAAAGCTTGTTTCTTCCCAGTTTGCCCGTTTCTTCTGTTTCTTGATTTTCTTAATGTAGGCCTTAGCCTGGAAGGCTAACTAGTAATGGGTGTTTAAGTGAGGTGCGGCCCCCAATAGCTGCACATTGCCTGTTCTGACCACTGAGCCTGTAGTGGGAGAAGTAGTAAAGCTGAGTCTCTTGTAAATGTTCTTAGGCATATATCGAGCAGTACCTATCCGAGTCAATCCAAGAGTGAGCAATGTGAAGTCTGTCTATAAAACCCACATTGATGTCATTCATTATCGGAAAACTGATGCAAAACGTCTGCATGGCCTTGATGAAGAAGCAGAACAGAAACTTTTTTCGGAGAACCGTGTGAAATTGCTTAAGGAACTTTCCAGGAAACCAGACATTTATGAGCGACTTGCTTCAGCTTTGGCTCCCAGCATTTACGAACATGAAGATATAAAAAAGGTAAAAATGGAGTTTTTAACTTAAGATTAAGATTTTCAGTTCTTTGGGATCAAGTAATTCAAAAAATTAATTTACCACTGCTACCAACTCCCAAAGATAAGCACTGACCCCTAGCTCAGTTGTTAGTTGAATGTTACTGTTTTGTTGTGTATATATTCATCTCTGTGCTGTGCGCATTTGTGTCCCTCAACCTAAGAGGTTACATAAGATCAGAGCAGAGGTTATGCTGGGTAAGTCCTAGAATGATCCTGTCTTAGGTTTAAATTGGTTAGGAATAATTTAGAGTGACCAGAGCACTCTCAGACAGCTTTGGTCACACCTTTAGCTTATAAGTTAGAAAAGTACCTCTAAAACAGAAGAAAAATCTATTACTTTACAAAATGAATGTTTAGATGTGTTTATGCATTTTTTTTTAAAGGGAATCTTGCTTCAGCTCTTTGGTGGAACAAGAAAGGATTTCAGTCACACTGGAAGGGGCAAATTCCGTGCCGAGATCAACATCCTTCTATGTGGTGACCCTGGTACCAGCAAGTCCCAACTGCTGCAGTATGTATACAACCTGGTCCCCAGAGGCCAGTACACATCTGGAAAGGGCTCCAGTGCAGTTGGCCTCACAGCCTACGTGATGAAAGACCCTGAGACCAGGCAGCTAGTCCTACAGACAGGTGCCCTTGTCTTGAGCGACAATGGCATATGTTGCATTGATGAGTTTGACAAAATGAATGAAAGTACAAGATCTGTACTGCATGAAGTCATGGAACAACAGACTCTGTCCATTGCAAAGGTGAGTGGTGGTGTCCACTTTGACTACAGACTCAGCGATGATGCCTGCTCACATTGCAACTAAAATTCTGTGTTGAAACCTCCTACATGAGCTGCTTTTACTCAATAAGTGTAAAGCCAATAAGCTTTAGTTTGTGTTGAAGTTACTACTGCAACAGTGTTGTGTTTGCTTTTTGATTTTAAAGATGTGTGACTGACTGCAGGGGGTTGGAGAGATGCCTCAATAGTTAAGTAACTACTAAGTTACTTAGCTGTTAAGTGGCTGCTTGACCAGAAAACTTGGGTTTGATTCCCAGCACCCACATTCAGCTCACAGCCATTTGTCATCTGTAACTCCAGTTCCAAGGGAACCAGTGCCCTCTTCTGACCTCCAAGGTTACCAAGTGCACATACATTCAGGCAAAACACTCAATATAGAGAATAAAGTTTCATTAAAGACAAATATAGCTGTAGAATGCATGTCTTCAGCTCAGTCCTAGGTATGAATCTAAGGACAGAGTCCATCTGTGTGCACTGAAGTCAGTGAGGCTCTTGGAAAGCAGAACCAGCAAAGGAAATGATGTTTAGCAAGAGGTCAGATGAAGATGATTTTCTTCCTTGTGGGGGTCAGGAAAAAGCTTCTAACTGCAGTGCTTCCTTTGATAGGCTGGAATCATCTGTCAGCTTAATGCACGCACATCTGTCCTGGCAGCAGCAAATCCTATCGAGTCTCAGTGGAACCCTAAAAAAACAACCATTGAAAATATCCAACTACCTCATACATTGTTGTCAAGGTACTGAAACATTTCTGTATGATGAATGCGTCTGTTGGCTTATTCATATAATTCTCAGCAGGAGATTGAAAAGAAAACAGTAAGAGTCAGCAACTACTGCCAATCTCTATTGACATTAAACGATTCAGATTTGGTTGGTTGGGACTCTTGACAAGATTTATCTGTTCAATTATTATACTAAATTTGTTTTGTCTCTGATGGTGCTAGGGAGTTAATGAAGGCCTCTCGTGTGTTAGGCAAGTGCTGTTTCACTGAAGTACACTCCTTATGAAAGTTATTCTCAGAACAGTTGAAGGGTTTCTAAGATTTATTTATTTATTTGTATGTGTACAGTGTTCAGCCTGTATATACGCCTGCGGGCCAGAGGAGGACACCAGATCTAATTAGAGATGATTGTGAGCCACCATGTGGTTGCTGGAAACTGAACTCATGACTTCTAGAAGAACAGCCAGTGCTCTTAACTGCTAAGCTGCCTCTCTAGCCCAGTTGAAGGTACTTTTACCCAAGTATACTTAGTCCTCTGAATTATAGTAACATTTCTCAAAGAAAATCTTTGACTTTGCTCTTACCTAGGCAAGGCTAAGGGTTGGTTGATTGGTTGGTTGGTTGGTAATGTGACAGCCCTCTGTTGGCACATATATAGTACAGTTGATGAGTGGCTTAAACACCTCGGTCCTCTATATAGGTATGTTGGTGTCTCAACAATAAAGATAGAGTGTTTTTCCTCTGTCTTGACAGGTTTGATCTTATCTTCCTCATGCTGGACCCTCAGGATGAGGCATATGACCGACGTCTGGCTCATCACCTGGTTTCACTATACTACCAAAGTGAGGAGCAGGTGGAGGAGGAGTTCCTGGACATGGCCGTGCTGAAGGACTACATCGCATATGCACATAGTACCGTCATGCCCCGGCTGAGTGAGGAGGCCAGCCAGGCACTCATTGAGGTAACCAGACTCTGGATAAGCTAGTTACCTGTTTCTCTTAACTTCTTCGCTTGTTTTGAAAAAGTAAAAGTTGGTTGAGTCACATATACTTACAAGAGGAGCAGGAATGTGGTAGGGCTTCTTTGGGCTCAGTATTGTGATAAGGCATGTGCTTTAATGGATTTACATCCTAGCTGGGTTCTAAAAGGCTTAGTGAGGGTTAGAGATGATATGTAATTTTTCATTTGTATCATGAAATAAAAAACTACATGCAAAATTAATTCTCTTTGGAACATTATATCTTCAAGCATCTTTTACATACCTTATAAAATGGGTCTCATGGGCAGTCTTTTGCCAAGCCTTTTCCTACGGGCTCTCTGATTCTTTCCTTTCCCACTATTTCCTTTGTTGTGGTTGTTGTTGTCTGTGTCTGTGTTTGGTGCTGGGGATTATACCCTTGGGGGTTTAAACATCCATTCTTCTAAATTTTACTGCCAGCCTTTTAATTGCTCTTTTTCATGCTTACCTGTACAGCTATCCTGACATCACCATACATCGATGTAACAATCTTCTAGGGTTCTGTTCCTGTTTGTGTGTGTAAGGCTCCAACCAACCCTTAATGAATTCCAAGTCCCTGGCCTAGGTCCATTTTGTAACTACTTAGAGTAATTCTACATTGTAGGTAGATAGGCTTTCAGTTGTTTAACAGAACCCTAACTGCTCAAGGTCATCCGTGGAACTGAAGGTCTTGTCAGCAGTGGCTTCATTTTGTTGTTTCTACCTTCTCTAGGCTTACGTGAACATGAGGAAGATCGGTAGTAGCCGAGGAATGGTTTCTGCTTACCCTCGACAGCTAGAGTCATTAATCCGATTAGCAGAAGCCCATGCTAAAGTGAGATTTTCAGACAAAGTTGAAGCAATTGATGTGGAAGAGGCAAAACGCCTTCACCGGGAAGCTCTAAAACAGTCTGCAACTGACCCCCGCACTGGCATCGTGGATATATCTATTCTTACTACAGGTTTGTTACTTGCTTTGAACAAAAAGACTTACTCTGGCATCGTGCTACTTATTAAAGTCCATTTCAAAGAAGAACAAGGCATGTACATTTGCTCACCTCTTGTCCCAGCTAAGCAGAAAGCTCAGGCAAGAAGGTCACTTGAGCTCAGGAGTTAAAGGCAAACTGAGGCAGGACAGCAAGACTCTGTCTCAAAATAAAAAGAATTTGTTGTCCTAATAAGTATGATTATACTTGCTACAAAGCTTACATCGGCTTTCAGTGGCAATTAGCTATTGATATGTAAAATAATTGAAATAACAAAAACTCAAGCTCTTGAAACTGCTCTGGCATTTGGCTGTTTTCCTACCTACCTTGGCAGTACTACTGAAGGAATGTTTGTGGGAATCTGTAACATTTTACTTCCTCATGGCAGAAATATTTTCAATCATTTCTTTTTGAAATAGGGATGAGTGCCACCTCTCGTAAACGAAAAGAAGAATTAGCAGAAGCATTGAGGAAACTTATTTTATCTAAGGGTAAAACACCAGCTTTAAAATACCAGCAACTTTTTGAGGATATTCGGGGACAGTCTGACACAGTAAGTATTTATATATGTGTAAGTAATAAATGTAAAAGTAAGATGGCCACTTCCATAAACACATCATCAAGAGATACATAATTAAAATTTTAGTATACTTGTTTGGAGTTTAGATTTGTTTTAGGGAAGAAATATCTGTATGACATTTTACAATTAATTAAAGATGAATCTTTAGTGAAAGAAAAACTATGGGTTGAAGTGAAAGTCCACTTGTTTTTGCTTTGTCTTTATAACACTTCTTCGCTTACCCTTGACTGCACTGCATGATGGTGGCAGAGCTTAGAAAGGACAGCAGGCATCTGGTCCTTTGAAAAAACCGTTTGCCATCCCTGATTCACAGCATGAAAAATGTGTACAAATGGGGTTGGTGAGATGGCTCAGTGGGTAAAAAAGATAGCTGTCACTAAGCCTAATGACCTGAGTTCTAGTTCTGGACCCCATGTGATGGAAGGAGTGAACCGACTTTGGCAAGTTGTCCTTTGGCTTTCATTTATGCACCAACTCTAACACACAGAAACACAAAATAAACATGATGTATATAAAATGTAACTTAGCAAAATGAATTGTCTACAACCACCAAAATGACAGGCTCTGGGTGGTAGTTTTAACATTTGTGTGTCTAAAAGAAAGATTTCAACATGTGACATTTTGTTCCTAGGCAATTACCAAAGATATGTTTGAAGAAGCCCTGCGTGCTTTGGCTGATGATGACTTCCTGACGGTGACTGGGAAAACTGTCCGCTTGCTCTGAGCTGTGTGATCCTTGGTCTGGAATCGGTTGCTGTTGTTGATGCAAACAGTCTGAAAGACAGTATTCCACCACATAAAATTTTCTATCCTGTGATACATATTTTTATTTACATTTTAAATTATCACTCTATACAGTAGAGACTACTTTCTTGATGCTCTACTTTACTTAAGCACCTATTTGCACACAGACTAAGCCCAGTTTTAGAGAAGGTTTTTAATGGGTGCCTTTGCTTTTGTTGTGTTGCAGTGCTGGGGATGAAGCTAAGGGTACCTATATGCTATGTATGCAAGCTACGTCCCCAGTGTGTAGAGAATTTGCAACTGGAGGTAACAGATGGCCAGAATACTGTGATGTGATGATGAGCTTACTCCTTTTGTAGCACCTGGATTTAACTTACTTTATAGAGGCTTCTCTGTAACTGTTACTAGAACAAGAATATGATTGAAAATTACTAAATTCCAAATTGATTTCTACTTTTTCCCAATATGTAAAACTTTTTCCTAAATAAATAATAGAGAAAGTAATACTTGGTTGTTTAACATTATTTCTCATTAAGAAAAGAACTAAATATTGTATTCTTGGAGTCATAATGGTGCTTTATAGGCTATAAAAGAAATCAAGATATAATGAATTACATTAACCCTTTTAGATCCTAGCAATCATTATTCTCAACCATATAGCCTTAAATTTTTATGTAAATATTACTAGAATAAATCTCTAAGCCATTTGAATTATATGAATTAGATTTTAATGTAACTTGGAATCAGTTCTCACTGGTAGTGTTCATAGATCTAAAAATGAATGCTTATATAGCATTCAGATGTTGGTATTGAAATGCTGTATTTCAAAGGAGGAAGTGATGGAGTTGGGACATCACCAGAGGCCATCTACTATCCAGTTGCTTCATTTGTGTACATTGGTATGAGTTCCTATGTAGAAGATGGCTTCCATTTGTCACCTTTACCTGTGGAATCAGGTCTTCAGCAGTTTAGGGTATGAGAAACCTCATGACTTGAAATCCCAAAGCAGAAGCTAGGATTTCATAGCTTTATGTTTTGACTAGAACTGGATCTTATCTAGCCATGTCTACCTTAAATTTACCTTGGTGTTGTGGAATAATCATTTTATACACTATGAAAATGTGTCTTTGCCAAGGTGCCTTCTTACTGGTTCAATAAAAAGCTAAGCAGCCATTAGCTAGGCAGGACAGCCAGACAGGAGTCTGGGAAGAACTGCAGTGTCGCCAGGAACAGCAGAGGAAGCAAGACATAGTGGAGGACAGGTAAAGCCATGAGCCACATGTCAATGCGTAGATTAATAGAAATGGGTTAATTTATTGTAATCTAGCACTCAGGAGGCAGAGGCAGGCAATCTCTGATTTTGTGACCAGCCTGTCTACAAAGCAACTTTCAGGATAGACAGGGCTTATTACACAGAGAAACCCTTTCTGGGTTAAGAAGTAAATAACTACAAGCTTTTCAGATTTCAAATGTTTCAAGTTTGTCTTAGTCACTGTTCTAGTGCTGTGAAGAGACACCATGACCAAAGCAACTCTTGGAAAAGAAAGTATTTAAATGGGGGTTTGCTTACAGTTTCAGAGGTTTGGTCCATTATCATGATGGGGATCATGGCAGCAGGCCGGGATGGTGCTGGAGAAATAGTTGAGAACTGTATCCAGCTCCTCAGACAGACACTGGGCCTAGCATGGGCTTTTGAAACCTCAAAGCCCCAGTGGCCCATTTTCAACAAGCCCAAATCTAATCATTTTCAAATAGTGCCACTCCTTCACTACCAAGCATTCAAATATATGAGCCTTTTGGGGAGATGGGGGCAGGGGGCATTGTGGGGGATTCTTATTCAAACTACCACAAGTAGTTCATCAGGTACGGACTGCCTAGGCTTTCCTAGGCACAGGAACCTGAAGGTAATGGGAAAATACATCCTAAGGCCATGGAATGATGGAGATCTTGACATTTAATCTACTTACTGTGTCAAGTCAAGAGAGCCTGCCTTTGTGGACTTCATAAACTCTTAGCGGCTGGAGAGATAATTAAAAGCATCTACTGCTCTCTCAGAGGACCCATGCCTAATGGCTTACAACTGCCTGTAACTCCAGCACCAGGGAATTCTGTCCTCCATGGGCAACTGTTAACACACATACACATAATTAAAACTCCTAAGAAAGAATTGCTACCACTAGGTGGCTATAAGTCAAAGTGTTCATCAAGTTTATTTCCAATTATTAGAGTTGTAGAATTGATGTAGGAAATATACCAATTTTTCCCCAAAATAAATTTTCAGCATACAGTGAAGACTAGAAATTGAAATATATTAATACTTGAAATCAAGTAATGTGTACACACATTGACTAAACTGTTTGTACTCAATAAATACTAAAACTTACATATTAGTAATATTTTTTAAACCTTAACTTGGCATAAATATCTATCTGTGAATATATAGAGAGTCTTAAAGTGCTGGGATTACAGATAATCTACACACCCAACATAAAAATTGCATTTCTTCAAATAGTTCATAACTTGTGTCATAAATTACTAAATTCCAGGTTGCTTTTCTCTGTTTACTCCGGGTGAAGTTGAAAACTTATGTCTGTAAGTTTTCTGTCGTGTGAATTATCTTCCTATTATAATCAGGCATTTGGGGAAGAGATACACTTACATTATGAAAATCTCAAGTTTCTCATCAAATTTTCTTTACACCCCCCAAATACCAGTACTCATGAAGAAAATTATCTGTCTCCAATTTGGCAGTGTCAGTAAGCAAATTAGCATTGTCACTTTCAAACCTTCCAATGGTTTCCTACTTGATTAAAATAGGAACTCTTTATAATTAAAATAATTCAGCGTCTGACCTGTACCTGCCTCTGGGAGTCCTTGACTAATTCATGGCATTCTCGGTTGAAGGTGAGAAAGTAAAGACCTCCCTCAGCCAAGAAACTTTTATTTCTGACTTGCTGAAGGTTTTTTTTAAATTTTTTTTATGGTTTATCTTTTATTTTATGTGCATTGGTGTGAAAGTTTCAGATCCCCTGGAATTGGATTTTCAGACAGTTGTGAGCTGCCATGTGGGTGCTGGGAATTGAACCTAGGTCCTTTGGAAGAGCAGTCAGTGCTCTTAACCGCTGAGCCATTTCTCCAGCCCTTGCTGAAGGTTTTAACAGTGGACAAGATCAAACTCCTGTAAAGAATGCCTGCGTAGGTGAGACTTTGGAGATAGCACAGAATGTATTGGGACAGCTTAATTTTAAAACTTTAATTTGTGATATCAGTTATGAATTTTTAAAATTTATTTATTTATTATGTATACAACATTCCTTCCTTGTGTGCTTGCTTGCCAGAAGAGGGCACCAGATCTCATTATAGATGGCTGTGAGCCACCATGTGGTTGGTGGGAATTGAACTCAGGACCTCTGGAAGAACAGTCAGTGCTCTTAACCTCTGAGCCATCTCTCCAGCCCCGAATTATGTTCTTTAAAATTGTAATTTGGGGGGCCTGAAGAGATTGCTCTTGGTGAGGACCGGAATTCAGTTCCAAGCACTTGGAGCTGTAATTCAGGCTCCAGGCAATCTGACTCCTGGCCTCTGTGGGTGTCTACATACACAAACACACAGGGAGGTGCGGAGGGAACAGATGAATTAAATTTTATTTTATTTTATTTTATTTTATTTTGGTTTTTCGAAACAGGGTTTCTCTGTGTAGCTTTGGAGCCTGTCCTGAAACTAGCTCTTGTAGACCATGCTGGCCTTGAACTCACAGAGATCCACCTGCCTCTGCCTCCTGAGTGCTGGGATTAAAGGAGTGCACCACCACCACCCGGCTCAAATTAAAAAATCTTAAAAGCAAAATATTGTAATTTCATAATTACAAAACCATTGTAACTAACACTGAATAAACTACCCATGTGGCCATGGTTAAATCTGAAAGTGTCTTCTATTGCAAGCATTCTGGTCTAGAACATTCCTTTCTTCTAACTCCTCTCTGATCGCATGTCACTTTCATAATACCCCTTTCAGAATTCAGCCTTTGTAGGAATTTTTGCACAAAGTACATCGTGATGGCTATTGACTGTAAACTTCACTACAACTAGAATTAACTAAAACCCAAAAGACTGGGCACTCTATGAGAGATTTTTTTCTTCAATAATTTGAAATAGGAAGACTTTTTTCTTTTTTCGTTTATCTTGATTTTTGAGACAGGGTTAACTTCTGTAGTCTTGGCTATCCTGGAACTTACTCTATAGACCAGGCTGACCTCAAGCTCACAGAGATCCAACTGCCCTGCCTCCTAAGTGCTGGGTTTAAAGGCATGTGCCACCATGCCCAGCCAGGAAATACTTTTAATTAGGGTTACTATTGCTGTTTTGAAACGCTTTGGGGAGAAAGGGTTTATCTGACAGTTCCGTATAACAACAGTTCATCATCACAAGTAGTGAGGACAGGAATCTGGATGCAGGAGCTGATGCAGTGACCATGAAGGGATGCTGCTTACTGACTTGCTTCCCATGACATGGTAGCATACTCAGCCTGCCTTTTGTTTATTTTGTTTGTTTTGGTTTTCAAGATAGCGTTTCTCTGTGTAGCCCTGGTTATCCTGGAACTCACTCTGGAGACCAGGCTGACCTCAAACTCAGAGATCTGCCTGCCTCTTCCTACTAAGTACTGGTATTAAAGGCGTGTGCCACCACCTCCTGACTCAGCCTGCTTTCTTATAGAAGCTGGGACCACCAGACCAGGGATGGCACGAGTCCATTCTGAGGCCACATCAGTTACTAGGAAAATGCCCAAGCTGGGCGGTGGTGGTGCACACCTTTAATCAATTGAGAGTCCCTCCTCTCTTGATGACTCTCTTGTACTAAGTTGCCATAAAACTAACAAGTAATGGAAGAACCACTTCTAATCCAGATCTTTGAGGTGGGAGAAGTCAGCTTTAAGTTGCCTTCTTCTGGCAGCCAATATAAAGGGCATGGAAGAAGGAAGCTTTTGCTCTTTGCTTACGTGCTCTTGTAAGTCCATTCCTTCACTGGCGTTAGAGTATACTTCTTCAGGATTGCAGGGTATACTGGAAAACAGCAGAGGCATCAAGCTTCGTGAATTAAACAACTACTAGATTCTTGGGCTTTCTATTCATAGCCAGCCATTGTTGGACCAGCTGAAACCACAGCCTGTTAGTGTACAAACAGACATAAATGGCATCTCGAAATGTCCCATGTAAACATACTATCACATGACATTTGTGCCACCCCCAAACCACTGAACAAGGATGGACTGTACTGAATACAGAAATGGTTCACAGTCCACTCCCATTAAGATTCGTGAATTGTAGCAAAAATACATTTGCAAGGTGGTATTTTACTACTTCTGCGGTTAACATGTGTTGAGGACTTAGTGCCCACTATTGATACAGCAGACTTTAATAAACTTGCACACATGTAACAATAGTAATGTCTTGGATAGGATGAACTATGAAGATTCTCTTCCAGAACCCTTTAATTCTCTACCAACCAGTGGTGTTCAGAAGCAGTTATAACACAAAATACAGAAAATGTATTAATCTATGTTATAGTACACTGACAAGCTCTTTACATCTCGAGAGACAAGATTTTGTAAATGAGGACTTATGTGTCCTTTATATACTCTATGCACAACAGAGTAAAAAGTGGGGTAGCTGTTGCTGAGGTAGAAGGCATGTCAATTCTGTAGATTCCCAGAAAAGGAATAGGAGAGTCCCTTTGTTCTGATAGCCGGCCTGCAGCAAGCAAAGACTGCAGGCAGGGAGTCTTCTGACCAACGAGGGGCTCTGATCCTGTGGAGGGCCGGCCTGCAGCAAGCAAAGACTGCAGGCAGGGAGTCTTCTGACCAGCGAGGGGCTCTGATCCTGTGGAGGGGTAAGTGTGTTAACCGCCATACAAGTCTGGTTAGGGAACACACAATATTCCTGCCATCCTTATCTCCCTGGCTACTCCAAAGGGGCAGCTTCCCCCAGCTAATCCCTCTCTCCTGCTACGCCATCCCAGCTTTTGGCCTGGAACCCCTCCCCTCCCCTCTCCCTTTTTCGGGGCTTAAATTCCTCCATCTCAGCCGAGGTGGGCACCGCAGGTCGGGACAGGTGGTGAGTGCAAAGGGAAGGAAGTCCCTTTGTTCTAATAGCCTGCCTGCAGCAAGCTAAGGCTGCAGGCAAAGTGATTCTCGGATAGCAAGGGGCACTAATCCAGTAGAAGAAGACCCAGCGGAGGGAAGAGCCATTGGAGAGCATCTGAAGGAAGAGATGGGCAGGCGCCAAGGCAAGAATTCCTCCAACAATCTGAAAAACAACATGAAAACACCAGATCCCAGCGATCTTACGACAGAAGGACTTGAACGCCCTTTTCTGGAAGAAGTGGAAAACAGTGTCATTATGAAAGCAATAGAGTCTCTTAAACAGGGTATGAATAACTCACTTAAAGAAATAGAAGAGAAATATAACAAAAAGATGGAAGAAATGAGTAAAGAAATGGAAGACAAATATAACAAAAAGTTTGAAGAAATGAGTAAATTCGTAAATGATACCCTGGGAAACCAAGAAAAAACAATCAAACAGGTAATGGAATCAGTTCAGGAATTGAAAACTGAAATGGAGGCAGTGAAGAAAACACAAACCGAGGGCCGGCTGGATATGGAAAATCTAGGTAAACGAACGGAGACTACAGAATCAAGCATAACCGATAGAATACAAGAGATAGAAGAATGAATCTCAGATTATGAAGACACCATAGAGAAAATAAACGCCCTGACCAAAGAAAACAGCAAATCCAACAAATTCTCATCACAAAACATTCAGGAAATATGGGACATAATAAAAAAAACCAAATCTAAGAATAATAGGAGTAGAAGAAGGAGAAGAATTGCAGATCAAAGGTCCAGAAGATATATTCAACAAAATTATAGAAGAAAACTTTCCCATCCTAAAGAGGGATATTCCTATGAAGGTGCAAGAAGCATACAGGACACCGAATAGACTGGATCAGAAAAAAACATCCCCTCACCATATAATAATCAAAACACAAAGCAGTCAGATTAAAGAAAGGATATTAAGAGCTGCAAAGAAAAAAGGTCAAGTAACCTATAAAGGTAAACCTATCAGACTTACACCAGACTTCTCTATAGAAACCATGAAAGCCAGAAGGTCCTGGATAGAGGTACTGCAGAAATTAAGGGACCATGGATGCAAGCCCAGACTACTTTACCCAGCCAAGCTTTCGTTCACTATCAACGGAGAAAACAAAATATTCCAGGATAAAAACAAATTTAAACAATACGTAACTACTAATCCAGCTTTACAGAGAATATTAGAAGGAAAATTACATCCCAAGGAATCCAAAATTGCCAACACTGACTACAATAATTCAGACATCTAGCGACCCTTCACTAGCACAATTCAAAGAAGGATAACACATACACTCTATTACCCCCAAAAAAATGACTGGAGTCAACAACCAATGGTCATTAATATCTCTTAATATCAATGGACTCAATTCACCTATAAAGAGGCACAGACTTAGAGATTGGATACAAAAACAGGATCCAACATTCTGCTGTTTACAAGAAACACACCTCAACCACAAAGACAGACACCTACTCAGAGTAAAGGGTTGGGAAAAGGTTTTCCAAGCAAATGGACCTAAGAAACAAGCAGGCGTGGCCATTCTAATATCTAACAAAATCGACTTCAAACTAAAATCAATCAGAAGAGATGGAGATGGACATTTCATACTCATAACAGGAACAACTCATCAGGAAGAAGTCTCAATCCTGAATATCTATGCCCCTAATGTAAAGGCACCCACATATGTAAAAGAAACTCTTCTAGAACTCAAGGCAGTCATCAAACCACACATGCTAATAGTAGGAGACTTCAACACTCCTCTCTCACCAATGGACAGGTCAATCAGACAGAAACCAAACAGAGAATTAAGAGATTTATTGGAGGTATTGAATCAAATGGACTTAATAGACATCTATAGAACACTCCACCCAAATAGGAAAGAATATACCTTCTTCTCTGCGGTTCATGGAACCTTCTCGAAGATTGACCACATACTCGGTAACAAAGCAAACTCCCACAGATACAAAAAAATATTAGTAACCACCTGTGTCTTGTCAGATCACCATGGATTAAAATTAGAATTCAACAACAATGCTACCCCCAGGAAGTCAACAAATTCATGGAAGTTGAACAGTCAACTACTAAATCACCCCTGGGTCAAGGACGAAATTAAGAAAGAAATTAAAGTCTTCCTTGAATTTAATGAAAACAAAGACACAACATACTCAAACCTATGGGACACTATGAAAGCAGTGCTAAGAGGAAAGTTCATAGCAATAGGTGCCCAAATAAAGAAAACGGAGAAAGCACACATTGGAGACCTAACAGCACACTTGAAAGCTCTAGAAAAAAAAGAAGCTGATTCACCCAAGAGGAGTAGAAGACTGGAAATAATCAAACTGAGGGCTGAAATCAACAAAATAGAAACAGAGAAAACAATCCAAAGAATCAATGAATCAAAAAGCTGGTTCTTGGAGAAAATCAACAAGATTGACAAACCCCTATCCAAACTAATCAAACGGCAGAGAGAGCACATGCAAATTAATAGGATCAGAAATGAAAAGGGGGATATAACCACAGACACAGAGGAAATTCAGAGAATCATTAGATCTTACTATGAAAGTTTATATGCCACAAAGTTGGAAAATGTAAAAGAAATGGACATTTTTTTTTAGATAAGTACCATATACCAAAGTTGAACCAAGAACAGGTGAACAATCTAAATAGACCTGTTAGTTGTGAAGAATTAGAAGCTGTTATCAGAAATCTCCCTACCAAAAAAAGCCCAGGACCAGATGGTTTGAATGCAGAATTCTACCAGAACTTCCAGGAAGAGCTAATACCTATACTCCTTAATGTATTCCATAATATAGAAACAGAAGAGTCATTGCCAAACTCCTTTTATGAAGCTACAGTTACCTTAATACCAAAACCACATAAAGACACAACCAAGAAAGAGAATTACAGGCCAATCTCAGTCATGAACATCGACGCGAAAATTCTCAATAAAATCCTGGCAAACCGAATCCAGGAACACATTAGAAAAATTATCCATTATGATCAAGTCGGCTTCATCCCAGAGATGCAGGGCTGGTTCAACATACGCAAATCTATCAATGTAATCCATCATATAAATAAACTGAAAGAAAAAAACCATATGATCATTTCATTGGATGCTGAAAAAGCATTTGACAAAATTCAACACCCATTTATGATAAAGGTGTTGGAGAGACTGGGGATACAAGGATCATACCTAAATATAATAAAAGCAATATACAGCAAGCCGACAGCTAACATCAAATTGAATGGAGAGAAACTCAAAGCCTTTCCACTAAAATCAGGAACACGACAAGGCTCTCCACTCTCTCCATACCTCTTCAATATAGTGCTTGAAGTTCTAGCAATAGCAATAAGACAACACAAGGAGATCAAGGGGATTCAAATTGGAAAGGATGAAGTTAAACTTTCGTTATTTGCTGACGATATGATCGTGTACATAAGTGACCCCAAAAACTCTACCAAAGAACTCCTACAGCTGATAAACACCTTTAGTAACGTGGCAGGATACAAGATCAACTCCAAAAAATCAGTGGCCCTCCTATACACAAAGGATAAAGAAGCAGAGAGGGAAATCAGAGAAACATCACCTTTCACGATAGCCACAAATAGCATAAAATATCTTGGGGTTACTCTAACCAAGGAAGTGAAAGACCTATTTAACAAGAACTTTAAGTCTTTGAAGAAAGAAATTGAGGAGGATACCAGAAAATGGAAAGATCTCCCTTGTTCTTGGATTGGGAGGATCAACATAGTAAAAATGGCAATTCTACCAAAAGCAATCTATAGATTCAATGCAATCCCCATCAAAATCCCATCAAACTTCTTCACAGACCTTGAGAAAACAATAATCAAGTTTATATGGCAAAACAAAAAACCCAGGATAGCCAAAACAATCTTATACAATAAAGGAACTTCAGGAGGCATTACCATCCCTGACTTCAAACTCTATTACAGAGCTACAGTATTGAAAACAGCTTGGTATTGGCATAAGAACAGAGAAATCGACCTTTGGAATCGAATAGAAGACCCGGATATTAACCCACAAACCTATGAGCACCTAATTTTTGACAAGAGAGCTAAAGGTATACAATGGAAGAAGGAAAGCATCTTTAACAAATGGTGTTGGCATAACTGGATGTCAACCTGTAGAAGGATGAAAGTAGATCCATACCTATCACCATGCACAAAACTCAGGTCCAAATGGATTAAAGACATCAACATTAATCTGTCCACTTTGAACCTGATAGAAGAGAAAGTGGGAAGTAGTCTACAAGATATAGGCACAGGAGGCCTCTTCCTAAGTAGGACCCCAGCAGCACAGACAATAAGAGAAACAATGAATAAATGGGATCTACTGAAACTGAGAAGCTTCTGTAAAGCAAAGGACACTGTCAGTAAGACAAAAAGGCTGCCTTCTGACTGGGAGAAGATCTTCATCAACCCCTCATCAGACAAAGGTCTGATCTCCAAAATATACAAAGAACTCAAGAAACTAGGCACTAAAACTCTAATTAACCCAATTAAAAAATGGGGTACTGAACTGAACAGAGAATTCACAACAGATGAACTTCGAATGGCCAGAAGACACTTAAGGTCATGCTCAGCCTCCTTAGCGATCAGGGAAATGCAAATCAAAACCACTTTGAGATACCATCTTACACCTGTCAGAATAGCTAAAGTCAAAAACACCAATGATAGCCTATGCTGGAGAGGATATGGGGTGAGGGGAACACTCATCCATTGTTGGTGGGAATGCAAACTTGTGCAGCCACTGTGGAAATCAGTGTGGCGGTTTCTCAGGAAACTGGGAGTCAACCTCCCTCAGGATCCAGCAATTCCACTCTTGGGAATATACCCTAGAGATTCCCTAGCATACTACAAAAGCATTTGTTCAACTATGTTCATAGCAGCACTATTTGTAATAGCCAGAACCTGGAAACAGCCTAGGTGCCCCTCAATAGAAGAATGGTTAAAAAAGGTGTGGAACATATACACATTAGAGTTTTACTCAGCGGTAAAAAATAATGACATCTTGAATTTTGCATGCAAATGGATGGACATAGAAAACGCTTTACTGAGTGAGGAAAGCCAGACCCAAAAAGAGGAACACGGTATGTATTCACTCATAAGTGGATTCTAACCATAATTAAAGGTCTTTGAGCCTATTATTCGTGATCCTAGAGAAGCTAAATAAGAAGACGAACCTGATGAAGACTATTTAACTATCCGCCAGGAGGTAGGAAATAGTCAAGAGTCCCAGGTAACCTTGGGTGCATGGGGGGGGAGGGTTGTTGGAAGGGGAGAGGGTTAGAGAGAAGGGAGTAGGGGAGGAATGGAGAAAGCTCGGTTGACCGGGATGGGGGGAAGGGAGGAAGGATGAATATGGGATCAGGGAAGAATATATTTCAACTAAGGGAGTCATTTTAGGGTTTACAGGAAACTTGATTATATATGGGATCCCAGGTCCAAGGAGAGATCCCAGATTGTTCTCTGGACAGAGGAGAGGGTGCCTGAACTGGCCTTGACCCATAACCATACTGATGAATATTTTGCTTATCACCATAGATCCTTCATCTGGCAATGGATGGCGATACAGACGGAGACCCACATTGGAGCACCGGACTGAGCCCCCCAAGGTCCAAATGAGGAGCAGAAGGATGAAGAAAATGACGAAGGACTGCAAGGGATGCTCTCACCCACTGATACAAGGGGTCGGATCTAATGAGAGTTTACCAAGGGCAGTTGGACTGCGACTGAAGGAGCACATGATCCAACCAGATTCTCTGAAGGTGGCCGGATTCTCTGAATGTGGCTGGCCCGGAGTCTTTCTGAGAAGCCATTGACAATGACACTGGGACTAGTTTTCTCTGCATATACTGGATTTTTGGGATCCAGTCTGTTTGGATACTCACCTTCCTGGACCTGAAGGGAGGGGGGAGGAACTTGAACTTCCCACAGGGCTGGAAACCCTGACTGCCCTTAGGGACAAAGAGGGAGGAAGAGAGGGGGGGGAGTGGGAGGGTGTTGGGAAGAGGGGCGTAAATGGAAACTTTTATAATTTAATAAAATTACTTTTTAAAAAAAGGAATAGGACAGGAACAGGAAAACGAAAGTTCTTTGAAGGAACAAGTTAAGGGGTCTGGAGGACTGTCCAAATACTCTAACTATGGATGAGGGAGAGGGGTGAATGGAACCCCAGAATTCTTTCAGAACTGAGAAAGTGGTTCCAGTATCTAGGTAGAGCATGATGATGTGGCCAGACCCAAGAAGTGAGACCCAAGGCTCCTAGAGAGTAATTGGTGTGTGTTTTGTCAGGTCTATAGCAGAGCCTGGGCCCTGTCAGTCCTCAGATGCCAGGCCTAGTCAGTCCAAGGGAGGTGCTGGGAGGCTGGATACCCTTGGGCAAGCAGTTCCCTAGTGGCAGCCTGACGCCTAGTGGCCCTCCTGGTGACACTTAGGAAATGGTTGGGTATGTCTGTAAGGATTTGGGCAGACACCGGCCCTTTCTTGCCACACTTAAAATAAGGGCCTGGTGTCTCCTGACCTGATGTTTCTTTCTGGGGGTGTCCCAGGAGTCCTTTGGGGAACCTTAGCCAAGAGTTGGTATTTGTCTTTTTGGTTGCTCTCATCACACTTATCAGAGATTTTGAATGTCTTGTCCAGGACCTTAGCCTAGGGTGTAAGTGGGCCTTAGTCTAGACATTTGAGTTAGATCCTGTCTGTGTCTAGGTAAGACTAGGCAAAAGTAGGTCATAAGGAGTTTTTCTTAGGGTTTCTATTGCTGTAAAGAAATTGGTGTGGGATTTCCTTTTGCAAATGTGTTGCTTTTATTGGTTGATGAATAAAGCTGGTTGGGCCAATGGCTTAGCAGAGTAAAGTCAGGCTGGAAATCAGAACAGAGATAGAGGGAGAAAGAGTAGGCAGAGTCAGAGAGACACCATGTAACTGCCAAAGGAGACAGATGCCAGACAGAACTTTATTGGTAGGCCACAGCCTCGTGGCAATACATAGATTAATAGAAATGGGTTAATTCAAGATGTAAGAGCTAACAAGGAACTCAACTAAAGCTATTGGCCAAATAGTACTGTCATTGATAAAGTTTCTGTGTGATTATTTTGGTCTGGGTGGCCGGGAAACGAAAGAGCAGTATCCACCTACAAGAAACACCATGACTGCCGCAACTCTTATAAGGAAAACATTTAATTGAGGGAGCTCACTTACAGTTTCAGAGGTTCAGTCCTTTATCATCATGGTGGGGAACTTGATGGCATATGGACAGATATAGTGCTGGAGGGATAGCTGAGAGTCCTACATCTTGCAGGCAACAGGAAGTCGATGGAGACACCGGGCAGTAATGAAACAGTCTCTGACCCGGCCATTGTGTCTGTTTTAGTTCTAGTTAGGATCCATGTGCAGAACTGCTGTGACTCCACTCCAGGTGGGTTTGATCTGTTTGGTATAAGGGATCTGTATGTTCATGTGCTTTCTCCCAGACATGACTGTGTTCTTCAGAGAGGAGGTTACTCTTAGAAAGGGTCACATAGAGGTCATAGAAGATGAGGTTATAGGACTGGGCTAGCTGTTGGAGTTGTTTGTTGAGGACAGTGGGATCTCAGGTAAAGGAACGTAGATGGTTTTCAATGTGAGCATGTCATCTATACCTGCTACTTCCCTAAGGGACAGGACTGGGGCAGGGTCTAAGGGCAGTCTATCACAGGAGTGAGAGTGGGAGAACTGAAGAGAGGGGGGCTGGCATCAGATTCTGAGGAAGAGCCAGACTGAGAAGCGCAGGAGGAAGAAGAGGCAAGATTTGAAGGTGCAGAGGCAAGATATCTTCTATTGAGGTGAAGTCCAGGCAGATGGAGGAGACTGGAGAGTGACGGACATGAGAGAATGAGGAGAAGGCAGCTGGTGAGGAGGAGAACAAGGAGAGGATAGAGAGGAGGGTCATCAGCAGGATCAAACGATGGGCTTTCAGATCCAGGAGCAGAAGAATTGGGAGGTGAGATGGAAGACGTAAGGATGAGGAGGATGTGAGAAGGTGAACAGGAGGCACATAAAGAAGGCTTGGAGCAAAGAACAAAGGAAGCAGATAAGGGACCTCTTTCCGTTTTCTTGTAGACACACAAAAGTCATAAAGATCCCATATAATGGTAGGATCAAGGGAGTCATTAGGCAGCCATTGATTGTTTTTCTAGGGGGCACTGAGGCCAACCTCGAGTACTGAAATGAAGAGCTTAGACGATCTAAGGTCTGGAGGGAGTTGTAGCCTTTTGAGACTTTGGAGAAGACATTCCAAAGGCAAGTCAGTTGGGATGGAGAGAGTGGATCCCATCACAAATGGTGGCTGGGAAGTCAAGGTTGAGAGCCAAGGGCATCCCCTGGGCTTTTGAGTGTCTGATAGGCTTCTGGGAGGGAGGGGGCGTCACTCAAGTTTTGTCG
This sequence comes from Myodes glareolus, assembly GCF_982192425.1. Taxonomy (NCBI): domain Eukaryota; kingdom Metazoa; phylum Chordata; class Mammalia; order Rodentia; family Cricetidae; genus Myodes; species Myodes glareolus. The sequence goes on along the minus strand of NC_142027.1, from coordinate 94,749,964 downwards.
CCAAGAGGGGAACTCCATGGTCCAAGGAGAAATTTGGGACCTGTCGACAGACTGTTAGGGACAGACATAGGATTCCATCTGAGTAGCCACCAAAACTGGATGGAAAACTGCCGACCAAGCCAAACTGAATGAAATGTGCCTAACAGCTGCCCAAGGGCGTCTGCTATAACCACTGAAAGTGCAGATGCAGTGCGGCGTCCCCAATCTCACAGGACAGGAGGGATGCCAGGCACTCAACAGCTGTCACTTGATAACCTGGGACTTTTTAGGACAGTGAGGGTTGGAGACTTGCCAATCAGTTGTTGTTGAATGAGGAGATCAGGAGCCAGGAGGACCGGAAAGTGTGGGAAAAGGGTTGAGGAACATTACTGGCCAGTTTCCACCATGGAACCTTGGTAAATTCTGATGGTTTTAATTAAGGTAGTCAAAATAATGAATTTTGATGGCTGGACCTTGATGTTTTGGTAAATGGATGCTGGTGATCAGTCTCGGGAATGAGTTAAGCACAGCGAAGTAGCCAAATAAGGGAATAGACCTTGGTGGCTGGCTTTAGGGGTGTAATCTAATGGTTTAGCAGGGGAGAGGAATGGGGAAAGAGCAAAACCTGCTGGCGCCATGTTTGCCATGCTCAGGCCTACTAGAGCCCTTCACAGACATTGGAATGTTGCAGGCCCAGTGGCTGATTACCTTATCTCTGGTTACCTTTAGCCTGGAACAGCCATTCTTTGCCCAGCTTTGTACTGTAACTAATATCCTGTGACTAATAGATAAAACCTGTAAAGTCTATTAACTTAGCAGACCAGCAGCTTCTGCCAATCCAAGACCTAAAAATGTCATCAAAAAGATCTTGGACCTAAGGGCTGGAGAGATGGCTCAGAGGTTAAGAACACTGGCTGTCCTTCCAAAGGTCCTGAGTTCAATTCTCAGCAACCCAACCATCCAAAATGAGATCTGGTGCCTTCTTCTGGCTTGCAGGCATACAGAACGCTGTATACAGAATAAATAAATTAAAAAAAAAAAGATCTTGGACCCATAGAAAGTCCCCCCCATTTTGTTATAACCAATTCTAATGTATCTCCCACCAATGTATTTTAAACTTGCCTTGATTCATGACTTTCTTTGTTCTGTGAAACTATGGAACTCTTTCCACACTGAAATGTGAAATTTAAGGAAACCTAAATCTGTACCACCTGAGCCATGGTTACTCAAAACAGCTACAGAGAAAACTATGTCTTTTTTTTTTTTTAAATGAGAGCTGTGGTTTTTGCATCGATAGTGTTGACAGCCACCACCCCCACTACCACCACGCTTTGGATTCAAGGAAAAGTAGGCTTGCAGGACCAGGAGTTGGATTCCTGATGGGCAGATATATAGGGAGAGGAAGCATAAATAGATTTTTTTTTTAAAAGAAAAGATGGCAAATTTCTAGCTGCTTCTTTACCCTCCTGACCCGAGACAACCCTGGCAGCCTAAAACAAACACACGGCAGGCTTTTTCTTCCACTAGTAGGGAGTTCCTGCAGATGGAGCGGTCCTGCAGGTTCAGGGCTGGGCTGAGACATGTTGACCACACTTGTAAGGCCATAGCTTTTCTGTCTTTACTCAAACTGACCAATCCCTGAAAACCCTGAGCCCTCTAGGAGAAGCCATATTTCAGACACCCAAGTCCCCCTGCCTTACAGCTCGCTCGCTCTCTCTCTCTCTCTCTTCCTTAGCTTTAACATAATTAACATTTTTTTGCTGATTTTGTCTGCTGTGTCTGAGAGTTGCTTTTCTGCTGCCTATGTCCTAGAGCTTTTTCCTGCCCTTAAATTCTTTAATCTGAAGAGCAAAGGAACTCAATCAAGATGTCAAAAAGGTTGATTGGCTTACATCTCATATCCAGGGGCCTGTCTAGCCCATATCCTGCCAGGTCATCCAGAGAGGGTCTCACCTAGGGGTGAAGGACGCCTACCAAGTCTTTTGTTCTGAATGGAAATGCTTCAAGTACATTTTGTTGTTTTTATTTGTGACCGTTTCCCTGTCTGGTTGTTATAGTGCTATGTGACTCAAATACTCCCTCACATTGATTATAACTCTTCTTTTTTTAATGAATGAGGCAATTTATTAACCCAGCATCTTTTGTTCTGATGCTTCTTGTTGGTAGCTGCCACCTGTCTGGCAGTCCTGTCTAGATCTCTCTGTCCCTGAGGTGTTAGCTTGCAGGCTCCATCTTGGTCCTTTCCCACCATTTTCAGCCCCTCCAGGGCTTGGAAGACGTGGCCGGCCACACTCTTGGAGCCTCTGCTGAAGTGCCTGGGCCTGACACCGTTTCTCTGCTATCCTCCATAGATCTTGGTCATGGAGCCAACCCCTGCACCACCACGCAAGTACAGGTGCCATGCAGTAGAAGCAGCTCGTGTGTAGAACCAGTTCTCATCATACGGGGCAAGCTCTTTATGTTTGGCCAGCTTGACTGTGTCCGCCCATTCGGGGACTTTCAGTTTCCCGGACTTTCTGAGGAAGGCTGCCAGAGCTCTGACGAACTCCTGCTGGTGAAAGTCTTTTACAGTAACTCCAGGCATCGTGCGGCCTCCGCGCTGCTAGCCAGGGGAAAGGGCGATCATAGTTCTTCTGATAACGTCTTATCCCATTAATCATCAGCGTCCCCTTTGAACTCCATATCTGAGACCTTCAAACATGAACTTTCTGTTAAAAGAACTTTATCTTTTTAAATAATTTATTTACTTTTATTCTATGTGCATTGATATTTTGCCTGTATATACTTCTTTGTGAGGGTGTCAGATCTTGGTATTACAGACGCCCCCTGCATGGTTTTTGAATGTCTGTAGCATTCTCCTCTTCGTGACACCGTCATGAAGTTTTAGGATGGTGCACAGTCATTCCTGATGCTCGCCAACCTCATGGCCTAACCATTGCAACATAATCATTGAAACCCTCTCTTTCTTAGTAAAGTTCTCTTAGTGAGGTTAAGAGCAAGGACTGCTCTTCCAAAGGACCTGAGTTCAGTTCCCAGCAACCACATGGTGGTCCACAACCACCTATAACAGGATCTGATCATCAACCCTCTTCTAGCATGCATTCCTACATTTGGACAGAGCATTCATACATATATAATATATATACTAGACATATACATCAATATTAATATACTAATATTAATATTGATAAGTACTGGGTTGAATATTAAGTGTTATATAATTTTTTAAACCTAATTACGAAAGTGTTTAAGAAACTCAAAGAAACTCAAAAAGTGAGAGAAATGTTAGTTCCTTGCACCCAGCATTTTTGAAGTCCATGAATGTGCTCTCAAATATGAGAATTTCCTAGTCCAGGACTGAGATGCAAGTTCTTGGACACAGTTCTGGCCTTTTGATTGGAATGGACTCTTTGGTGGTTTTTTTGTTGTGTTGTTGTTTAGTTGATGAAATCATTTGGTTCTGTTTATCCTTTAAGATAAACTCTGTAACTAATTTTGAATTTTATTATCAACAATCAAAAGCCTTTTTACAATACCATTTGTTGTTCATCTAAAAGGGATATTCTCTATAGGCATAAATCTCTAAACAGAATTTTTATGGTTAAAGTAATGACTGACTACTCAAAAAGCATTTTGAACAATGGGAAAGCATGCTTAGTCACAGGTTTTAAATATCCATTTAGTAAAAGTATAAACAATGCTATTTTTGTTGTTTTAAGTTTTTTTGGTAACCATTATTAAGAACAAATCAATACTTAAGAAAAAATTATTGTAGATAATCAAGAATTAATTTTATCTCAGAGTAGTCAACTGACCTTAAATTTTATTATTTTTAATTTAGTTGCAACTGTATCTATTTTAAAATAATTCTCTTGTAACATTTTAATCTTAACATTATTATAATTACAAAAATTAGGAAACAATTTTAGTGAAGTAATTTTAAATGAAAGCTCAGGAGGTTGCCTTAAAAGCATAGAAAACATGGTATCTGTGATATCCAACAGTTATGAATACAGGTAAATTAAACATGGTATCTGTGATATCCACCAATTATAAACACAGGTAAATTGATCATGGTATCTGTGATATCCAACAGTTATAAGCAAAGGTAAATTAATCATGGTATCTGTAATATCCAACAGTTATAAATAAGGGTAAATTAATCCTTTTCATCACCAAACTTGAAAAATATTTGTTAAAGATTTAAGATAACAGGTACTTTGAATTAATTGCTTTTGTTAGACTGCATTTATTTTTAGTAGTGTTTATGGAGCATTAAAAAAGAAGATAAAGCATCAAGAGCAGGAGATAGCTTGAAATTTATGATTTATTATTATCATCATCATATTCATCATCATCATCATCTAAAGACTTTCTCTGCATAACCCTGGCTGTTCTGAAACTTGCTCTGTAGACCAGGCTATCCTCAAACTTAGAAACCCACCTGTCTGTACCTCCTGAGTGCTGGGATTATGGCGTGTGCTACCAGTGCCCCATTTAAATTTTTTAAAATTTAATTGTTTTATTATATGTGTATGAGCGTTCTATCTGCATAGATATTTGTGCACCACCTGCAAAACTGTTGTCTGAAGAAGTCAGAAGAGGATGTTGGGTACCCTGGAGCTAGAGTTACAGGTAGTTGTGAGAAACCATGTGGGTGCTGGGAACTGAACTTAGGTCCTCTGTAAAAACAACAAATACTTTTAATTTCTGAGCTGCCTCTGCAGCACTGGATGATTTAAACTGAATTTTTTAAAAAAAAATAAAAACGAAGGTGAATAATTCTTTCAAATTTATCATTATGGTATGACACATTAAGATGTTTGGGTGACCTCAAAGTGGGATTTTTAAAAATGACAATCAAAAAAATTGTTTTATCTTATATAGATCTAGCTAACATGAATTTTGAAAAATCCATTTTTTTTCATTTTTTGCTTTTAATGAGGTGGTAATGATAAAAAATTCCTTAAAGTATGGTATTCATATACACCCTCAAGACATATGTAAAAACACAGGCATAAGTTATCCTCTTAACCTTTGAAATAGAGAGTTTTCCTTCCTCTCTCTGGGGAGGGCAGTTACCCAGAGGAAAGGGAACATCCTGGAGCAATCATCGATTAAAGTTGCCGTACACCCTCCAGCTGTAAGGAGCGTTTGCAGAGCCAGAGTCCGGACCAGGATCGAGGAGATATCCTTGACCAGAACTGAGTGATTAGTATGTCTTGCCCTTAAAACAGTTTAAAATTTCAATTTAAAAACCCATGCAAATTGTCCCAAAATTTAGGGCCATTGACTATCTCTGCTTATTTTACCTACATGGTAAGTAAACGCTGAATTAAACATACTTTTTGTCTTTTCCAAATTTTGTTCCTTCAATTTTTAGGTGTACTATGAGCCAAAATGAACCTAACAACTAACAGCTTTGTATGCATTCTTACTTAAAGCCAATTTGGTACTAAGTACACTACATAAAAAAAACTAAACATTAATCATGTGTAGACAGTCTACATGCACAAAATAATTCATATATTTTAATAAGGACAGTTTTGAATATTATTGCTTATTGGGATTAATTTTCTATAATGTAATTGTAAAAGGAAACAACATAAATATCTCCAGTAAACATATATATCTATAGTCCAGCCTTAACAAAATTCTTTATGTTTAACAGTTTTATATTAGGAATATTTTGATGAAATCATATGAATTTTATCTTACTCATTACACACATGTGATAAAAACTTGTGTAAGTTAGAATCTGTTTTGAAAGGAAATCCTCATCAAAAACTATAATATTACATTATATAGCTCAATGAAAATTTTTGACTCAACCAGGTGGTGGTGGTGCATGTCTTTAACTCTGGCACTCGGGAGGCAGAAGCAAGTGGGTCTCTGTTAGTTTGAGGCCAGCCTGGTCTACCAAGTGAGTTCCAGGACAGGCTTCAATGCTACACAGAGAACACCTTTCTTGAAGAACAAAACAACAACAACAAAATTTTTTGACTCTAACAAGTGTTTGATATAAACAATTAGCATTTTAAGGTTTATGAAACTTTTTACCACATCAAAATTCATCATTTTAATGAGTTTTAGAATGTTTAAAGTTTTATAAACTAGACTTATAAAGTAGTTTGTATTTACTTGCTTGTACCTTTTTCTTTTTACTTTTATTGATTTTTTGTGGATTTCACATCATACATTCAGATCCCACTCATCTCCCGGTCCCCTAGCATCCACCCTTTGCCCTTGCAACCTCCCCCCTCACAACAAAGCCAAATTTAAAAGAAAAAACCCCAAACCAAACCAAACCAAACAAGGATACAAAATGAAGAAGGAGAAGTAGGAGGAGGAAAAGAAGCTGATGGTGGTGGTGGTGGAAGCTGCAGTGTGGCCTGTTGAGACACAGTTTACCTGTTAGTCTGTTCTTCACTTGCAATTGCCAGGAGTCACTGATGTGGCTCAAGGCCTCTGGCTTCTGCTACACCACTGATGCTGGGCTCTCACTGGGGCCCCTCTTGGATATCCTGTTGTTGTCCTGTGCCTTGAAGATCTGTTTTGGAGGTTTGGATCTCTAGGTTTGCTCCCTTCACATGCTCCAACAGTTCACAGATTTGGCCAACCCACAACCTTGGTTCTGGGCCTGGGTGGTAGCTGGGTTTGTCAGCTCACCAGCTTTCCCTCCTCATTACAACCCAGATACACTTTCCAGCACTTCCTCACCTAGCTCACCAACGCAGTCTACAGAAAAGAGCCACCTCTGCTCTCGGGCCCTCAGATTTGGGTTTCCTCACTCATATGGCCAAGGCCCGCTCTACTGTTTTGCCCAGGCTAGGTTCAGGGGCCTCTCTCCTGATTGCTGTAGGAGGAATGGGGGGGACGTAAGGTCAGCTTTTCTGCGACCCTGACAACAGGATCGGCTCTAGTGTGCTGCCCAGGTGGGGTGCAGGGATACTCTCCTGTGTGCTGTGGCTGGTGTAGGGTAGGGCTTGTTCTCTCACTCTCGTGACCCCAGAGTCAGCTCTTTCATCTGTCACGGGTAGCAAGGGGTAGAGGGCGGAGTACATCTTTCCCTCACCCATGCCACTGATCGGCAAACAAGAGGTGGAAGCGGGGTCAGCTCTGTTGCTCACAAGCCCCCAGGGCTGGCTCACCTTCATCCCCGACAACAGGATCAGCTCTGGTACGCTGCCCAGAAGGGAAGCAAAGGTTGCCTTCTCCGTGCTGCAGGAGATGAGGGTCAAGGACAGCTCTCCCACTCTTGGGACTCTAGGGACAGCTCTCTCACCTGCCACAGGTAGTAATGAATGAAGGGAAGGGCATCTTTCCCTCTCCTATGCACCACATGGCAGACAAGGTAGGGCAGGGTCAGTTCTCTGGCTCTCATGCCTGCAGGGTTGATTTGCCTGCATCTCTGACCACAGGGTCAGCTCTGGTGTGAGGCCTAGGTGAGGCAATTGCCTGTGGTGAGGAATGGGGCCATCTCTCCTGAGGGCAGGGGGTGAACTCTCCCCTGAGGTCCATGGACCCAGGTCCCGCTTATCTGATACAATATCCAGAAAGGGGTAGGACCAGCCATCCCAGGGCCTCAGCATAGCATGGTTTTAATGACATCCCTCAACTCCCTGTGCTAACACAGGCTAGGAACATTACCACAGACCCCAGCTGCAGCAGGACCACAGACCCAGTCACAACCTTTAGGCAGCAGCCTGTGCCTGGATGTCTCCATGGCTCCATGTGGCAGCACCAGCCACCCAGTTCAGTATAGCCCCAGGCACAGCACGATCCTTGTACATCAACATGGTCCGAGGTGGCTGACCAGACCCTGATCATCTGCATGACCCATAGTGACAACAGAAACCCCAGAATCAATTCAGACACCGACTGCTGTAGGGCCATGGACTCAGATATAGTCCTTTGCAGCAGACATAGTGCAGATGACACCATTGCCCCAGTGACAGCACAGGCCACTCAGATCAAGATGTCCCTGGTGGCAGCATGGCCCTCAGATGACCTCGGGGCCACAGGTTGTGGCCCAGACCCCAGGCATCTATGTGGACTTTGGTGGCAACATGAGCCATGGACATCAAATCAGACCCTGGCTGTGGCAGGACCATGGGCCCAGATGTGGTCCTAGGCAGTATTCCCAGCTCAGATATCACCATGGTCCTCAGGTGGCAGTGCAAACTATTTGGATCAGTTGGACCATTGGACACCAACGTGACCCCAGGTGGCAGCCTAGACCCTTAACATTAAATAGACTTCAATGGTCTTAGGAGCCACAGATATCAATCAACACAGACCCTGGATATGGCAGGGCAATAGACTCAGACATGGCTTTCAGCCATAGTCCTCGTCCAGATGATACCATGACCCTAACTGACAGACTGGGCACTCAAATAAGCCTGGCACTGGCAGCAGCAATGACCTTGGCAGGCTCTCTGGAAGTCTCTGGCCCAGAAGGTCAGAGGCTTGGAAGGGATCCTGAATCTCTTATAGACATGTCGGTTTGGGAGTGGGTGGCTTACCAAGCAAACATTGATAGGGTGTGGTGGAGGGGGTGAGGGGAGAGTGAGAGTGGTTTCCTATGGCAATGCCATGTGGTCGTGGAAAGACTCGACTTGCCCCAACCAATGCACCAGATGACAATTAAAAATATCCCCGGTGGTGGGTAACTCTGCTCGTGCAATAATCCAATCAAGCCGAATTAAAGTCCAGGTTTTCATCTGAGCAAAGTATTCCTGGGTGGTCTTAGGAAAGAGTGGAAACCACGAGGCTGATCCCAAGGAGAGGGCCTTAAATACTCTCTGGGGGAGGAGCTTTTTGGTGGGGTTTCTCAGGGGTCTGGAGGGGGGGACGGAGGCGGGACTTCCACCTAAATAGTACTGATGTTGTAATCAGTCAATCTGTCTCTGCAGGCACATATTCTTCTCAGCAATTCTCATCCACAACACAAAACCACAACTCTTACCTCAAAGGGTTTATTTCAAAGTTTATTCTTGAGACAAATATGAGTCATCGTGGCCCAGGAAACAAATTTAGGTCACCCCAAATTCCATGTTTCAATGTGGAACTAGTTTAATGCAGGTGTTATAGCAACAGGACAAAGAAAGCTATGAGTGAAGGTGCTTTTCAAATACATTGGTTAAGTAGCTGTTGCAGCAAGTGGAGAAATCTCAGCTTATAGGCCTCAGGTTCTGTCAACGGCTCCACAGCCTTATGGTTGGCCGAAACTAGGGCTTTACTATTTCAAGAAGTTTTTATGTGTTAGCCACAGGCTAGGTCTGACACTGAGATGAGCAAGGAATGAGTATTTAGTGGGCTAAAGATGGTCCATGGTAAGTTATAGTTAGGCTGTGGACTTGGAGTATCCCATCTCCACACTGTTGCTGAAGTTCCAATCAGTTAGTCAACCTCACAGAAGGTTTCACTTTGAATGTGCAGCTTTTTCTTGGGGACTTTTGTTCACATCGACCACCAAGAATATTAAAAACCCCAGTCTTCCAGCGTAAAGTAGATTTTGGGTTGCAGATTCCACTTTTCCTGGAAAGTCTGTCTCTGTGTGTGTGTATATACACTTTGGATTTTAATAAAATTTGTGCTGCACCCTGGCATAGTAGCACACTTTTAATCCCAGCACTCAGGAGGCAGAAGTAGGCAGATCTCTGTGAATCTGAGACCAACCTGGTCTACATAGGAAGTTTCAGGCAGCCAGAGCTACACAGAGAAATCCCGTCTCAAAAACAAAACAAAACAAAACAAAACAATTTTACTTCCTGTGACTGGAATTTATTTCTTGCCTTCTAATTCCTTAATTAGTGTAGAAAGCAAACCAATACATGAGGCCTAGATAACACATGGACAGACAGACAGACAAGCAGAAAACATTGTGGTGGGTCTCTGAGGAAGCCTGGCTCCAGCACAGCATTTCAGGAGTTCTAAAAAGAGGAATCAGGCCCACATAGCAGGGTCAGGAGTGCACTCTCATGTGCATGAGAATGTGTGTTTCCTTTTATAAGCTTTTGGAAGAAAGGAGAGTCTCCTAGGATGAACCCTGAATGTTGATTGATGCTATAAAGTAGTCCCACACTAGCTCAGAATTGAGTATAGTAAAGGGTTCTTTATTTAGGGTAGACTCATAGATCACACTCCTCTCTGCACAAGCAGGGAACAGGAACCAAATCCAGTAGCTGAGAGAGAATGAGTGCACACATGAGTAAGCTTTACATCTGTATTTATAGTATAAGAGACCACACCCAAGTGGGCTGATATCTTAAAGATTATTGGTTGAAGGAGTTCCCACAGTACCTCCCCATTTTGTTTAAATAAGAGAATTCAAAGCCTAATACAAAACTGTGTATAATAAGAACAAATATCAAGTATAAAAATTAGAATTACAACCAACATAAACAATGTCAAGCAAAAAACATGCTAAATGTTTCAATAATTATCCTATCCTAAGGAGTCTTGTATTAGAAATGGCTTGGCTAAGTCACGAGAGGAAAGTAATGATGACTAGTCTTCAACCCCATTGAAGACCTGAGAAGGGAAATAATATTGTTTGAGTAAACAGGAAGTGCATTCAAGCCTCTTCCAAAATGTGCAGTAAGTGACAGAGACAACTGGCTACCTGGGCAATCACCAAAAGTCTATTACTGTGATAAACACCATGATTTAAAAGGGGGGTTTATTTGGCTTACACTTACTTTTGCAGCACTGTTCATCATCTCAGGAAGTCAGGACAGGAGCTGATGCAGAGGCCATGGAGGGTGCTGTTCATAGGTTTGCTCAACAAGGCTTGCTCAGCCTGCATTCTTATAGAACCCAGTACCACCAGCCCAGGAATGATATCACTCACAACGAGTTTGGCATTCCTAAGAAAAGTCTCTATAGACTTGCATACAACCCCATCTTATAGAGGAATTTTCTCACTTGAGGTCCCTTCCTCTCAGATGACTTTAGCTTGTATCATGTTGACATAGAACTATCCAGCACACATATGGATAGTTATAGGAAAGGAGACAGTTCATTAAGGAAGCAATATGGAGGACCTAGAGATGAATCATATCTTATCTGTGGCCTGGTTCCAAGAGGGCCAAGGGGAAAGGGGGCCTGAGGTGAGGTCTTCAGATGGATTTGATGAGCCATTTACATAGTACTGGCCACTACCCAGTTCCTAAGTCAGGCAACCTTTTCAGTGTACACTCTGCACTGAATGAAGCTGAGGTAGATGAAGTGCCACTAAACTTACTGCAGATGTCACCTTTGGTAATTTTATCTAGAATTTCTCTAATATTTATATAGAAAGCAAGTGCTATAGGTATTCAGTGTGACTTTGATTTAAAGAGAGCTTTCTGGATTGAGAGAGCTTCTTTGAAGTTTATCACATGTGAATAGGATTAAAGTCCCTGTAATCTAGAGAGTTATAAATATAGAAGAAAACAGACATCTAAAATAACTCAGAAGGCAATGCCAGTGTGTTGCTCTTTTTCTCTGTCTGTCTGTCTCTATCTCTATTCTCTATCTCTCTGTTGTAACTGAAAGGCAAAGCAACAGCATGGGTACCCAAGGTGCCATGGGGCAGAAACAAAAGCAGACCAGTGTGGAGCAAAGAAGGTTTTTACCTTGAGGACATTCTGTCTCAGTTACAGGAAAATGAGTCTGGAGATACAAGCCAAAATGGCAGGCACAGAGACCCAGTATAGCCTCCTTCAGCAGGTGTACTCTGGTAGCAGCTTGTCTAGAACTTAATATTTATTCATTGAGGTTTCCTTGCTTCCTATATAAATAAAAAAAGCCTAGTGTTTTATTTTCAGGTTACAACTTGAGATGCATTTGGGGCTCCACTCTGTTCTGCCTTCTGGGTGTTCAATAACCATATCAGGAGGTATAAACTAATGTGGTCAGAGGGACTGAGAAGAAAAATGTTTTCCCCATTGCCCTCCAAGTTCTAATAGGTTCTAAGGGACTATGAGGTATCTCTTAAAATATCCTAGAGCTATAGGGAGTCTCCAGTTCTCTTATTCAGGGAGTCCATGGAGATCCCAAGTGGTAAATTCTACCTAGTGTTCCAGTATACAAAGAGGAGAACCAATATAAAAGAAAAAATTTTTTTCTATACTTCATCAAGTAAAGCATGACCAAGCAAGACCTTTGACTCATTCTCACATGGATGGACTGTCAAAATAAAGATTAGAAATGTCAAGGTCTCCTCCCAATGACACCCAGGGACCAGAACTTCTACTGACCTTGAGAGTTCACATAAGATGTTATTTGGACAATCTTTTCTCACTAATAATTCTCTTCATTTAAGAATTTTTAAAAGACTTTAATTTCTTTATTTCTTCCTTGACCCAGAGGTGGTTCAATAATTGACTGTGCAATTTCCATGAGTTTGTAGGCTTTCTGAGACTAGTTTTGTTGTTAAATTCTAACTTTAATCCCTGATGATCCGGTAAGACATAGTGGGTTACTCCAATTTTTTTGTTTCTGTGGAGGTTTGCTTTGTTACCGAGTATGTGATCAATTTTATAGAAGGTTCCATGAGGTGGAGAGAAGGTATATTCTTTTGTGTTTGGGTAGGATGTTCTATAGATGTCTTTTAAGTCCATTTGATTCATTACATCTGTTCTCTTATTTTTCTGTTAAGTTTCTCTCTGGTTGACCTTTCCATTGGTGAGAGACGAGTGTTGAAGTCCCCTGCTATTAGTGTGTGGGGTTTGATGTGTGATTTGAGTTTTAGTAATGTTTCCTTTACATATATGGGTGCTCTTGTATTAGGAGCATAAATGTTCAGGATTGAGACTTCATCCTGATGAATTGTTCCTGTTATGAGTTAAAGTGTCCTTCTCCATCTCTTCTGATTGATTTTGGTTTGAAATAAATTTTGTTAGATATTAGGATAGCCACATCCACTTGTTTCTTAGGTCCGTTTGCTTGGAAAACCTTTTCCTAACCCTTTACTCTGAGGTAGTGTCTGTCTTTGAGGTTGAGGTGTGTTTCTTGTAGACAGCAGAATGTTGGATCCTGCTTTCGCATCCATTCTCTTAACTTGTGCCTTTTTATAGGTGAATTGAGTCCATTGATATTAAGTGATATTAATGACCAGTTAACTCCAGTTATTTTTTTTTGGTGGTAGAGTTTGTGTGTTTCTCTTCTTTAGGTTGTGCTTGTGGAGGGTTGTTAGATGTCTAAGTTATTGTGGGTGTTATTGGGTTCCTTGGGTTGTGATTTTCCTTCTATTACTTTCTGTAATGCTGGGTTTGTAGCTACGTATTGTTTAAATTTGTTTTTATCCTGGAATACCTTGTTTTCTCCATTGATGGTGAAAGAAAGCTTGGCTGGGTATAGTAGTTTGGGCTTGCATTCATGGTCTCTTAGTTTTTGCAGCACATCTATCCAAGACCTTCTGGCTTTCATGGTTTCCATAGAGACATCAGGTATAATTCTGATAGGTTTACCTTTATATGTTACTTGACTTTTTTTCCTTTGCAGCTCTTAATATTCTTTCTTTATTCTGTATGTTTTGTGTTTTGATTATTATATGGCGAGGGGATTTTTTTGATCCAGTCTATTGATGTTCTGTAAGCTTTCTGTACCTTCATAGGGCTATCCTTCTTTAGGTTGGGAAAGTATCTTCTATAATTTTGCTGAATATATTTTCTGTGCCTTTTAGCTGGAGTTCTTCTTCTTCCACCCCTATAATTCTTAGGTTTGTTTTTTTCATGGTGTCCCAGATTTCCTGAATGTTTTGTGTTAAGAATTTGTTGGATTTAATGTTTTCTTTGATCAATGAGTCTATTTCTTCTACAGTATCTTCAGTGCCTCAGATTCTTTCTTCTATTTCTTGTATTCTGTTGGTTATACTTGTCTCTGTAGTTCCTGCTCATTTACCCAGATTTTCCATATCCAGAATCCCCTCAGTTTGTGTTTTCTTTATTACCTCTATTTCAGTCTTCAAGTCTTGAACTGTTTCCTTGACCTGTTTGATTGTTTTTTCTTGGGTGTCTTTGAGGGAGTTATTAATTTCTTCCAGCTTTCTGTTTGTCTTCTCCTCTATCCCCTTAAGGGAGTTTTTCACTTCCTCTTTAAAGGTTTCCATTATTTTCATAAAGTTATGTTTAAAGTCATTTTCTTCTACTTCTTCTGTGTTAGGCTCATCAAGTCTTCCTGTTGTGTAACCACTGGGTTCTGTTGTTACCATGTTGCTTTTTAGGTTGTTGGAAGAATTCTTTTATTGGCACCTTCCCATCTGTTCCTTCAAATGAGGCCAGCAGTGTCTTTGCGTCTTGGTTCGATCCTTGCTGTGGCTGTCTGCATATTTGGGAGTTTTTCTTGGTTTGCCCTGTACTGTCAATATCTGTCTCAGAAAGCCTCTGAGGTCTCCATATGCCTGCTTTCTTGGTATTCTCTCCTGATTTGCTCTCTTGGTGTTCTCTCTTAATCCCTTCAATGTTGTAGCATTGTAGCTCTTGGTCCCCTCAGTATCATAGCAAGCTCTCAGCTCTTAGGTGGGGTGTGGTTAGTAGCTTGGGGGGGTCCAGTGGATGGATTTGGGTTTGGGGGTAGCCTAGATACCAGAAACTCACTGCTGGCTGTCTATAAAAGCTGAGGGAGCTGGGGAAGGGCCCCTGGGTTTTGTCCCACTGGGGAGGTCCTAGAGAGTAGGGCATCTGGCCATGTGGCTGTTCACTCACCTCTTAGGTCCTTCCCCTCAGTATCAGAGCAATCTGAGTTTCAGAATTCCATGGAGATTGCAGGCGAATCTCTTATTAACTCTTATAATTTATGTTAACCCATAATTCTTGTCTGTGTTAGCCAAGTAGCTTGGTACCTTTTTCTGCGAGGCAGTCACATCTTGATTGTTCTGTGTCTGGCTTCCTCTCTCTCTGGGTGATGACTGCAGACTGAAACGTCCCTCTTCCCAGAATTCTCATTGCCCTGCCTCTACTTCTAGTCTTCCACCTACACTTCCTGCCTGGCTACTGGCTAATCAGCGTTTATTTAAAATACAAGTGACAGGGTATAGATCATTGTCCCACAGCAGGTATGCCTAAACCAATATATATAATCTTTAACAAAAATTCACTTGAAGCATAACAAATGGCTTAGAATTAAAAAATCTATACTAGGTAACCTTAATTTGCTATAACATACTATATATATATATATATGACTCAACTCTTCTAAAAATATACTGTATATGTAACTTAGATTCAACTCTTTTTTTAATTTTTTATTTTTTCCATTCAAAAATTTACACTTCCTACCCTCCTCCCATTCCCCTCCTGTTCCCCTACTCACCCTCCTCCCTCTCCCTCCCTCCTTAAGAGAGGGCAGGGAACCCTGGACTGGGACTGAATGAGCATGCAATCAAACCGAACTCTCTGAATGTGGCTGAAAATAGGGGCTGACTGAGAAGCCATTGATAAAGGCACTGGGACTTGTTTCTCTGCATGTACTGGCTTTTTGGGACCCTAGTCTATTTGGATGCAAAGCTTCCTAAGCCTGGATGCAGGGGGAAAGAGCCTTAGATTCAACTCTTGTTCAAAAAATAGTTTTATAAAAAAATGAAGATTTTAAATAACAGCCACATGGTTGGCAACCATATTTACTAAGGTTAAATGGTACATGCCCTATGACTTCACCAGCATCTTAAGCAGACCACATTGGTATAATTCCATTGTCAGAGGTTTCTGTCCCACCCAGTCCCGCAGCCATTCAGTCCCAAAGAATCACATGGAGGCCTACATTAATTATAAATTGGTTGGCCTATTAGCTCAGGATTTCTTATTAAGTAATTCTTACATCTGACATTAACCCAAAATTCTTGTCTGTTTTAGCCACATGGCTTGGTACCTTTTATCAGTGAGGTGTTCCTCTGTGACTGGGTAATGACTGCAGACTGAACCTTTCCTCTTCCCAGAATTCTCCTATTCTGGTCACCCTGCCTATACTTCCTGTCTGGCTACTGGCCAATTAGCATTTTATTAAACAAGTACAAGAGACAAATCTTTACAGGGTACAAGACCATTGTCCCATAGCATAATACAACTAAGGAAACTCATAAAATTTCTTAGTCCTACTAAGCTCTTATTTTATCATTGTATCTACGTTTTAGACTGAGAAGACAACAACAGAAGGTCTCTAAAATATCTTTGACTAGGACAGACTTTTATATAACAATAAATAAATTCTTAAGATTATAAAGCTATACTTAGGTTAACAAAATCTAACTTAGAAATGTATGTCTAACCATTTATATCTTTGCTTACTGCTCAGCACCAGGCTTCCAGAAAATTTTAAATAAAAACAATATATGTTTAATAAATATATAATCAAGTATGTTTATATATTTATTTGATAAATAAGGTATATTAGGTAAATAAGGTTTATAAATTCTTAAGGTATAACAAGGTCAACAGTAATTGACTTGGAGATATTTGTCTAGCTTCCAACTAGTATCTTGTGCTCAGGTCAGCAGCACATATACTAAATTGGAATGACAGAGAGAGATTAGCATGGCCCCCAAGCAAGGATGACACACAAATTTGTGAAGTGTCCATATTTTTAAACATTTTCATCTCTCTTAGATAAATCTCTTAGATAAATCTTATTTTACCTTTGATCCATAAAATCAATCTGTTGATTTGTTTCCCTTATGTGCAAGTAAACCAGAATGACCAAGAATGCGTTGAGTTATTCTCTGACAATATATTTGCAGTTTGAGAACAAGACTGACTGATGGTCGGTCAAGCTTAGTTTGCTACTTATATTAATCATTTGTTCATTCATTGGAATGATGTATTCATATAGATCTTCAACAATTAACATAATAAGTTATTTTTAAGCTAGGTACTTTACCAGTAACTGGCAATATAAAAATAATAAAAATTTAAACTCTGATATTAAACATATATCATTCTTTCCTCTTCACTATTCTGGCTTAGTGTATTATTGATTTCCTGGTACTGACAATAAGAAAAATGTGAAATGTGTACACGGCTTTTCTTATAAATTCTATCTCTGCAACATAATAATTAATTAACTATTAATTAACTTGCTATAAAAATCAATACAAATTC